>NC_056732.1:1221829382-1222069382 GCF_019279795.1 Protopterus annectens
TGTGTCAATATGCTAATGAGAGCCATCAAGTATGTAAACAATGAAATCAAACATACCGACACAATTTACAAAAGTATAACATTTGTACAATGAGCCAAAGTCCTCAGCTTTTTTGAGCAGCATCGTTTTTCAGTGTGTATGGTGCATTGCTTGCACTAAGATGCTAGGAGTAGGATTTGATTTAGCTGGGCAGTATAACAGTGGCTGCCTTGAGTGCCAGTGTCTACAGTGTCATGCATTGTCACTGCTGTGCCACAAACAGGCCTGCCAATGATTGACATACCACCACCTCCATGACCAGGATATTTGCGAACAGCTGTCTTATAGGCAGAGGCATCATGCATGAGTTAGTATGTGTCGCCCACATGCACAGAATCAAGGCAATGCATGGACTGCGTATTCCAATGAACACACAAAGGTTTGTCTAGCATTAGCCATCCTTGCTATAGCAAAATTCTAACATCTGACAAGGGCATGTTATGAGTTTTCCAGGAACTGGATTCATGAATTATAAACCAGTTCCTTAGCATGATGCTGCAGCATAAGGAGGAACATGGATGGTTTCCACAGACAATATGGGAGGGAACTACCACTTTGTGGGCATTATACAACAAAGCTCATTTCCCAGAGGACCTAGGGACATTGACAGCATGCTTATTGTAATCAAGACCCCATCTGCTCCATACATTGTCCAGTGCATCAGATGGAATGGCATCTACTTGAACAACTTCAAGGAGGTGTACAGTTCACAAGGTATTAAATAAAATGTCTCTGTACCTCATCCAGGCAGTTCCACTAGAAATGCAGGAACAATACTAGTCAAGTGATCACAGGGGCCATAAGATATCTAGCCATATATACCTTTAAGTGGGCATACTGTAGATTTATTCTGTGCATTAACACACACAGGTTATACATCACAGTGCATTGACTGGCCAGGCTGTGCATCAGAAATTACCTTACCCAGAAGGGCCAGAGGGGTAGACAGGGCACAAACATCAATATTTTCAAAGGGGATGTGTACACATTGACAAGAGACAGCAGTACTTCTGTAGGTGTAAGGGTTGAATGAAATAATTATGGCAACCACAAACACTGATAAGAGGTTGGACTGAGTCATGGATCACATCCTGCATTGTCCTGGAGGAGCTTACATGTACTGTGCAGCCCAGTGGCATCAGTGCTGAAGGCATCCTGTCTGTCTGATTGTATAACACTTTTGGAGCAAGTAGGGAAACACTGATGAACCCCTATCTTTAATGGGATGAGGCAAAAGTTTGATGGTGTCTATGACCCTAAGAATATAAGCCTAGTCTGTGGTCATTTGCCACACATCTAGCCTTTTGTATAGCTACCATTGTTAGGACCTTTTAAGGCACAATGGAGGTCATTAGTGATATGCCTCTTGGATGCACCAGTGGATACCATGTTGGCTACTGATGAACAAAGCATGCATGTTCACTTCAAGTCATTATATTCCATATCACTTTGCATGTGCTGCAGGTTGTCCACAGTACATTCAGCTGTTACATGTATTCAAGCAGATTACACAGCATACCTACCATCCATGCCATGGTGTGTGTCTATATATATTGCCTGCCTTTGCCTGGACTACTGACATGAAGTTCCACTGACTGATGCCAAGGGTGGCAACCAGTTTAGAAAATGACCTAAATTTATGGCAGTGATTGTCACCTTCATGTTTCTCTGCTATGGTGGGAGCATGTACCTCAGAGACAGTGGAGGTCACAGATGTGGTTTGTGGTAGAGACTATTGTGTAGCTTTGGTGGGGATTACATGGACAGGGCATCCTGTGCTAAACATGGGCCCTGCTGTAAAATCAGCATGCCTGTCCAATATTATCTTGTGTGTGGGTGATACATCCATGCCCAAGTGTTAGCACTGCTTAGAGTGTCATTTTGTCAATGGATTGCACTATGTATATAATGACATCATCATCAGCCACTGGTGGCTTCCTGATATAAAAAATAAGATGACCTGTTGTGCTGGACTCCTCCAAAAATGAAGTCTGTGAAAGCATAAGATAATATACTTGTGGCAATGTTGGAACATCAATGTGGCTCTCCCAACATGTAGCTTACACACTGTGCACACCAATTAATTGTACAGCTTATAGTCACATATATACCTTGTGTACAGTTTGTCACAGATGCAGCATTAATGTACCTGGAGAAGAGCTGATGAATAATCTACTAACATATGCGGATATTTATACAAGAGTACTTGAATATGCTAGAACCAAGCCTGACAATTGTCTTCCTATGTTGTAGGAACATTCACATTTTCAGACTTGATTTATCTCTACACAAGAAGGTCCTATTTTTGAAGGTATGTCCCTGTTTTCAGGCTTGATTTACCCCTTCACACAATTTTCTGAATCCTCCCTCACCACGTGATTTTGAAGCTGTCTAGTACACAGAAAACCACACCACAAAACCAACATACTAATGGAAACAATAATTCAAAGAAAGAGGACACAAATCTTACATCTCCCTTTTTCTGAAACACAAACGGAATGCCTTCTGTGGTAGAATTTTGCACTACAGTCCATTCAAGGTATGCAGAGTTTACACTGTTTCTTTGGTAATGTGCTTATTATATCTTTCCATCATCTTTGGCACTCTGTTTTATAAACATGTTCCTGAGTAGTGTCTTACATGCCCACCGGACGTGGAAAGAGTTATATGCTATTTGGTATTTAAATGTTATGCTGATTAGGTGTCCAGCTTTTTAGTGGGATATTCCTATTTTTCAGGGGCACTTTTTCCTGTTTTCAGTGAGTGCAGGTTGAGTGGTATGGCTGAGGCTAACTTAGTATATCTCCCACACAGACACTCGGGCAGTGATCGTCAGCCAAGCTCACACATCCAAAACAATTTCAGGTATGATAATTTTCTGAGTTGACCAGAGCAAGGTCATTCAGAGGTCCACCTCTGTAAGATACTTCTTTGTTGGTGGTTCACCTCCTGTGATAGATCAGTCTCTGCAATATTATTCTGGTACTTTGATCTTGCCATGTAGTATCATATTAGCAAGGTTCATATGCACCTGTACTACTGAAATGTAATGCTTGTCCATACCACTGATGTCCTTCACTGTTCCCTGCCACACATGGTCTTGGAAGGCTTTACCTACTTCACCCTTCTGACGATATGCAGGTCTTTTGCACCTAGGTCCTGCAGTAACACTTTTGTCTCTGGTGCAGTGAAATTTCCAGCCCTCGTCATTTTCTGAGCCCCATTTCAAAACATATGCACTTGTGGATTACACATGTATTTTGGTGTGTGTGTGTGTGTGTGTGTGTGTGTGTGTGTGTGTGTGTGTGTGTGTGTGTGTGTGTGTGTGTGTGTGTGTGTGTAAGCATGTGCATGTTACTATCTGTGGCAAACCATAAGTCTCAAGACTCTCTCCCTGCCTCCATGTGCTGGCCAATTCACTCTTATAATGTACTGTACACCTTGTGCCATACTGACAGCAGCAATGGACCATCGTGCAGCACTGTGCTGATAGCATATCATGTGACCTGTACACAAGAGATTTCATTATAGCAGAGACTGCAAGCTGCGAGCATATGGTAAAGAGTGACCCCCCCCCCCTCTCCACAGCTAAGCAGTTTCCTGCCCTGTAATTCTACTCTTTCCCCTATTAGGTTGAGTCCCTCCACTAGAGTTCCAGCTGGCTTATCTGCTATCTGGTGTTGTTCTACAATCTGTCACTCTTTAGCACTAAGATGAGGAGGAGAAAAAGGTCCTTGCTCAGTGTTCTTCCCTTCTCTTCTAAGGAGGAGTACTAGGTTCTCTGTGCCTCATTCTAGTGTCAGTGCAGAGAAAAAAAATGAAACAGAACTCCCATAATGTAGTTTTAGCGGCTTCAAATACTGCAGCTTCAGATAGGGTGCTGTTACATAATTATGCTATTATGGTAATATTTGCATAAAATATTTCACTGGTAGTGATGCAGAACTTGTAAATGCACTGCTTGTAATTTAACAGTGCATGATGGTAGCTGGTGATAATTGCTAATACTTAAAGGGATGCTACAATGGAGATGTTAATGTTTATTTTTATTAAGAGCTTTGTGTTAGTTTGTCTGCCTTAGAATTTATAGTTCTTTTATTATAGGTGAGGAAAGATAAGTTATTTGGTTTTGGTTACTGACACTTGGGCATTTTAATTGATGTTTTGTACTTGTGTGTCTTTATAAATGTTACTGTGGTTTGAACTGTATGAGTTAAGTTGAATTGCACATGTATATGCTTTTTGTATTTGGATGACCGGTATTGTTTTATTGGCTCACTTTATATTTTTTATTGTTACTGAGACTAAGATTTTTGGGCAGCCATGGTGGTGCAGCAGTTAGCATTGTCACCTCACAGCAAGAGGTTCTTTAGTTCAATCCTCAGCTGGGGTGCCTTCTGTGTGGAGTCTGCATGTCCTCCCTGTGGTCACGTGAGTTTCCTCCGGTTTCTTCCCACATCCCAAAGACATGCTGTAGGTGGATTGGACACTCTAAATTGGCCGTGTGCCTTCTGTGGAAGGCTGGGCACTGGGCTGACAACTCAACACTCAAAAACTCCACTGCCAATCATGAGCAGACAGGTGATCCCCTGTGGCAACCCCTAACTGGGAAAAGCCAAAAGAAGACTAAGATTTTTCTTTACTTGTTTGTGTTACCTTTTCTATCTCATTACCCAAGTGAAATCAATTCCATCCAGCAGCTTCACTCTATAGTAAGTGTACTAAGCACATGGTATCTTAGATAATTCCTGCTGCAAAAGTTAAGACAATCTCACTAGCAAAGGAGCTTCTAACTCTGAATTTCACTCCAATTGCAAAAGCACAAAAGGAGAAACACCTTCAGTTAAAACCTATGTAAGGCAGTTTTCAAGAATCAAATTAAAGAAAGAAATATTTTGTTTTCCCTCACTTCTGCATCAGTGTGTTCTGTACTGCAGTGTTGAATTTGCTGGAGGGACATCCACACCCACATGCCTTACTTTGCTTAAGGCCAAATTAACACTTTATCATATTTAACTCTAGTAGTGTAAAATTTCAATGGAAAAAGCAAATAAAGCCTACAAGAATAAAAATTAAACATTGTCACTCACCTCAAATAGTTAGAATTCAAAGACCTTCCCCTGGATTCAATAAACTCTGTGCAGGAATAGTGCTATTCCTGCACAGAGTGATTCATGTCCATGCAGCCACAGCAGCGCACCTTGCATATTCATGAAGGCGCGCTGCTGTTAAGACTAAATGGACATGAACCGTGAATGAGTGCAGAGGGCATGTTTAAGTAGTGCATAGACTATGAACACACCCCCTTGCACTCAGAAAGTGCTGTATGGCATTTTTCAAATGCATTTCAGTGTCCATGGTCACTGAGAGCAAAACCAAAGGTTCTTTCAGTGTCTGTGGACACTGAAATAAGTAGTAGATCAGGAAATAAATGAAGGGTGTGTGTGACAGTTCTGGCACAAACCCCCTGCATTGTAAAAGTGCCATACACAAAAAATAGCATCCTAATAATTTTCAGACTATTGAATCTTTATAACTTTTTTTATTGTCTGGAATGTTAGCGCCTAATATAAATAACTGCAATAACTTTATAGCCCCTGCATCTCATTAATTTTAATAAATAATTTTTACAACTAATTATGTAATAATTTTTAAAAAAAGTTATTTTAAAAAAAAGGTAACTTCGAAACCAACATGGATTTATAAAATGAAAAATTGATATCGATTCATCTTAATTTTTTTATCTCAATTCATATTTGATTCAAAATAATGTTAATTCATTGATTTTTATATTATAAAAAATTGGTTAAATCAATATGATTCTCAGCCAACATGATTCTAAATCATCATGATTTTATCAATTGATCAGTCAAGTTGTAATCGAGCGATATCATAGCTTTGATTTGAAATAGAGTACCATTGAACAATCAAATGGTTTCAGCAATTTAGTTTTAGAACTCTCTGCACATCACTTATTCATCTAAAATAGACCGCCTTCTCTTGTAAACCTTATGTTTTAACATTCTGGTCATATTTTATTATGTCTCTATATATTCATTTTTTAATATGCAAATCTGAGCATTTTTAACATAATAATAAATTCTAGGAATTCATTAAAAGGTGTAAATTTATTATGTTTATTTTAGTGAACATTTATATCTGTGTGATTTTAAACACAAAGTGTAGTGTCACTTTAAGCAAATTCATCATTGGTTTGAATTTGGGCGGGTTTTCCAAGGAAGGCTTGCTATTTAAACAAGTATGCATTCATTTTATGATGTTTGTCAGTTTATCTGAAGAAGTCTAACCTTTGAGTTAGACAAAAGCTTTGGATAATTTTGTTAACGTTTAATCTCACTACAATAAAGCGTGTGAAGCAGTGTTTGCCTAAGCGGATTTTTTTTGCAGTTTCAGCTCGTGTTTTTTTGCAGTTTTTTTGTGGTTTCCGTTCCGCTAAGGCAAACAATTTGCTAGATAACACGCCTGGGATCTTCAGAGACATGCATGTAGAAGATAGCGGTTCTATGCATGATCTAAGCGTTTTGGTACAACTTCTCTCGCAGAAATTGGATCATACGAATGAGAAGTTGGATGCAGTGATGGCAGAGCAACAAAAGTACAAATAACAGGACTGAATGGTCATAACAGTATTGGGGCAGCAGAGGCAAGAAGAGCAGAGGCATACCTCTATTCATTCTTTAGAACAAGCGGAACAAAGCGACATTCCACTAGGTCAACGGACAGAACAAACAACTGCTGTACAGCATTCTATTGCAGGTTCTTCTTCAGGACAAACACAATATATATATATATATATATATATATATATATATATATATATATATATATATATATATAGGGATAATACAGCTCTCAATAATAATCTTAATGGACGGCCCAGAGTTGAGGACAGAAATGAGTCAATAACTACTAATGGGCCTTTAAATGGAATGCAACAACATGAGTTGCCTAATTCAAACAGATTAACAATAAATTTTTGGTTATCGGCACCTACTGGTTTGTGGGAAGACAACACTTCAAACAATAATATAGTTCAAGATAATGAATCGGAGAAACCAGTTTCAGAATTATTGACTCTTTTAGATTCAAAAATGCTGAAATACAAAACACTCAGCTTGGAAACCGAATACTTTCAGGAATGTCTGAAACAGGAAATAGTCCCAAAGGGACTTAGAACCTGGAGATATCCTATGGGCTTGATACCCAGTTCAGCTTTCCATCAGGACCTAATTAAGCTATTCAATCAGCATGGGTTGCATTTACTACAAGTAATGATTAAACATTATGCAACAATAATGCAAGAATTGCAACCTGATATAGAAGTCATAGATAAACAAATCAAAGAACACACTGATTTTACAAGATATAAGTACAATTACCAATGCTGTTTCCAAAGTATTGAACAGCATTTGCAAAAAATAAGAGCTATTAAAATCAAGAAATTGCAAAGAGATCAAGCACAATATAAAGCAGGGACAGCGTACCCCATGCCACCAAAGGCGCAGATTCAGTCTAATTACCAGTCCTCCAATTTTAGAGAAACTGTGGAAACAGTTGAAACAAATCATTCAGTTCCATCATCAGAAGTTAACCCACAGCAACCTGTAATATACGCCAACACTAATAGAGATGGTGTACAAAAAGATAATTTAAGGAGGAGTGATAGAATAAAAGAGAACGGAAAAACAACAATAATAGGAACAATAATAATAATAATGAGCAAAGTAATAATCAACAAGCATCTACCTCTCACTCAAGGCAGGGTTTTCAATGACAGAATCAGAGAAAGCAATGGAACAGGAGGATGAATCACAACCACAAGAGATAACATGTCATGGAGAATCAAAAGCATTGATAGTAGTTAAAAATACACAACAGGACTTCACAATCTATAATTTCTCCTCCTTTACTGTCACAGAAGAATTAGCTAATACTCTAGCGAAGGGTCTAACCTTCGTACCAACTAATAAGATGGACATAGCTCAAACTATTTGTGATATCAATTTTTTTGTCAGAAAGTTGAAACTTAGACAACTCTTAGGAGAGCATAGCCTGACAACTAACCCCCTAAGAGTGGCTAGTTGTTATAATCCTCCCTTGCACCTTATACTTCACACTTTCAAGAACATATATGAAATAGATTTGCGACAACTGGATCAACAAAAGAAGAATTATTTATATAATTTATCCAAGGATGAGAGAGATAATATCTATTTGCTAATATCAGCTAATGTAAGAATTATGAACCTGGATAAGGGAGGGGGGCTTGTAATCATGGACAGATTGGACTATAATAATAAGATCAAAGACTTCCTGTTTTCAGATTCGTATGAACAATCATCACTCAGTGAATACAATAGGTCTAATCAATTCATCAGGAGTTTCTTGAATGATTCGCTCATTGAGGCAAGGATTGATTCACATGTTTTCAACTATCTCATGATGGAAGCCCCAAGAGTACCAACGATTTTTGGAGTCCCTAAAGTCCATAAAGACATTAACAATCCACCGTTTAGACCAATAGTCGATGGGAGGAGATCCTCTACACACGCTTGTGCTAAGTATGTGGATGGGATCCTCAAGAAATACGTTATACAAGAAGAGTGGATAATAAAAGACTCATTGGACTTCTTGGAAAAAATAAATAACATCACTTACCAACAAGACAACAATTTTATCACAGTGGATGTGAAAGAACTCTAAACTAGTATTCCCCACTAACAAGGTATGGATTGGGTATTAGCAAATATGTGACAAAAAAATGCAGAACCAAATGAAATAGCTTTGGTAGGAGAACTTTTGGACATAATTTTGTCCTATAACTTCATTCTCTTTGAAAACCAATTTTACAAGCAAAAGAAGGGAGTTGCAATGGGATCCCAGCATGGATCTAGCTATGCTAACTTAGTCATGCCCTGTTGGGAGAAGAATTTTGTATTTAATAATGATTTCCTCAAAGGTACAATAACGTTTTACGCTAGATTCATAGATGATATTTTCATAATCTTTCAAGGGGATGAAAAACAGGCAACAGAAACCGTAAAGATGTTCAACAAAAGTACAGAATTTTTAGGATTCACTTATACATACAATGAAGAATCCATATCGTACTTAGATGTAAAGTTGAGCAAGAATAGGCCACAAGAGGCATATGAAGCAAATATTTTTAGAAAACCTACCTATTCTAACAAATGTTTGCATTTTTGCAGCGCACATCCTTTACATCAGAAAAAGTCGGTGGTCAAAGGACAGCTCATTAGAGCTGCACGCATGATCACAACAGATGAAAATTTTGAGCAGGAATGCTTGGAACTTAAACAGATGTTTCACAATAGACAATACCCTCAATATTTTTTGGACCCCATAGTGGAAGAAGTCAGCATAAAAAGATCAAATGGTTACTTTAAACCTATATTAAAGCAAAAGATCATAATTCCTTACTTGAGGGTGCTCACCTCCAACTTACAACAGGAGGACGGTCTAATACCGAAGACTATAACTTGGCTTATATATTACGATTCTCCTTGGATTTTGCCAGTATCAAAGAAATTATATTGAAGAATTGGAACATTCTTAACGAAGACCACTCATTAATATCTAAATTAGGTTCAGAACCTAAGGTCATATGGAAGAAAGGTTCTAACTTCAAAGATATATTTGAAAAGCATAATTATGCCAACTTGATAACCCTTTATAGAGGAATGGGACAATGTGGCAATTGCCCATATCGCCATTATATGATTCTAGGCATAACAACATGCATCAATGGAACTAAAATTCATACTAAGGGCAAATACAACTGCAATTCCAAAGGAATAGTTTATTTGGCCATTTGCCAGGCTTGCCTGTGCCTTTATATAGGCAAGAAGGAGCGAAAGCTAAGGGACAGAGTCTACGAGCATTTAAGAAGCATCAATTTGCATAAGGAAGACAATGCTTTAACGAGGCATGTTATGGAACATCCTGAACACAAATTTTGTTTTAAAGTAATTCATCAAATCAAGCAAGACATCCGAGGGGGTCCATTTAATCTATTGTTGGAAAAAAGTGAACTATTATGGCAGATTAAGGCTTAATGCTTTCACTTATCCAGGCCTCAATGAGAAATGTTCATTAATGTGTCTTTTAAAATTAAGAAGCTTAGAGAGGTAATCGATAGGCAGTCTCATTGAAAAAAATGGCACAGTAGCGATCCGAATAATCAACTGGTAGAATTAATTGTTCATATAAAAACCATAAATAAAAAATATACACAAAAAATAGCATCCTAATAATTTTCAGATTATTGAATCTTTATAACTTTTTTTTATTGTCTGGAATGGTAGCGCCTAATATAAATAACCACAATAACTTTATAGCCCCTGCAACTCATTAATTTTAATAAATAATTTCTAATTTTAATAAATCATTTTTACAATTAATTATGTAATAATTTTTTTTAAAAAGTTATTTTAAAAAATGTAACTTCGAAACCAACATGGATTTATAAAATGAAAAACTGATATAGATTCATCTTAATTTTTTTATCTTAATTCATATTTGATTCAAAATAATGTTAATTCATTGATTTTTATATTATAAAAAATTGGTTAAATCAATATGATTCTCAGCCAACATGATTCTTAATCATCATGATTTTATCAATTGATCAGTCAAGTAGTAATCAAGCGATATCATAGCCTTTATCAGAAATAGAGTACCATTGAACAATCAAATGATTTCAGCAATTTAGTTTTAGAACTCTCTGCACATCACTTATTCATCTAAAATAGACTGCCTTCTCTTGTAAACCTTATGTTTTAACATTCTGGTCATATTTTATTATGTCTCTATATATTCATTTTTTAATATGCAAATCTGAGCATTTTTAACATAATAATAAATTCTAGGAATTCATTAAAAGGTGTAAATTTATTATGTTTATTTTAGTGAACATTTATATCTGTGTGATTTTAAACACAAAGTGTAGTGTCACTTTAAGCAAATTCATCATTGGTTTGAATTTGGGTGGGTTTTCCAAGGAAGGCTTGCTATTTAAACAAGTATACATTCATTTTATAATGTTTGTCAGTTTATCTGAAGAAGTCTAACCTTTGAGTTAGACAAAAGCTTTGGATAATTTTGTTAACGTTTAATCTCACTACAATAAAGCGTGTGAAGCAGTGTTTCCCTAAGCGGATTTTTTTTGCAGTTTCAACTCGTGTTTTTTTGTAGTTTTTTTGTGGTTTCCGTTCCGCTAAGGCAAACAATTTGCTAGATAACACACCTGGGATCTTCAGAGACATGCAAGTAGAAGAGATCGGTTCTATGCATGATCTAAGCATTTTGGTACAACTTCTCTCGCAGAAATTGGATCATACGAATGAGAAGTTGGATGCAGTGACGGCAGAGCAACAAAAGTACAAACAACAGGACCGAATGGTCATAACAGTATCGGGGCAGCAGAGGCAAGAAGAGCAGAGGCATACCTCTATTCATTCTTTAGAACAAGCGGAACAAAGCGGCATTCCACTAGGTCAACGGACAGAACAAACAACCACTGTACAGCATTCTATTGCAGGTTCTTCTTTGGGACAAACACAATATATATATATATATATATATATATATATATATATATATATATATATATATATATATATATATATATACATATATATATATGTTTAGGGATAATACAGCTCTCAATAATAATCTTAATGGACGGCCCAGAGTTGAGGACAGAAATGAGTCAATAACTACTAATGGGCCTTTAAATGGAATGCAACAACATGAGTTGCCTAATTCAAACAGATTAACAATAAATTTTTGGTTATCGGCACCTACTGGTTTGTGGGAAGACAACACTTCAAACAATAATATAGTTCAAGATAATGAATCGGAGAAACCAGTTTCAGAATTATTGACTCTTTTAGATTCAAAAATGCTGAAATACAAAACACTCAGCTTGGAAACCGAATACTTTCAGGAATGTCTGAAACAGGAAATAGTCCCAAAGGGACTTAGAACCTGGAGATATCCTATGGGCTTGATACCCAGTTCAGCTTTCCATCAGGACCTAATTAAGCTATTCAATCAGCATGGGTTGCATTTACTACAAATAATGATTAAACATTATACAACAATAATGCAAGAATTGCAACCTGATATAGAAGTCATAGATAAATCAAAGAACACACTGATTTTACAAGATATAAGTACAATTACCAATGCTGTTTCCAAAGTATTGAACAGCATTTGCAAAAAATAAGAGCTATTAAAATCAAGAAATTGCAAAGAGATCAAGCACAATATAAAGCAGGGACAGCGTACCCCATGCCACCAAAGGCGCAGATTCAGTCTAATTACCAGTCCTCCAATTTTAGAGAAACTGTGGAAACAGTCGAAACAAATCATTCAGTTCCATCATCAGAAGTTAACCCACAGCAACCTGTAATATACGCCAACACTAATAGAGATGGTGTACAAAAAGATAATTTAAGGAGGAGTGATAGAATAAAAGAACGGAAAAACAACAATAATAGGAACAATAATAATAATAATGAGCAAAGTAATAATCAACAAGCATCTACCTCTCACTCAAGGCAGGGTTTTCAATGACAGAATCAGAGAAAGCAATGGAACAGGAGGATGAATCACAACCACAAGAGATAACATGTCATGGAGAATCAAAAGCATTGATAGTAGTTAAAAATACACAACAGGACTTCACAATCTATAATTTCTCCTCCTTTACTGTCACAGAAGAATTAGCTAATACTCTAGCGAAGGGTCTAACCTTCGTACCAACTAATAAGATGGACATAGCTCAAACTATTTGTGATATCAATTTTTTTGTCAGAAAGTTGAAACTTAGACAACTCTTAGGAGAGCATAGCCTGACAACTAACCCCCTAAGAGTGGCTAGTTGTTATAATCCTCCCTTGCACCTTATACTTCACACTTTCAAGAACATATATGAAATAGATTTGCGACAACTGGATCAACAAAAGAAGAATTATTTATATAATTTATCCAACGATGAGAGAGATAATATCTATTTGCTAATATCAGCTAATGTAAGAATTATGAACCTGGATAAGGGAGGGGGGCTTGTAATCATGGACAGATTGGACTATAATAATAAGATCAAAGACTTCCTGTTTTCAGATTCGTATGAACAATTATCACTCAGTGAATACAATAGGTCTAATCAATTCATCAGGAGTTTCTTGAATGATTCGCTCATTGAGGCAAGGATTGATTCACATGTTTTCAACTATCTCATGATGGAAGCCCCAAGAGTACCAACGATTTTTGGAGTCCCTAAAGTCCATAAAGACATTAACAATCCACCGTTTATACCAATAGTCGATGGGAGAAGATCCTCTACACATGCTTGTGCTAAGTATGTGGATGGGATCCTCAAGAAATACGTTATACAAGACGAGTGGATAATAAAAGACTCATGGGACTTCTTGGAAAAAATAAATAACATCACTTACCAACAAGACAACAATTTTATCACAGTGGATGTGAAAGAACTCTAAACTAGTATTCCCCACTAACAAGGTATGGATTGGGTATTAGCAAATATGTGACAAAAAAATGCAGAACCAAATGAAATAGCTTTGGTAGGAGAACTTTTGGACATAATTTTGTCCTATAACTTCATTCTCTTTGAAAACCAATTTTACAAGCAAAAGAAGGGAGTTGCAATGGGATCCCAGCGTGGATCTAGCTATGCTAACTTAGTCATGCCCTGTTGGGAGAAGAATTTTGTATTTAATAATGATTTCCTCAAAGGTACAATAACGTTTTACGCTAGATTCATAGATGATATTTTCATAATCTTTCAAGGGGATGAAAAACAGGCAACAGAAACCGTAAAGATGTTCAACAAAAGTACAGAATTTTTAGGATTCACTTATACATACAATGAAGAATCCATATCGTACTTAGATGTAAAGTTGAGCAAGAATAGGCCACAAGAGGCATATGAAGCAAATATTTTTAGAAAACCTACCTATTCCTAACAAATGTTTGCATTTTTGCAGTGCACATCCTTTACATCAGAAAAAGTCTGTGGTCAAAGGACAGCTCGTTAGAGCTGCACGCATGATCACAACAGACGAAAATTTTGAGCCGGAATGCTCGGAACTTAAACAGATGTTTCTCAATAGACAATACCCTCAGTATTTTTTGGACCCCATAGTGGAAGAAGTCAGCATAAAAAGATCAAATGGTTACTTTAAACCTATATTAAAGCAAAAAGATCATAATTCCTTACTTGAGGGTGCTCACCTCCAACTTACAACAGGAGGACGGTCTAATACCGAAGACTATAACTTGGCTTATATATTACGATTCTCCTTGGATTTTGCCAGTATCAAAGAAATTATATTGAAGAATTGGAACATTCTTAACGAAGACCACTCATTAATATCTAAATTAGGTTCAGAACCTAAGGTCATATGGAAGAAAGGTTCTAACTTCAAAGATATATTTGAAAAGCATAATTATGCCAACTTGATAACCCTTTATAGAGGAATGGGACAATGTGGCAATTGCCCATATCGCCATTATATGATTCTAGGCATAACAACATGCATCAATGGAACTAAAATTCATACTAAGGGCAAATACAACTGCAATTCCAAAGGAATAGTTTATTTGGCCATTTGCCAGGCTTGCCTGTGCCTTTATATAGGCAAGAAGGAGCGAAAGCTAAGGGACAGAGTCTACGAGCATTTAAGAAGCATCAATTTGCATAAGGAAGACAATGCTTTAATGAGGCATGTTATGGAACATCCTGAACACAAATTTTGTTTTAAAGTAATTCATCAAATCAAGCAAGACATCCGAGGGGGTCCAATTTAATCTATTGATGGAAAAAAGTGAACTATTATGGCAGATTAAGCTTAATGCTTTCAGTTATCCAGGCCTCAATGAGAAATGTTCATTAATGTGTCTTTTAAAATTAAGAAGCTTAGAGAGGTAATCGATAGGCAGTCTCATTGAAAAAAATGACACAGTAGCGATCCGAATAATCAAATGGTAGAATTAATTGTTCATATAAAAACCATAAATAAAAAATATACACAAAAAATAGCATCCTAATAATTTTCAGACTATTGAATCTTTATAACTTATCTTTATAATTTTTTTTATTGTCTGGAATAGTAGCGCCTAATATAAATAACCGCAATAACTTTATAGCCCTGCAACTCATTAATTTTAATAAATAATTTCTAATTTTAATAAATAATTTTTACAATTAATTATGTAATAATTTTTTTTAAAAAGTTATTTTAAAAAATGTAACCGAAACCAACATGGATTTATAAAATGAAAAACTGATATAGATTCATCTTAATTTTTTTATCTTAATTCATATTTGATTCAAAATAATGTTAATTCATTGATTTTTATATTATAAAAATTGGTTAAATCAATATGATTCTCAGCCAACA
Source organism: Protopterus annectens (assembly GCF_019279795.1). Classification (NCBI taxonomy): domain Eukaryota; kingdom Metazoa; phylum Chordata; order Ceratodontiformes; family Protopteridae; genus Protopterus; species Protopterus annectens. Next base: position 1,221,844,895 of record NC_056732.1, read on the forward strand.
TGATTCTTAATCATCATGATTTTATCAATTGATCAGTCAAGTAGTAATCGAGCGATATCATAGCCTTTATCAGAAATAGAGTACCATTGAACAATCAAATGATTTCAGCAATTTAGTTTTAGAACTCTCTGCACATCACTTATTCATCTAAAATAGACTGCCTTCTCTTGTAAACCTTATGTTTTAACATTCTGGTCATATTTTATTATGTCTCTATATATTCATTTTTTAATATGCAAATCTGAGCATTTTTAACATAATAATAAATTCTAGGAATTCATTAAAAGGTGTAAATTTATTATGTTTATTTTAGTGAACATTTATATCTGTGTGGTTTTAAACACAAAGTGTAGTGTCACTTTAAGCAAATTCATCATTGGTTTGAATTTGGGTGGGTTTTCCAAGGAAGGCTTGCTATTTAAACAAGTATGCATTCATTTTATGATTTTTGTCAGTTTATCTGAAGAAGTCTAACCTTTGAGTTAGACAAAAGCTTTGGATAATTTTGTTAACGTTTAATCTCACTACAATAAAGCGTGTGAAGCAGTGTTTCCCTAAGTGGATTTTTTTTGCAGTTTCAACTCGTGTTTTTTTGTAGTTTTTTTGTGGTTTCCGTTCCGCTAAGGCAAACAATTTGCTAGATAACACGCCTGGGATCTTCAGAGACATGCAAGTAGAAGAGATCGGTTCTATGCATGATCTAAGCATTTTGGTACAACTTCTCTCGCAGAAATTGGATCATACGAATGAGAAGTTGGATGCAGTGACGGCAGAGCAACAAAAGTACAAACAACAGGACCGAATGGTCATAACAGTATCGGGGCAGCAGAGGCAAGAAGAGCAGAGGCATACCTCTATTCATTCTTTAGAACAAGCGGAACAAAGTGGCATTCCACTAGGTCAACGGACAGAACAAACAACCACTGTACAGCATTCTATTGCAGGTTCTTCTTTGGGACAAACACAATATATATATATATATATATATATATATATATATATATATATATATATATATATATATATATATATATATATATATATATATATATATAGGGATAATACAGCTCTCAATAATAATCTTAATGGACGGCCCAGAGTTGAGGACAGAAATGAGTCAATAACTACTAATGGGCCTTTAAATGGAATGCAACAACATGAGTTGCCTAATTCAAACAGATTAACAATAAATTTTTGGTTATCGGCACCTACTGGTTTGTGGGAAGACAACACTTCAAACAATAATATAGTTCAAGATAATGAATCGGAGAAACCAGTTTCAGAATTATTGACTCTTTTAGATTCAAAAATGCTGAAATACAAAACACTCAGCTTGGAAACCGAATACTTTCAGGAATGTCTGAAACAGGAAATAGTCCCAAAGGGACTTAGAACCTGGAGATATCCTATGGGCTTGATACCCAGTTCAGCTTTCCATCAGGACCTAATTAAGCTATTCAATCAGCATGGGTTGCATTTACTACAAATAATGATTAAACATTATACAACAATAATGCAAGAATTGCAACCTGATATAGAAGTCATAGATAAACAAATCAAAGAACACACTGATTTTACAAGATATAAGTACAATTACCAATGCTGTTTCCAAAGTATTGAACAGCATTTGCAAAAAATAAGAGCTATTAAAATCAAGAAATTGCAAAGAGATCAAGCACAATATAAAGCAGGGACAGCGTACCCCATGCCACCAAAGGCGCAGATTCAGTCTAATTACCAGTCCTCCAATTTTAGAGAAACTGTGGAAACAGTCGAAACAAATCATTCAGTTCCATCATCAGAAGTTAACCCACAGCAACCTGTAATATACGCCAACACTAATAGAGATGGTGTACAAAAAGATAATTTAAGGAGGAGTGATAGAATAAAAGAACGGAAAAACAACAATAATAGGAACAATAATAATAATAATGAGCAAAGTAATAATCAACAAGCATCTACCTCTCACTCAAGGCAGGGTTTTCAATGACAGAATCAGAGAAAGCAATGGAACAGGAGGATGAATCACAACCACAAGAGATAACATGTCATGGAGAATCAAAAGCATTGATAGTAGTTAAAAATACACAACAGGACTTCACAATCTATAATTTCTCCTCCTTTACTGTCACAGAAGAATTAGCTAATACTCTAGCGAAGGGTCTAACCTTCGTACCAACTAATAAGATGGACATAGCTCAAACTATTTGTGATATCAATTTTTTTGTCAGAAAGTTGAAACTTAGACAACTCTTAGGAGAGCATAGCCTGACAACTAACCCCCTAAGAGTGGCTAGTTGTTATAATCCTCCCTTGCACCTTATACTTCACACTTTCAAGAACATATATGAAATAGATTTGCGACAACTGGATCAACAAAAGAAGAATTATTTATATAATTTATCCAAGGATGAGAGAGATAATATCTATTTGCTAATATCAGCTAATGTAAGAATTATGAACCTGGATAAGGGAGGGGGGCTTGTAATCATGGACAGATTGGACTATAATAATAAGATCAAAGACTTCCTGTTTTCAGATTCGTATGAACAATCATCACTCAGTGAATACAATAGGTCTAATCAATTCATCAGGAGTTTCTTGAATGATTCGCTCATTGAGGCAAGGATTGATTCACATGTTTTCAACTATCTCATGATGGAAGCCCCAAGAGTACCAACGATTTTTGGAGTCCCTAAAGTCCATAAAGACATTAACAATCCACCGTTTAGACCAATAGTCGATGGGAGGAGATCCTCTACACACGCTTGTGCTAAGTATGTGGATGGGATCCTCAAGAAATACGTTATACAAGACGAGTGGATAATAAAAGACTCATGGGACTTCTTGGAAAAAATAAATAACATCACTTACCAACAAGACAACAATTTTATCACAGTGGATGTGAAAGAACTCTAAACTAGTATTCCCCACTAACAAGGTATGGATTGGGTATTAGCAAATATGTGACAAAAAAATGCAGAACCAAATGAAATAGCTTTGGTAGGAGAACCTTTGGACATAATTTTGTCCTATAACTTCATTCTCTTTGAAAACCAATTTTACAAGCAAAAGAAGGGAGTTGCAATGGGATCCCAGCGTGGATCTAGCTATGCTAACTTAGTCATGCCCTGTTGGGAGAAGAATTTTGTATTTAATAATGATTTCCTCAAAGGTACAATAACGTTTTACGCTAGATTCATAGATGATATTTTCATAATCTTTCAAGGGGATGAAAAACAGGCAAGAGAAATCGTAAAGATGTTCAACGAAAGTACAGAATTTTTAGGATTCACTTATACATACAATGAAGAATCCATATCATACTTAGATGTAAAGTTGAGCAAGAATAGGCCACAAGAGGCATATGAAGCAAATATTTTTAGAAAACCTACCTATTCTAACAAATGTTTGCATTTTTGCAGCGCACATCCTTTACATCAGAAAAAGTCTGTGGCCAAAGGACAGCTCGTTAGAGCTGCATGCATGATCACAACAGATGAAAATTTTGAGCCGGAATGCTCGGAACTTAACAGATGTTTCTCAATAGACAATACCCTCAGTATTTTTTGGACCCCATAGTGGAAGAAGTCAGCATAAAAAGATCAAATGGTTACTTTAAACCTATATTAAAGCAAAAAAATCACAATTCCTCACTTGAGGGTGCTCCCCTCCAACATGCAACAGGACGGTCTAATACCGAAGACTATAACTTGGCTTGTATATTACGATTCTCCTTGGATTTTGCCAGTATCAAAGAAATTATATTGAAGAGTTGGAACATTCTTAATGAAGACCACTCATTAATATTTAAATTAGGTTCATAACCTAAGGTCATATGGAAGAAAGGCTCTAACTTCAAAGATATATTTCAAAAGCATAATTATGCCAACTTGATAACTCTTTATAGAGGAATGGGACAATGTGGCAATTGCCCATATTGCCATTATATGATTCTAGGCATAACAACATGCATCAATGGAACTAAAATTCATACTAAGGGCAAATACAACTGCAATTCCAAAGGAATAGTTTATTTGGCCATTTGCCAGGCTTGCCTGTGCCTTTATATAGGCAAGAAGGAGTGAAGGCTAAGGGACAGAGTCTACGAGCATTTAAGAAGCATCAATTTGCATAAGGAAGACAATGCTTTAGCGAGGCATGTTATGGAACATCCTGAACACAAATTTTGTTTTAAAGTAATTCATCAAATCAAGCAAGACATCCGAGGGGGTCCATTTAATCTATTGTTGGAAAAAAGTGAACTATTATGGCAGATTAAGGCTTAATGCTTTCACTTATCCAGGCCTCAATGAGAAATGTTCATTAATGTGTCTTTTAAAATTAAGAAGCTTAGAGAGGTAATCGATAGGCAGTCTCATTGAAAAAAATGGCACAGTAGCGATCCGAATAATCAACTGGTAGAATTAATTGTTCATATAAAAACCATAAATAAAAAATATACACAAAAAATAGCATCCTAATAATTTTCAGACTATTGAATCTTTATAACTTTTTTTATTGTCTGGAATGGTAGCGCCTAATATAAATAACCACAATAACTTTATAGCCCCTGCAACTCATTAATTTTAATAAATAATTTCTAATTTTAATAAATAATTTTTACAATTAATTATGTAATAATTTTTTTTAAAAAGTTATTTTAAAAAATGTAACTTCGAAACCAACATGGATTTATAAAATGAAAAACTGATATAGATTCATCTTAATTTTTTTATCTTAATTCATATTTGATTCAAAATAATGTTAATTCATTGATTTTTATATTATAAAAAATTGGTTAAATCAATATGATTCTCAGCCAACATGATTCTTAATCATCATGATTTTATCAATTGATCAGTCAAGTAGTAATCGAGCGATATCATAGCCTTTATCAGAAATAGAGTACCATTGAACAATCAAATGATTTCAGCAATTTAGTTTTAGAACTCTCTGCACATCACTTATTCATCTAAAATAGACTGCCTTCTCTTGTAAACCTTATGTTTTAACATTCTGGTCATATTTTATTATGTCTCTATATATTCATTTTTTAATATGCAAATCTGAGCATTTTTAACATAATAATAAATTCTAGGAATTCATTAAAAGGTGTAAATTTATTATGTTTATTTTAGTGAACATTTATATCTGTGTGATTTTAAACACAAAGTGTAGTGTCACTTTAAGCAAATTCATCATTGGTTTGAATTTCGGTGGTTTCCAAGGAAGGCTTGCTATTTAAACAAGTGTGCACTAATTTTATGATGTTTGTCAGTTTATCTGAAGAAGTCTAACCATTGAGTTAGACGAAAAGCGTTGGATAATTTTGTTAATGTTTAATCTCACTACAATAAAGCGTGTGAAGCAGCGTTTGCCTAAGCAGAATTTTTTGCAGACTTTGCAAGTGATGTCAGTGTCCATGGACACTGACAGCTAATAAAATAGCTATGTCAGTGTCCACATACACTGAAATAGCTTGTACGTCTGTAAGGAAATGCAGGGAGTGTGTGACAAATGCAGGGGGTTTGTGACAGGTTCTGTCACACACTCCCAACATTGTTAAAGTGCCATATGGCCATAGTCGTTAACTGTACAGGTGTCTGCAGAATGCCCAGATGCCTGCCTCACATACTTCTCACCCTCCTAGAGCAATAAAGCAGTAGAAAGCCATAGATAATGGGGAGGGTGGCAAAGCCACAAAAATAGGAACATATGAAATATTGTACTGGCAAACCTGAAAGCAGACAGAATAAAAGGTTTGCAGTACCATGGGCTTCCTGCAGGGTATGAAGACTGAAAGAAAAATGTCTCCCATCTGAAAGTGCCTTATGGCCATAGCTGTCAACTCAACAGGTTTATGCAGAATGCCCAGATGCCTGCTTCACATACCTGTCAACCTCCTAGAGCAAGACAGCTGTGGAAGGCCAGAAATAATGTAATAATTTATTTTCCATACTAAATAATGTTAAGCGTAGCTGAGAGGGTGTGCACATTATGGCCCTCCACTTAGCATTGCTTCAATATCCCAAAGGAGATAAATAAAAATATACAAATGAAATTCCCAAACTGAGATAGTGTAGTGGTTAGGGTCCTGGTTTTACATGCAGGCATTCATGGTTCAAGTACCAAGACATACAACTTATTTTTATATGGGAAAGCAGTATTAAAATTATTATTTTCAACTTAAATTATGTAGTAACTGTTTCTTGTCAACCAGGGTAGTGCAGCTGGTGTAAAATGGAAGTGTGAGTGCATATAACATGCAAAACCACCCATGTATGCACAAGTGTCCCATAAAGTATAGTCACACCCCTTGCTAATGTAATGAAAGTACATAGAGGGATGTCATGTAAAGTAAATCATATACACTGACTAAATGAAGTCATTATTCTGATATTTTCTAAAAATGAAAAGTGAGCAATGGTTAGCAATACTCAGCTATGCTTACCAGGTTTAAGTAGTGCTTAGACATGAATGCTAAGCAGCAGGTAGCTCAGCTAAGTGAATTTGAGCACTGTTAAGCAGTGGTCAGCAATTACCCCTTTGAGCACTGTTCAACTCAGCTTAGCAGATCTGCGCAATGCTTAGCAGAGCTTAAAATGTTTAAAATGGTCCAGTGATGGCAAGGGCGGGAATATCGCCTTATTTAAATGGCACATGCGGGAATACAGCCAGAATCTGTTATAGTTCATCTGTGCAGATACTATGGCCAGTGTAGGTGAAGGAGCGTGTTTTTGGCCACAGAGTTAGAGCATTCAGGAGTTCAGGGTCATGGTTGAACTCCTTGTAGAAAACCATGAGGAGAGACTGCTGCAGGGCCAGTACCAGGGCTTACAATACAAAGCAGAGGCCTGGGACTGTCTCACACATGATCTCACCAGTGCTATTGGCATCCCCCAGACTGGTGAGTAGGTACAGCACCACTTTGTTGGCCTAAAGTGGAGGAAGGGGGCACTCTTGGCCCAGTGGATCCAAGATGCATGGGCATGAAATGCTCCAGTAGTGAGTAAGTATCACTATCAAGTACTTTGTAGCAAATACTAGCCTGAGAATGTGATAGACAGGTATGCATAATGTTTGTTTTTCTCCCCTACAGCTGCAGCACAGAGGGCTAGTAATGTAGAAGCCCATGCTGACAGACTGCTGAGGCTGCACCGACAGGCTGGTGAGTACAAATCTATTTTGCAGTATATTGTTCAAATAGCTAAGAAGGAGTATATTGCTTACTACTAGTAGATATACTATTACTGTGTGAACTGAATACATAAAAAAGGTTGACCAACTAATATTGATGTGTAATAAAGATTCCTACATAAACTGCTGTGTTTATTCTGGTATGTTGTTGTAGACATATAGAATGTATATGGGTTCTTCACAGCAAATATGGCTGTGACAACATACATGAACTGAGGTTGTTCTGTGAACCAGCTGTTAAGAAAAAATGTAGACGGTGGAGCTGTAAAACAAAATATAACTGAAATGTGAAATATCTACTGCACTAAGTTGTGAACCCAATTCCATCCAGCATTGCCTTGTGTTAACCTTTGCTTTCCAGATTGTAGTAATCCAAAAGATTAATGTACAGTACAATAACTATCTGTCATGCATGCATCACAGGATTGCAAGTTCAGACTGTCTAACAAAGAGACTATTAGGCAGAAGTGAAGCAAAAAAACAGCAGTTCATCAGTATCTCAGTGTGATGCAAAATAACTTAGGTGTTAATTTTGCATGCCCAGACACAGTTCGAATCCAGGGAGTGGTACTAAAATGTGTACATAGCTACACACAAGGAATCAGGAATACATGTAAAAACAGTCAGGTAGTGTTAACAGATATTTTCTCCACAGGTTTTACAGGTAAGGAAATGTTGGTAGTAGCTGTATGAAGGGTATACTAATAAACTGTGTAGAATTGTTCAATAGGGTTATCACCTGTCCCACTATGAGAGGGACAGTCCCTTTTTGGGCAGTTGTATCCTGCAAAAAACCTGTAAAAATGGCAAATGTCCTGAGATATTAGGACAAAATTATTTCATATATTTTATGTAATAGTTGCATAAAACAGTTATTCTGTATCTCAAACACCTAAATGTTATAAGAAACAGAATAAGCAACAAAAATGCTACAAGAATAAGCTTTTATTTAGGCAAAGAAGTGAAGTTCTGTCCTTTGTACTGGCTGTGGTTATATTTTGGCCTGCCATATCTGACATTTGTACCAAAAATGTCCCACTTTGGGCATATGAAAAGCTGGCAACCTTACTGTTCAACTGTCCCACCACATGCCAGCAAATGACAGCAGGATAGGTACATCCAACATGCACTCTTCCTGATACATGTCTCTTAAGTGTCACACTGCCATGGCTAGTGGTCACTGTTGCCAATAACCCTGCACACAGATAGGAAACCAGTTGAAGTATGTCAGTAGCACACTCACATAACAGCAGTTCAGGGTGCCCCTCTTGTAGCAGATATGTAACCCTGACATGTAAGAGTCACCTGTAGTCATGTACCCAGTGTTGTCACAGTTTGCCCCATACCATTCCAGGCTGACAGTTTAATAGGTATGTTTGTCCTACAGAAGCTATGGGCCATAGGCAGAAGTAAAGTGAGGGCAGACCAACAGAGTATTGAGCAGTACTGTTGTGGAAAATAGAAGCATAAACAGTTGTTAATGGACTTTTTGTCTCTCCTCCACCCCTCATCTGGATCAATATTATAATTCACATACTACGGGTATGTTTTTCCAAAGCTAATGTTGGGACTTGTGTTGTATTATTGTTCATATATTTGATTGGTTGCATTTTAACAGACCTTATTCAAATCTCATTGTTGGTGGCCTGTTGCCATCAATGTTACTGGCATGCTGTTACGATCATACTGAAGTTCCATTTATGCATATATTTGTTTTGCTATGCAATTGTTTCAAATCTGTTTTATGTGGGTAATTGGAACACCCATGCATGCTGTTATAACTAATCTTGAAATGTGTTGTTCATGACTAACCAATATACTTTTTAAAACCTCAGCACCATATCACATTTGCAAAGGCATATCCTGGTTAATCTGCCTGTCCTCCCTCATCTGGCCATGGCACAAGGCCCCAGCACATCTGGGACCCAACCCAGGACTTCCTCGTCCGCTGGTCCTGCACCACCTTCAGGTGGAACTGCCTCAGGGGAAGTGGCCTGCCCCCCCAGTAGTGGGTGGAGACAGGAGCCTGTCACCCACAGTCAGTTCCAGGGTTTGATGCACAAAGCCATCTGAGCAGAGTTCGGTGGGCAGCGGAGCCAGATTGAGGGCCACCTGGCACACCTCAAGGGGTAGGCCAGCCTTCCTGTCCAGTCCCCAGCACAGCCACCTTTGGGCTGTGAAGGAGCAGTGATTACTGCCCATAGGTGGGGACTTTAGTCCCACTGTATCCATTTGGGGGCTCATGGGCTTCAGATTCCCAACCACCCTCCCTGTCCAATGTGTTTACCCCCCTCATGTGTCATATACCACCCCTGCCTGCTGTCTTGTCTGTCTTGTCTGTCTACAAATGCAACCTATCCCATCCAACCTAACCCCAAACATAACTACAGCCCTTCCCCAACATCTCACTCTCACCTTAAAAAAAAAAAAGGGCCTCTGTCCCGCAAAAAAAAAAAAATTGCTCCATACATAGCTCTACATTTCACCCCCATGTACAATGAAACTAATCAATCAACCCACAGATTATTCTGAAGATGTCTGTCACCAACACCCCTCCCTGTGGGGTGTGAGGTTGTAAATTCCAAATTCTAAACATTTTACTCACAGCTGTTGCTGCCAAAGAAATGTAGAGCTACGTTCCTTTCCTACACCCATCCTGCACATCCCTAACTGCTTTTCATAATGTTTTACCCTCTGCTTGCTCCCATTTCACCACTTTCCTATCACCCTTTTTTTTTTTCTTTAAAGAAAATTAGCGTGGGTGTAAGTGGTGCTAAGCAAAGCTAACAGGGCTTAACTGTCTGTTAGCATTGCTTAGCGCAAAAAGCATACAGACATGCTTATAACTGCCTTAATCACTCTGTCTCCATCAGCCCTTGTTCTGCCTGGCAACAACACAATCAGCTCTGCCAAGGATCAAACCCAGGATGCTGTGCGCTACAATCACAGCAATGTACCACTACCCCATCTGAGCTCTGGGAATCTGCAATGCTTTTACAAACATATAATTCATTCTGTTCATTTAACATTTATTACAAAAATAAAACAATCATTTCTTAATTTAGAACCCAGGACCCTGTGCACAACAACCACAGCAACAGACCTGTATATCACCTGAGCTGTAGGAATGTGTAATGTTTTTACAAACATATCATGCACAACAGTCATTCAACATAAGGGAAATTATATATCCATAATACTCTTATATACATATATATGTATACATAGATACCAATCTCTCTCTCTCTCTGTCTCCCTTGATATATATATATATATATATATATATATATATATATATATATATATATATATATATATATATATATATATATATATATATATATATATATATATATATATATATATATATATATATATATGTAAAGACATACATCTGGAGCATCTCTCCCCAGGCTTCTGCTGAAAACAGGCTCTGTGGAACCTAGTCGGACTTTCCCGGTCAACAAATGTTAAATAAATAAATAAATGTTAAATAAATATATATATATATCTATGGGTCACTGTTGTATTATCGAAAACACAATCCATCGAATTGTGTTTCTGATAATACACTTTAGCGAAAGCGCATATTGTCAAAAGTGCATATTGTCGACTATGCACTTTTGCTACAGAAATCAACATAAAAAAAAAAAAAAAATGTGGATTTCTTTGATACTGACCCCAATGAACCAGATGAGGGAGAACAGAATATACCACCTATGTTGAGTTATCCAAGGCCTTTCACACTATACCCCATTCATGTCTCATAGTGAAGATTTCCCACCTGGGAATTTGGCAATACAGTACTAGATGGATAGCCATCTGGTTCACTGACAGAACACACAAATTCTCAAAGTTGGGGACTGCACCTCCACCAGTAGCTCACTTACCAATGTAATATCACAAGGATCTGTGCTGGGCCCTCAACTGTTTGCAAACTACTTCCCTGAAGTACAGGCAACAGTAGATGACCTGTGATTTATCAGGTTTGCAGATGACTGTTAACTGGATGCACTGACATAGAGTCCCACAATGATTGTAAGATATTACAGAAGGGGCTGACACAGACAAATAATTGATGCCAAACTCATGGACTGAACCTATAAGCAAACAATGTCTTAATGTTTCCTTTTGCAACAAATTATCCCTGCTAATTATGATATGCATAGCACCCCTCAAAGCTCAAACACAGTGTTGTGAGACTTGGGAACGCATGCTGATTGCAATCTACACTTTCATCACTATGCGTTCATAGTGGTGAGACACAAATTCTGCATTGTGCGCCTCATACATATGGGCATCACATCCAAGATGTCACATATCTGCTGTACTCTGACCTTATCGTACCAATAATTGAATGCAATGCTCCCTTCTGTCTGTACCTCACCAGACACCTGCAGCAATTGGAGGAAACACAGATGTTTATGACTGGGAGAATCCACATCCTCCAAACATGGCATACATGAAAAGACTGAAAGACCTGTCACTGGACTGGTATCATGCAGGCTGCTGAAAGTTGAACTAAGCCTGGCCTACAGTGCAGTCTCAGACTCTGCACTACTGAAAATGCTGGACATCTGCAAATCAAATGGGACAAGAATAATGTGACCCAGGGTTCTCAGCCTAGCCTGTGATATAAACAGAACATGCTGGGGACACAGATATATCCCCCAGTGATTGATACTTCTCTGTAATAGCTCCTCAGTGACCACGTTCAAGCACAACCTTGACAATTGTTTGGGTGACTGTAATATCACTTCTGGGGTGGCACCTATGAAACCTTTTTATGAATACATAAGGTGTGGAAGGAGTAAAGACACATAAACTGATAAACTGTGTGTATATTCTAAAATTTATTCTCAGACACAACAGATTATAAATATATTTACCAAATCTTATGCAAAACTGTTTGGCTTCACAAAAGGGGTGGTAAGTTGTCGTAGTGACATCCAGGTAACACCAGATACTGAAATCAAATTAGATTTTATTGAAAAAGAACTGTGCAAACTGGATCCAAACATAGCACAGGGAGGAGATGGAATTAGTAACAATGACATAAGAACACTTCGGCTAGAACTTACAAGTACCATTATATCTATTATTCACTAGGTCATTTAAATATGGTGGGATTCCTCAAGATTGGAGACATGCACTTATTAAACCTGTTTTTAAGGGAAAGGGGAGTAGAACAAACCCAGAATCATACAGAACCATAAGTCTACTTTCATGTCGTGGAAAAATAATGGAAAAGGTAATACTGGATACGTTATTGTCAGAACTGGATAGGGTGGGACTTGAAACCATATATCAGCATGCATATGTTGAAAACAGATCTATTACCACCTGTAACATGATGTTCTGGAACAATATAATAACAGCTATGAATGAAAAATTGTGCTGTGATGTAATTTACATAGATTTAACTTCAGCATTTGACATGATCATACACATAACACTGATAAATAAATTAGTACAACTAGGTATTGATGTACTCTTGATAAGATAGATAGCTGCATGGCTTACAAATATGACATGGCAAGTATCATACAGCAACTGGACAGGTGAAATCCTTGCTTACATTCAGGGCATCCTACAGGGCTCTGTTCTAGGCCCTTATTTGTTTAGAGTGTATCTTTCAGACCTAACTTTTTCATCCGAGGTATTCCACAGTCTATATGCAGATGACCTGAAATTGGGTAAACAGATTGCATGTGTTACAGATAAGGCATGTCTGCAAAATGTATGTATCTTTCAGTTTTCCCGGTTAGGGGTCACCACAGTGGAACTCCGGTCCACTAATGATTGGCAGTAGATTTTTACTTACCGAGTTGCCAGCCCTGACGCACAACCTTCAACGAAGGTACGCCCATTCACGCTTGTCTCTACACAAAAGACCCTTTAGCTGAGAATCGAACAGGACAACGTCTTACTGTGAGGTGACAATGCTACTGCAGCACCACCACCGAAGTATGCATGTCTGCAAAATAACTTGACTAAATTGACCATTTTGGCACAGGATAATAATATACTGATAAATACATCAAAAACTAAGCATATGAAATTTGGTAGGCATAAATTGAAAGGTGAATATTTAACACAGCACACGGTGATTGAAACTGTAGACTCATTTAAGCACCTGGGTATATGGGTAGATTCAGCTATGAGTTTTTCTAATCATATCAACTAATTGGATAATGATAGTTATAGAACTATAGGTTATATAAAAAGATTTATAAAGTCTAGTTAATCAAAAATAATGAAGTTATTATTTGTTAGTTACATTAGACCCAAACTTGAGTATGTAATAACAATATGAAAAATCTATAAGAAAACAGACATGAGTAAACTAGAAAGAGTACAATGGAAAGTGTATCCACTGATGTGAAAATTTAAGTTATTATGAAAGACTAAAATATCTGAACTTGTACAGTGTCTCTTAATGATATCTAAGAGGGGATCTTATTCAGGTATGCAGGACATTTAGTGACAACTACCTCTGGGAACGTCTGGGGTTAACAAAAAGTACTAGAGAATCATCAGACAACCTATGTAGGGGATCCCATAGGAAATAGAAGTGTACTAATTGGTTCTCTGACAGAGTAGCTGATGCATGGAGCAGACTACCAAATTACATTAAAGAAAGTACTAGTTTAGATATTGTTAAGAACAGCCTGTATACTTATTATGGGAACAAGTGTTTTGATATATTGGCAAGCTAGAAGGGCATTAATGCCTGTGCTTGAAATATTTGTATGTATGTATGTATGTATGTATGACCCTCATGGACAGGGCTAGTTGGTGCTGCTCACAAAATCACTCTGCTAACAGCTATCATCTAATTATGTTCAGTAAGGGTACTTGTGTTTTTACACAGCTAACCTTGTAAACAGCCAGGGCCATTAGGCTAGTAGCCTCATATGAAGCTATGAAGCTATAAACCTATGAAGGCTTCCCAACATCGCACATGGCCTGCTGATGTCGTCTACTATAAGTAACCTGCACTCTTGTAAAAATTAAACTTGTGCCATGGTGCTTGCATTTGGTGTGTGTGTGTGTGTGTGTGTGTGTGTGTGTGTGTGTGTGTGTGTGTGTGTGTGTGTGTGTGTGTGTGTGTGTGTGTGTGTGTGTCTAGACAGAAGAGGAGATCTATGTATCCTACAATTATTGCTCCAATGCCATGGGTTAACCATATTTTATTTAAACATTCTACACATGCATTTCATGCAAGCCTCCTAACCTCTTGTCTCCCACATTGCCTGCTGATGTCATCTACTATAAGTTGACTTACACTCTTGCAAAAGTCACAGTTGGGCTGTGGTGCTTGTTCTGTAGACTGTGTACCTACACAAATAGGGGTTCTATTCCCACTGCAGTTAAGCATGTGTGTGTGTGTGTATGTGTGTGTGTGTGTGTGTGTGTGTGTGTGTGTGTGTGTGTGTGTGTGTGTGTGTGTGTGTGTGTGTGTGTGTGTGTGTGTGTGTTTGTGGTTGTGTGTGTGTGTAGGTGCTCTTGCTTGACATTAGAGAGCATTTTACACCAGCATGTAGGACACTTGTATCAGCATATTCTCCTCAGCAGACACTGCTGCTGTCATCAGCTATATCTGATTTGTGGATATGTAGTACTCCCATCAGGGCATGGTCAAATACTGACCCAGAGGCCAGGCAGATGTCACTTCATCCTATGTGAGACAGATTACAGTAACATGTCTTTTAATCTATCCACATACATCATGGCATGGTTTGTAGCCCCTGTTTTTTCTTGATGAGAAAGTTATGTGATCTCTCTAACTGCTGCAAGTGCCTGGTGGGGAACATGCAAAACAGATCATTGTACTCTATTGGTGTACTCATGAGGTTTTAGTACAGTGTTGTCATTTAATCCTAAGATCTGAATATGATGGCATGAATTATGATGTGCACAACATAGGCTTTCAATACCAGTGTGGACACTTGGTGGTTGTAGTTCAGCTTGTTATCTACATGTGTTCCAAGTAATTGCCTCATTGCATTTCAGCTCAACAAAACTGTTGTCAATGCTACGGTTAACATGGAATTCTACTTTGCAGATGTACAACATAATAAACACACATTTCTTCATTTATTTGTAGATCATGTGCCTTTGTCACCAATCATTTAACTGTGTTACCTCCTCCTGTACTATATTGTCATTATTGGTGGACTCAATGATTGCACCCAATATGCAAGGATCAGCAAACTTTGTAAGCCAAAGGCCATATACTTTAGTCTGAACTGTCGAGATGGAGAGTCCAAACAGTGAAGGGGCAAGCACAGATCACTAGGGCTTGCCAATGATGACAGCTCTACTGGTACAGGTTGATAGGTTGAGTCACCAACTTTCACAGTATGTGTTCTGTTGGTGAGTCAATTGGTTACCTATCTAGTGATGTAGGAATTAATCCGCAGCTGAGAGGGTTTCTTAATGATACCTGTGTGGAGGATTGTGCTAAAACCCTAGGACAGATCATGATAGGTAGTATGCACTGTCTTACCTTCATCCAGGCCTATCACACAGAATCACTGGGTTCTGATAACATCACAGATCACCTATAGCATGACTCAGGACATACATCTTCCTGATACAGTTGAATCCGCACTACAAAATACCATCCACATGGGCTGTGTTCCGCAGAAGTGCATATATCAACATGCACCCATCTGAGTTGGGGGGAAAGCACCTGATGCATGCAAATGTAGAGACATCCTGATTCTCCTCAACTGTGAGGTAGACCGCCATGTCATCATGGATATCTTGTAAATGGACACTAGTAATATTCCAGCTGTGTGCAACAGATCTTTGTGATTTCTTAATGCTAAATCACATCTGTTACATTTGATAGATGTCCTTAAAGAGGTCATGGAGGACATGCATTATGACAGCAGTATCATCCTGTGAACTTGTCCAGGCCAAGGCATTTTACATAAATTCACACTGAGGTATTCAATAAACACTGTCATATGTGGCCATAAACAGCTATACCACCAACTGGGTACACCAGTGCATCACATACATGGCATCTTAATATGCTGCAATTTGTGAAGTGAGCTATATCTCAGGTCCAGTGATCAGGTCCATACATCAGGGCTGTCGGCTAGGCTCTTTCCTGCCCATTATTTAAGTGATGTCTATCACAGATGAAATACACATCCTGTGTCCAAACAGCTGCCCAAAGGCCTACAGATTGTGAGCAATCATTGACGCCACTGTGATATTAGTATAATACAGACAGTATCAACACATACCAAATATTGGTTCCATAGCCATGGTAACATCTGCAATGACAAGAAAACATTGGGGATTTGCTAAGTCTAGTACACAAACAAATAGCCCAGGTATAATGTAGACATCACACCCTATAACCAGATAAATAGATATGTGACCCGTGTCCTGGGGTACATGGTAACTGGAACGTCCATCAGCTTGTGGTCACAGTGACTAATTCCTTGAATGTAATACAAGTGCTGGGTATGTGAAAGACATCCACACCATAGACCATAATACCTTCATAGTTCCCAGACTTCATCACACCAATAACTGAGTACAATACACCCTTCTTCATGTACCTCACTACACATCTTCCAGTGATGTATAACTGAAGTGTACAACCTTTGTCACAGTGAACTGTCACACAGCTTATTGACCATACCTAGGTATTCTTTTTGTGGAATATACATGACTGTCTGATGGTGCAGAACACCAGTCAAGTTGCTACGCCAGATGCTTGTGTGCTACCTGTTCTGCTGAAGCACACACTACATAGATAGGTATTTGACAACATTAATGGCATCTGTATCATTCCTGATAGTATATATATATATAAATATATATATATGTATATATATATATATATATATATATATATATATATATATATATATAGATAGATATGCATATATATGCCATGCACACCAGTAAACTAGCCTGTATTGCTCATAATATCACAAACAGGTATAGTAGTGTCCCTCCAAACACCTCCAGCAGATGTTACAGTGCCAGGATTATGCATCGGAGACCATCCAGGTGCAATTAACCACAAACTCAGGAACCTCACATGGGCTTTCTGAAAACACTAGAAGCAAAAGTTCCTGGAATTCATAAACTCAAATGCATGGAACAACTGGTCACCATCCCACAAGAGGAGATAACATACTGATCTCATCTCACATGACAAACACGGACAATGTTCAACTTGCACACCGACCCTCACCTCACTGATCAGATCATCAACTAATCCTCGCTCGGAGGTCCTCCTCCCCACCTACAATAAAATAAAAAGACCACAACTTCTCAACTAAAAGCCGACCGACTTCACACTTCTAAAGACTAGTGTGGTCTCCTTTAGGGCCCCGAAGGGCGGAAACTCAACTCTCGCCTCACTGAATCACTTACTGTCACCCACCTGCAGGGACTGTGCATGGATAAAAGCAAAAAACAAACAAAACAAAGACTCTACAAGGCAAGGCAGCAGTCTGGTGGACCCCAGCCATAAACAAACTCTACAATAAAAGGAGGAAGCTACTACAAGATAGAGCAAAAATCCTTAAAAGGTAAGACACCCTTGATCACTATAAGTAAAAACTAAGAGCTCTTATAAAATCATCCAAAGCAGAAAAATAGCTAAAGAAAAGACAATCATAAGGCCTTCTTTAGCTATGTTAGAAACCTAGGAGGAAACTCCCAGATATGCTCAGAACTAGTTCAAAATGATGTGAAGATTACTGATCCTACAGACATTGCCAACATACTGGCTGACAGGTTCAGTGCAGACTTATCCCTCCCCCAAAAGGAGATATCTATATTGCAGCCCCCAAACATCTCCAGCCAAGTGAGAACTGCTCCCTCCAAAGCAAAAGACACAGCGTCCATGGGACCTGATGGTGTCCCCGGCTGTGTGCTCCACGAACCCAGTGAGGAATTAAACCCACAGCTAGGACAGCTGTTTAATCAAAGTCTTACCTCTGGATGCGCACTGCAACTGTGGTCCCACTTCACAAAGCGGTGCCTCCACCGACCCTGGAAATTACTGGCCCATTAGCTTGACAAGCCTTATCTGCAAAGCCATGGAGAGGATCATAATGGACCTCATAAATAAAGACATAGGAATTTACAGACTTTGGATCCAACCAGTTTGGCTTTGTCAAAGGCAGATCATGCCTTTTAAACTTGGTTGACTTCTTGAAACAGTCACCAAAGCCATTGAAGGCAGTCCATACAGCCTACCTCGATCTGGCTAAGGCCTTCATACAATACCCCACTGGGTATCATTGAAAAACTCATCAGCTTAAATGTTAACCCATACATCACAAGATGGGTTGCAAACTGGCTGAGTGACAGTACCCACAGGGTCAGAGTTGCTGGCGCCATGTCAGACTCAAAACCTGTCACAAGTGGTGTCCCACAGGGCTCAGTCCTGGGCCCACTCTTGTTTGGCATCTACTTTTCTGAAGTACAAGCAAACACAGGAGGGTTATGGCTGACAAAGTTTGCAGATGACTGCAAACTGGGACATCTGACACAGATATCCTTCAGAAGGGTCTCACAGAACGGATAACTGGTGCCAGAGCCACGCCTGAAGTTAAATGCCAAAATGCATAGTCATACCCTTTGGGAAAAACAAGGTTACCCCTAGCTACCAAATAGGTGGAAATCCACTGAGCACAGAAGAAGTTATCAGGGACCTGGGGACCCAGGTTGATAGTAGTCTGTCATTCGACACCCATGTAGCTAAAGTAGTTAGGAAGACCTTCTACATTGCCCACCTTATCATGAAGGGATTCT
Organism: Protopterus annectens; assembly: GCF_019279795.1. Lineage (NCBI taxonomy): Eukaryota > Metazoa > Chordata > Ceratodontiformes > Protopteridae > Protopterus > Protopterus annectens. The sequence continues at coordinate 1,221,863,894 of NC_056732.1, forward strand.
CATCTAGATCAAGGGAGGTCATAGTCTCCTTTACTCATCACTCATCAGACCAATGATTGAGTACAATGCCCCATTCGGGATGTATCTGACCCGACACTTGCAGCAGCTGGAGAGGCCACAAAGTTCCTCACCAAAAGGATAAAGGGTCTCAAAATCTGTCCTATGCTGTCCGACTGAAAGAACTCCAGCTCTATTCAGTCGCTACCGCTTGCTCAGAGGTGACCTTTGCCTAACATACAAGGCCATGTCAAACCCAGATTTGATGAATATGCTTCACCTCAAAAATCTAGATCCATGGATAGATTCATCACCCAAAGACTCCTATGCTGTGGAACAAAATCCGTACATGTGAGGCAGAGCACCTCGCTGGCCTTGTTCAAGAGAAATCTTGACCAATGGATCTCAGTGTCACGTATAGTTCCCCATACTAAAGCTTGTAAATGCCCTCGGGCAGATAGCCTAGTATGAACCTATGAACCTATGAACCTATGAAGGACAGTGTGTGTAGTTACCCCCTTAGAGTGTAGATGAATCATAACAGTTGTTCAAGTGTGTATGTCTGTGCAAACTCATCTCTTATTACTCTAAATCACATATGTTATGTTAGAAGCATGGGATTACTGGTGGTATTATTCTGATATAGTCCATGATTGTGTTTGGTTCTTTTAATGTTATCCATCAGCCTTTACCTGTGCTCACATTTCTGAAGACCTATTCTGAGGGTATACTCATAATCAGGCATATCCGTTTCGCAGCTTCACAATATGCACCCTACCCCAATTGTATGCCAGATCCCTGATAGATGCCCTCTACATTATTCATGTAAGGATGCTTACCTGACACAGACATCCTCCCCATTGTTATGCCAGCTTGTGTGACAGTCACATAAAACACATTTTCACTGTACAGTTCATACTATATCATATAGATATGTGATTGGTGTTGCTGCTACAACCATCTTCCATTGACATGCCTTCATCTGTTGTACATTAGGTTGTTTCGCCTGTCCTGTTTTCTGGTGTTCATTCCTACAATTCATCTGAGAGTCCCTATTCAATGTACCCACTTCCCCCAATTATTCATTTTACCCGCCAGTCCATGTTCCGTTACAGATAATTAACACAGCTTCAGTATAGAATGTCAAGAATGGGATATCACAATACTCTGCACTGTATATACACTGTCCTCTACTGTGTTTAGATTGTATACTTTGCCTTCATACCTCTCAACTGTCCAGATATTCACAGGATGTCCAGATGTGTTCCTTATCAAATTTTTGGCTTTTTGCTATATCACTGGGATGATCTCAGGACTGATGTGACTCAATATTACATACATTTGATTTCATTCCTCTCAACTGTCCTGATTTAGGTTCATATGTTTACAGGAATTTACTAGGCTAATGACCACAAGGGCCTTTTTAAGCCTAGCTGTGCATCCCAAATCTCTGTTATGATACCCTTGATAAGTGTAAGCAATGGCCTAAGAGATGAACCATTTACAGGTTACCTGTGTCCATTAGAGACAGAGGTGCCAGGCCAGGGATGACTTTCTGGCTTCTCATCCAATTGTCCAAGTTGCACTTGAATTGGGTTAGGGAGGAACTCTGCTTCATATCAATGGGGAGCCTGTTCCATAGACAGGGCAGTCTCTGGGATACATACCTATCTCTCCAGCAGCTCCTATTTATATCACAGGCAAGGTTTAAGCCTTTAGAATGGGTAATTCTGGTGCTGTTTGTTTTGTATATATGCAGGAGGTCCATTAGAGTGCGGTTTGATAGTGCTCTGTATGCTAGGCATGGATCTCTCCTCAAAACCTGTAGGAGACAGAATACTGGGATAGGGCCTTGAGGCAGTCTGTATAGGACATTTTACTTATGCCCTGTATTCCTTTAGTGAGGAACCTCTGTGGACATTCCAATTTTGGTTATTTCTGGTTAGGTACATACCAGAGGGGCATTGTACTGAATGATAGGTCTGGCGAATGCCAGATACAGTGGAACAATGACTTCCTCGGACTTAGATGCAATACCTTTGTTTATAAGTTGCGCAACACATAATGATTTCCTTACCATTGTAGACATGTGATGGTCAAAGGCTAGATTCATATGTATGTGTGCCCCTAGGTCCCTGACTACTGGGTTAACTCTAATGGGTGTGTTGTCAATATGATAGTTATCAATGGATGACTTCCCAAAGGATATTATTATACATTTCTTGGCATTAAGTGTTAGTCCATGGTTCTGACACCAGTTGCTTATCTGTGTCAGCCCCTTCTGGAGAACATTTGTGTCAGTGTGTGATTCAATGGCAGCTCCTAATTTGCAGTCATCTGCAAATCTAGTCAGCCAGAGGCTCCTGACATTGGCCTTGACTTATGAGAAGTAAATGCCAAAAAGAATCCAACCAAGGACTGATCCTACTGGATGCTACACCTGTTAATTTTTGCCATGATTTTCTTCCTCCTGTTATACAGTCTATTGATTTTGTGATTCCACCAGGCTGGCTTGTTTTTTGAGTTAGTTCTGTACTTCTTCCTGGCGGGTATAGCTGCCTCTGTGCAGCTATTAATATGCTTGTATAGGGTTTCTGTGAAGAGTTCTGCATAGGCAGCAGTGTTCTTAGGGTTTATGGGAGCTTGACATTTTGCCAGGTTCTCACTTAATAGCAGGAGGTTAGCCTTAGAATAATTTCTGAATATTCCAGGTTTAACTGGGGGTCCAGGTTTTTTTTTTTTTACTTCAAAGGAGACCATTTTGTGGTCTGACATTACCAGGGAAGGCATTACAGTAAGAGGTGTGCAGCAGGACCAGATCCAGTATGGTTGCATCCCTGGTTGGTGTATTGACTATCTGGTCCAGGGAGTTTGTGTTTATAAAATCAAGGAATCTCTGTGCATGTCAGTTTGGTGTCATATAGGATTCCCAGTTAATAGTGGGGTAGTTAAAGTAACCCATGAATATGGTACTTTAATTATGGTAAATATTTGTGCAGATCGTCCAGTTTTTGAAAAATATTTTTGATCTTTTCCTCATAACATTTTGGTTTTCTGGCAAATCACTGGCATGTCATTGCAGATTGAAGTCAAAAAATAATGGCATACATTTGAGTGTCAAACTTCATGCTCTTCATAACAATTCATGCTACTGTTAAACTTATTATTCTATCAACTTTCTAGGTTTGTAAGAGCAATATTAGAGTATGTCTCTATTTTTGTCCCTTTATCCCCCCCATTATTTATGGCTTTGTCCAGATTTCTTGCTGTAAGAGGTTGAGAGGTATTTTTAAGTTTCATTCTGCCATATTTGTATGCGACATCTATGTCAAATATGTCCCTATTTCTGGTTAATTGTCCCTGCATTATGTTGACCTTTGTGTATATGTGTTGAACTAACAGATTGAGAGGTATCTTGTGAAGCCCTGGTGATCATTGTAGCAAAACCACAGACCATAAGTGCTCTTCTTTAAACAGAATTGCTATCCACATTTTGTTTCATGGATTCCTAACTGGCAACACTGCTGCCAGCTGTGAAATCTCACTTAGATGTAATGCAAGGCATGAATATGCATTGCACTGTGGTACATGCTGCCGATCACTGCCTACCACCGCACACATATGTAAACTCCATGTAGAGTTTATTGAATCCTGGGGTAAAGTGCAAATAAATATGCAAATTGGAGACACACTTGGAAAGAACTGAACATGTGAATTTGATTAAGAAAGGTTTTCAGGAAGGTTATGCAGGGGAATACCTGGGGCAAATGAAGAGAGGAGTACTTATATTAATTGCAAGATGAGCTCCAATAGTAATAGAAGAGGGTAGAAAAGATAACAATGGTAGGTTTGTAGTACTAAGGGGCTACTGGCAAGGGAGGAGGATTACATTGGCATGTATTTATATTCCACCCAAAACTGCTATAATGGAGCGTAAGAAAATTCTGGGAGAAATAATCAGCTTTCAGCAAGGAGTATTTCTTATAGGTGGGAAATGAAATTTGATTTGCAATAGTGAAGATGTGTCTGGGGGTCACAGAAGGGAAAATATAAAAAAGGGGGTGGATTTTTAAAGAAATTTATAAAAATATTTGTCATGGAAAATGTGAATTCAGTACTAGGAGTTTGGAGTGAATTTTTCACATTATTCCCCAAGATACAAAAAAATGGGCTGTGCTAAACAGAATTTACATTTCACAGGAACACGTGCATTTAACTGAAGGTCTTGATATGCACCCAATAACTATTTCAGATCATGTGCCAATAACAACTAAAATAAAAACACAGGATAATGAAATAAAAATGATACACTGGTGCTTTCCTTCCTTTGTGTTGAAAACAGAAAAATGCCCTGCACTACATAACTTATTACTGACCTAATGTTTAGAAAGGCATCTCCGCTCTAGTAGCAAATTCTTATTATTTATAAACAAGTCAAATAATGTTGCAGGAGACTTGCTGTACACCCAATATGTTCCTAAACCCTGAAATGGTATCCCCACACAAATAAAGCTGTCCGACAAACTCAGCAGTTTTAAACCACTGCTTAAACAACATTTTAACCAATCCTGGTCCTGCACATGCTAATCGCAAGGTTGAAGCTTTGTGTTCACTGTACAATACTCTCCAAATACTCTCAATACATTCAACCTCTCACTGAACTGACAAAACAATTTTTATACATAACTAGTGCCTGTACAATCCACTAAGTTGTACATAGGCCTTCTGTTTTTAATAACTTCCACCTTTGCAAAATCTTAGAATGTGTAAAGGTAGCTACTGTTTGTGTATAAATGTAAATAGAAATGTAATTCTATGTTTAACTGGATCTTAGTATAACAGTGTAAGCAAATGGAGCTTTTCTCTCCAGACCTCCTCTGAAAATGTGTATTACCCAGTCCGACCTTCCCAGTAAACAAATAAATAAATAAATACATACATACTTACTTACATACATAAATAAATGTGCAAAGCCATAAACGTATTTCCTTATAACCAATATTCATAACAGCTGTAAAAAGAGTGCAGCAGTTATACATGGACACATCTCTCTCTCTCTCTCTCTCTCTCTCTCTCTCTCTTTCTCTCTATTTACAGCAATATATCATATCCTTTTTTATGCTTCTTATACATACTACAAACTAGTAGGACAGAATTCTCATGGGCTTAAAAGAAGATTCAACTAACCTTTCTTCTCTTCTTTGTTGTTGTTGGCAATTATACTCAATCATTTACTCAGGTGTAATCAGTAGTGTAGCTAAAGTGGGGTGAGAAGGGTAACAGCCCCAGAAGCAAAGTGTTGAGGGGGGATGTGATCAGCTAATCCCAGTTGCTCTTTAATGTAATATCAGCTTTAAAACGCTGCTATTGCATTTGCGGTCAAACATAAGCACTTAGTGTGTAGTCTAAACTCTAGCATCTGCTTGCTACATTGTAATAGTTTGCTACAGTTTAAAAGTACTTTTTTTAAATTAAACTTGAGAGCTAAAGCCCTCCGTGCAGACAGGGTATAAACTGTAGCAACAGGAGCACAGTAGCATTCCATGCAGGCAGGATATAAACTGTAGCAACTGTTTGCTACAGTTTAAAAAATAAATGTTTATTTTTATTGATTGTTTTTTTTAAATAAAACATGAGCACTGAAGCACTCCATGCAGGCAGACATAAACTGTACTAACTGTTTGGTATATTTGTAGCAAAATGTTTGCTATAGTTTAAAAGAAGAATATATATATATATATATATATATATATATATATATATATGTATATATATATATATATATATATATATATATATGTATATATATATATATGTATATAGATACATATTGGGGGCAGGGCACAGAAACAGGGCCTGAATGGCTAGGGCTAGAGGGAGGGTGGGTATGTCCTGTATCTGGCCACCTGGTTAGTGTGCCAGTAGAAGGAACGTTGTTTGTTTTTTTTTTATTTGTTTTTTTTTTTTTGTTCTGGTATGCAAGTCAATCACTCATGATGTATTGCAGTGGGGATGTTTTATTTATTTATTTACTTATTTGTTTACTTATTGATTGATTGATTTTCACTTGAAGAGATGAGAGGGTAGGATTAACAGGTTCATAGATAAGTACTAGGCCAACTGTGCTTGCGGATGATTTTAAGCCTAGCTTATTTTCCTCAAAGGTGAGAATCAAATCCTGTACCTTGTGTCTCTGAGGTAAACACCCTAACCATGTTGCCAACCCTTCCACCCACAGCACCAGCAAAGAGCACTGATTGAACCAGCTATGCTTCTGGCTGTAATTAGAAGAGATAAAACATTTTATTTTCTCTTACATGTGCATAGCTGTATGAATTCATGTAATACAGTGTCAAAATTCCTTGTCATACAAGAGGCAAATAAATGTATGAAATGTGTGTGGAGTATTGTTTTCAAGATACTATGCTATGTGTTCAGGTATATGTTATTCACAAGCACAAAAATTGTAGCAGTTTCATGGAAGTTTACATTTCCACTGCTGTACAAAACTGCCTGATTTGATAGTCAATGTAGAAGTAAAACAATATTTCACAGTAACGTTTGTACTGGTCAGTCAGTGGGAACAGCTAACCCCACCCCTCCCCCAACCTCCAGTCTAACAAGGAGGATCTATATCAGAAGATCAAAGTTTCAAAACTTCGAATCTGATATGCTCGACAACAATATGATCAAAGTCTTGAAGCTTCCAATCTTTTAACTGAGATCTCCGTACAGCACGGAAAGGGAAAATTTCCCTTTTCTGCACTGTAGTGTGATCTCAGAGTTGATATATTTAAATATCAGGGGGTGTGGGGGTGTTTCGGGGCTTGCCCCCCTACTTAGAGGATTTAAATGGTTTGTTTTTGTAGGTTTTTGTGTTTTATTACATTTTCAACGTTTCAAGACTTCGATTATATGGTGTCAACCATATCAGATTTGAAGTTTTGGTACTTCGATCATGTAATATAGACCGAACTAGGATGTGGTGTCTGAGACTTCAGCCATGATGAACATGCAGGTAGAAATACTTTGAACAATCAACTGTATTAAGCAACTGTTTTAGTTATATTTCTATGGGCTAAACAAAACTATCTTCATGTAATGTAATTATTAAGTAATTTTAGGCATTAGTAATACATTTTAAAGTGATTTTAATTTTATTTTCATTATTGATAAATCCATTAACAAATAATTCTTCTTGTAACCCAGTACATGATTTAGAGAGCCACATAATCAGATTATGATTTTAATAAACACGTGTCATATGTGGATGTATAGTATGAAAATCTGCTGAAACATTACTCATATCCATCTTCTTTTAAGGATACATATTTGATTATAAGCATGATTTTCTCTGCATTTCATAATAGTATGACAAGTAATATTTTCAGTTATATATATATATATATTTTATTTCAGAAACTACCTCTTAGTATGTAACTTGTTAAAGTGTTTTTTTTTTATCTTTAATGACTCGATGAAATAGTGAATATTAAGAAACAAAAGTTTCTCTTACTTATTATAGAACTCTGGTGTTCTCATCCTGACTGGTCTATCCACTCAGCCAACTGGTTACCCTATGCTTTGCACATCATCAAACAGGTAAGCAATATACAAGTAAGGGCCTAAGAAACAGTTGGCTGGAGCAGGTTGTACCTGCCAGGGTTGACATTTGGTCAGCCAGCTCCTGCCAAATATCTGTTTTTTTTCCCCCATGAAGTATTGAAAGTGCACATCTCAGACTTTTTCCAATAAGAATCATTGCAAAGGTAGATCATAATGAATGCTTCCTTGTCAGACCAGATTTGAATGTATCCTTGTGTCTTTACAGGTGATGCCATCATTCAAAGGGTCAGAACAACAACAATGAGCAAAGTAGGGTCAGGGATGTAGTAATCAGAGTTAGAACCACAATCTGTGTGGTGTGACATCACCCTAACCAAACCCTCTTCACTAGCAGGGGTAGTAAAATAGCTATTGATATTATTGGTAGGTTTGGTAGTTTGGTTTAACCCAAACTGCTTTGTCACATACATTTTATTTCCCTTTACCTTTCCCTTCTATGCTTGATTAAAATAGAAATATATGATTAACAATTGCTTCTGCTAATGCTCATTGGTAAAGGTTCATTTTTGTACATAACCCCAGTACATATGTACATACCATATACACATACAAATATTTCAAGCATGGGCAACAATGCCCTTCTAGCCTGTCAATATACCAGAACTGTTGTTCCCATAATAAGTGTTCAGGCTGTTCATTAAAACATCTAAACTAGTACTTGCTTTAATGTAATTCAGTAGTCTGTTCCATGCATCAGCTACTTTCTCAGAGAACTGATTAGTACACTTCTCATTCCTATAGAATCTCATACACAGATTGTCTGATGATTCTCTACTCCTTTTTGATAACCCAAATATTTCCAGAGGAAGTTGTTTCTAAATTCCCTATATACCTGAATAAGATCTCCTCTTTTCTAATTACATCCAAGTGACATCTCCAGGTACGTTTGCAGTTAACTTCTACTGATGCCTCTAAGCATCAAATATTGCTTGTTTATATTTGCATCAATAATTCCAAAACTATGCCATGTACAAGGTTTAAAAGATTATATATTAAAGTTCACATGATGGCAAACAACTGCATTAATGTAAAACAAAACGATCAATGGAATAACACACTAGCTGAAGATAAAAACTTGTTTTATTATCAGACAAATAAAATAGGTAAGTGCTTTCACTTTTGCTTCATCAGACCATATACATTATTCCACTGATTGTTTTGTTTTACATTTGGATTTTGCTTTTCCAATGGCATATTTATCCTTGTCTGTGCACATCTCTTCAGTTTCAACTGCATTAATATTTTACCTCTATCTAGTGCAGTTAAATAGATGTTAGCTGTTGTTTTTATGGTATTAATTTATATAAATAGAATTTTTACATTTTTGTAACTATTTCAACACCCAAGTAACATGGACACAACTCCTTAGCCTCATATGAAAGCTCTCAGCTAGATAAATAAAGTGCTGCTGACAGTACGTGTGTAACTTGAGTGGTTGATGAGATATTGTAAGTTGTTTACAAAATATTACAAATGTAATAGTTACTGTTTCTTATAAAGTTCTGTTTAAGACCTAGAACATAAAGAATACTACCACTATAAAAATAGTTTGTGCTGAAGAGTTTGCCATTTACACTTCTTTTATAGCCTCTGTGGTTCCAGAGATATGAACATTTGTTTGAAATGTGAGGACATAATTTGATTCTATCAAAGGGCTTAGGCTCCGCCCATTGGAAGTTACAGTACAAACTTCCTGAGATCCATTGGAGTGAATGAGTTAAATGTTTAAATGAGACACTGTACAAGTTCAAATATTTTAGTCTTTCATAATAACTTAAATTTTCAGATACATGAATGCCCTTTCTCTATTTTCACTGTACTCTTTCCAGTTTAATCATACTTGTTTTATTATAAGGTTTCCATATTGTTATCCCATTCTCAAGTTTGTGTCTAAGGTAGTTAACAATGACTCATTTTATACAACCTATTGTTCTTTAACTATCATTAACCATTTGGTCGATATGATTAGAAAAACTTAAAGATAGATCTGCCCATATACCCAGGTCTTTAATTGAATCTACAGTCTGAATCACTGTGTACTGTATTACATATTAACCTTTCAATCTATGTCTCCCAAATCTTGTATGCTTAGTTTTTCATGTTAGCATATTGTTCTCCTGTGCCCAAATGGTCAATTTAGTCAAGTTCTTTTGCAGGCATGCCCTGTCTGCAACATATGTGAAAAGTTTATCTATTTTCATGTCATCTGCATACAGACTGTAGAATATTTCAGATGAAAAAGATAGATCTGAAAAATACATTCTAAACAAGTAAGAGCCTAAGAAACATCCCTGTGGGACACCCTGACTGTAACCTAGAATTCTACCTGTCTAGTTGCTGTATAATGCTTGTCTTGTCCTATTTGTAAGCCATGCAGTTATCTATCTTATCAAGATTAAATCAATCCCTTCTTCTAATTTACTGATCAGTGATTTATGTACGATCCTATCAAATGCTGAAGTATAGTCTACATAAATTACATCACCACACAATTTTTCTTTCATAGCTGTTAATATATTCTTACAGAATATCATGTTACAGATGGTGATAGATATTTTTTCAAAATATGCAGGCTGATATGATTTCAAGTCCTAACCTTTTTCAAGTCTGACAATAATTTATCCAGTGTAACCTTCTCCATTATTTTTTCAAAACATGAAACTAAAGTTTGTCCTACTCCTCTTTCCCATAAAGACAGGTTTAATAAGTGTATATCTCTAATCTTGAGGAATCTCCCCATGTTTACACAACCTAGTAAAAAACAGATATAATGGTGCTGCAAGTACTGTATGTTCATGCCAAAGAGTTCACAGGTCATTATTATTATTATTTATGTCCCCTCACTGTATTTTGTTTGGGCCCAGTTTGTGTTGTTTTTTTTTTTCAGTACAATTTAGTTTGATTTCAGTATTTGAGGTTACCTGGATGTTACTAGGACAATTTATCACCCCCTTTGTGGAGCAAAACTGCTTTGCATAAGATTTTGTAGACAGATCTATAATCAGTTTTGTCTGAGAATAAATTTTAGAATCTACACACAGTTTATGAATCAATATGTGTTTACTCTTACCGTGTCTTATGTATCTATAAAATGGTTTTCTATAATTCTTAATATCTTCATATATATTTTCTTGAAATTGTTCTTGATCTTCTCTCACACTATATTTAGTGTGTCTGTCCAGGTGTTTATTTCAGTTTTCAAAGTCATGTTTGACCTCTTTTGCATTTTTTGTATCTTTCTCTCTTACCTTAATCACGTATCTTATTCTTATGGAAATATATCCACCTGAAGTTGTGAGCTTAGAACCTGATGTTAAACTTTTTTTTATTTATTCTTTTCATTGAAACAATTTCTCTATCAAAATTTCCATAATCCTGTTGCAGTTTGAACACTGAACACATCACTGCAATTAGTTTTACATTGTGAATGTTTTGCTTCCATATAATCTGTTATTAATCTTTTGTGCATTAGTTTAGATGTCAGTTTGGGAGAACTACCTATCAACAAATTAACACTTATAACCCCATGATCACTGTGTATCAACGATGGTAAAAGCCTTGACATGAAGTAACAGTAATTTGTTAGGAACACAAACAATGTCTTCTACATCCCATTCTCTAGTAGGCGTTTTACAATCAGAAGCAATTGCTGTTCTTGAACATCCATTGTAAATAATTTTGTTACTAATTTGTTGAATCAATATTACACCAATCTGTTTCTGGCAAATTTAAGTTCCCATCCACTGTTATATTTCCTCCTGTGATTCATGGAAGAAATGTATGAATTCCTCTAGGTCATCAGCACTTGACTTTGGTGGTCTATAAACTCCAAAAATAGTTTTATGTTGCAGGGATTATTGTCATAGTTACACAATCCACAGTGTGGGTGTTATGACTGAACATGTAATAATCACAGGACTCATAATCTTTAATCCCATTGATAGCACCTCCACTTGATTTTATTTTAGAATGTCAGTTACAGTAAAAGCATTTACACCTTGACAGAACTGGTTTCCAGTCATTGCTCTTTAACAAAGGTTCACAAGCAATAACATCAGTCCTGTGGGAATGTAGCAAATTTTCCAATAAAACACTTTACCATTAATGGTCCTAGTATTAACAACCATCAAAAATACATCAAATGTTGCTCCCTGTGAACTTCTATAGTTTGACCTGGCAAAGATTCTGCCTTGATTTTGTCAAATATTGCAAAATATCTGCTGCAAAAATTCTTTTAACTGATTTTGACAAGTGCACGCCATCCTGTTTAAATACATGTGTGCCCAAAATAAGGCTTGGATGCTCTACATATTTCAATTTAAAAAATGGGACATTTTTTAAAATAGATATTTCCAAAAAAATATTTTCATTCACAGTGATGTGACTCTTCTTTCCAAATGTGATTTGGGAAAATACGTTCTAACACCTGTACAAGCTATGTTAAAAGGGCTGTGAGTTCCCTACTGACAGTCAGAGAGTCCTTGTGGATTAGATCGCTTGTATCAATGTGAATAAAAACAAATCCATACTTTCTAACACTAAGGTTTTCTAAGGCATTTCTCACATCCTCTATATTTGTTGCTGGCCAGCACAACACTATTCAATATTCATTATCCTGTCTACAAATATAAGTATCACTTCCTGTAATAACTGAATCTCTAATTACAAGAATATCTTTTCTGACCAGATATGAAGAATGCTCTGGAACAAGATTCCAATCTACATTAGGCAGAGCTCCTCACTAACCCTCTTCAAGAGAAACCTTGACGAGTGGATGGGAAACAGAAAGTTTACCCCAGGGATCACTTCAATGGCTCTGCTGGACAGAGGAACAGGGAACTAATCTAAGGGGGGCAGCGAAAGCCAACACATTCTGTCTAGGCTTATAAATGCCTTCGGGCAGATAGCCTAGTACCTACCTATGAACCTATGAACCTATAATTGCAAATAATTGTAGTCACTCAGCCAACTAACACAAACGGAAATCCACTGTCGCCAGGTGCAAACACTTTAATGAATTTAAAATAAGCGCTTTCGTCTTGGAAACAATCTTGTTTCCAAGACGAAAGCGCTTATTTTAACTTCATTAAAGTGTTTGCACCTGACGACAGTGGATTTCCATTTGTGTTAGTTGGCTGAGTGACTACAATTATTTGCAACTATTTGCCTCTTGTTTTTGTTGGTACTGTGAGTTTCTTTGGGGTCTAGATATGAAGAATGTTTAACTTTTAATTCAGAAATATTTACTCTGTCAGTTGTTACAAAGGAATAGAATGATCTTCATCACCATTAGTCTTATTAATACCAATGTTTTCTTTGCTTATTACATTTGCAGGCATGCAGTTATCATCCAACTGGCTTTGTACATCCACTGCTTGTGCCATGTTGTCAATATCTGTCTTTCTCCTCTTTTTTTCTTAAAGTAATGTTTTTCAGTCCTTCAATTGTCAGTTTTGATTTCTTTTTCACCTGCCCCTTGCCTTTTTTTATATTCTCTTTTGCAAAATGATGTCTTTTTCTGTAAACTGAAAAATTTCTGGAAGAAAAATGTTATCATCTCCTGTAATCTGTATGTTACATTATTAAGAAGTATCATTTTTAGTATGTATTTTCTTTGCTTTATAGACATTAATCAGTTTTTTTTTTACTGTCTTGCTATTTGTGCACTTTGTCCTTCCTTTCTTATTTTTATTGTCTTCTATAGGCATTAATCATCATATTGTGGAATATTTGTATTCAGAATTTAAAAGTGTCAGTGCTATTATTGTGTTAAATATGGTTTGAGTGATCTTTACTGACAATTTACAGTTCTTTTCCTAAATATGTTCTATTTGCTATTTGCCATAAGATTATTTATCTCACCACTCCAGCCATTAATACATGTAACAACAGTTCTTCAAGCTGTGCCAGTTGTATAAGTGCAATCATCTTCAGTAAGTCTAGATTTACTATTAATAATGGTAAGCAAATCATTCAGCTTTTGACACAAGGAACACAGATCCCCAGTGTTATCAGGTCCAATGTTTAAATATACATAACTAAATGTGCAAGACACTTGTGCTTTACCAAATCATTAATGGCATACTCATGTAAGGAATTTATATTCTACTGCAAACGAATAAAGAATTCAAAAAGAAAAGAATAATCAAAATCAGTTACCACAGAATTCAAAGAGATTTTACATCTTCTGTGAGAAGAATTACATAAATAATATACAACTAAATATTAAATTAAGTAGAGTAAAATCATTGCTCTATACGTACCAGCTGTGAAAGTTGCACAGAAGGTGAACTACCTCAATCATATTCACACCTCTTTTTAAAATAATAATAAATATATTACAAACCAGCACAGGATTGTTTCAGATAAGCTCTGGATTGTCCTCTCTGCAGTCTCTGTGAATTTATAGCTGACTAGTCCCTAGAGATTGCTAGAGTTTGTCAGACTAAAGCCCACCTCTCTCTAATAAGAAACAGTCAGATTTAGAGTTAAAACAACAACAAAAAAATCAAAGTAAATAATTTTGTCGACATGCTATCCCCTCTGCATACAAACACTGAAAAACAGTGGTAAAAATAAAACGTAAATCAAAATAAATCCTGTCTTACCAGGCAACTGCACAGGCATCACAAAACAACAAAGTATTGTTTAGATAAGCTCTGGATTGACCTGTCTGCAATCTATATGAATGTATAGCTGACTAAACATCTTGGGATTACTACAGTTTACCTGTCTAAAACCTATCCCTTTCTATCAACAAACAGTAAAAACCTGAGGTAAAACAACAAAGTATGCATCAAAGTTAATATTTGTACCTATAAGCTGTCCTTTTCTATCTATAAAAAGTAAAAAACAAAGATAGGGAAAAGATGTTTTTTTGTGGCAAAAGTGATTACATTGATTACCTGAATGAACTATAAATAATATAAAACAATTTTACATGACCATATTGAGATTTCTGTATGTAATAATTACTTAATGGCAGTGGCAGGAGGATTTGGCCAGTGTTATGTACTTCAAAAGGTGATTACATCCAAACATTATTGTCACACTTTCAGACTGTGCCCCCCCCCCCTTTTTTACACATGTATTAATGATGGAAAATAAAGGATCAGAGCAAGGATATCTTCAGCCATGAGGAAAATTGCATCCTCATGGCAGCACTTAAGACATGCAAAACTTTTTTTTTGGTAAAGTGTGGTGCAGACACGCTGTGAGGAACAAGGTCTGGAATGAAGTAGTTGTTGACATTAATGAGTGGATGGCAGAAACTGAGCTTTGGCACAGTGCAAGAAAGAGCAAATGATATGGTAACACATGCTAGAAGGAAGACCAAGCAGAATGCAATTTTCTATAATACTACGGAGGCGAGGGCTCTGAATCTTATTCAATTAAAATCAGATGAGAAATACCTTCTATCCATCTACAGGAATAATTATGACACAGAAGATGGTGAAACAGGAATACTTAGAGGTGGTGTGGACACTGCTGCATATTACCAGTGTCTGCAGTAACAGCAACACTCATCTGGTGAAGGTTGGTTTAAAATCAGTTACGCATATTTATATAGAGAACTGAACACTAATAAGCCATGATCTCATTGAAGCAAGTAACATGTCCTATTTAGACCATCTCAAAGCCCTTTCCCTGTATTCTGTCTCCTCCAGGCTGTTCAGGAGAGATCTATGACTGGCATACAAAACATTGTTGAACCTCATCCTGATGGACCTCCAGCATATCCACAAAACAAATAGCATCAGAATTAGATATTCTAAAGACATAAGCCTTGCCTGTGATATAAACAGGACCAGCTGGCAAGACAGGTATATATCCCAGATACCACCTCTTCTCCAGAACTTGGTCTCCATCCATGTAAAGCAGCATTCCTCACTAATTCAGTTTAAGTGTAAATTGGACAATTGCATAGGGAAAAGGAAATTCATTCCTGGTTTGGTATTTATGTCTCTAATAGACACAGGCAACTTGCAAATGGTTCATTAACCAGGCCCCTGCTTGTAAAGTGTTCTATCTCCCAAGCCCCTGCTTGCACTCATCAAGGGTTACCAGAACTTTTCAGTGATTTGGGATACACAACTAGGCTTAAACTACTCACAATTAATTATTATTAGGTGAACCTTATACATCAGCATAATATGGAAATGAAGGCAGTATGCATGGTAAATCTCCCATTCACCCTCTTATAAGCATACATTATTGTTTGCTATTCCATTATTATTAATGTTTTGAATACTTTTGACAGGGTCAGCATCAGAAACAAACAGTTCAACTATACCAATAAATTCAGATGATATCAGCAGCACAGGGAGTGTTGCTGCTGCTGATGGGAGTAACATAGTTATATTTGTAAGGGAGCCTGAAGAGAGTGGCAGGCAGTCCACAGGTTTAACATCAGGATCTCTCACCCCAGAACATATTAATAATGCTACTGAAAGTAACAGTGTTTCACAAAGTCAAGCACAAGCTGGCTATCACTCTCACTTGTACAAGAGGAACACCTCTGCACCTCTACACCAGTATTTCCAAACCCAGTGGAACACTTTAAGGGTGATAGCAGACATTCAGAAGTACAGTATCCACAGTGATACCTTTACAAAGGGAAGTCAGTTGCATAAAGTTCTTATAGCTACCCCAGAAAACATTGGCTACCCAACTGAAAATATGCTGTGACATCATTAAGCCTCAGACCAGTGCCACAGAGACTTAACTGGAAATAGTCATAGTCCTTGGGGGTATGGGTGATGATTTCCAGCACTTCATGGAAATGGCAGAGTAGGAATAATACCATGATCACACTTATGTAATCTATGGTGGCACACCAATCATCAGTGGCTTCCTCCATTCATACACTAGTTAGGACATACCAGAGTCAAACTGACTTCAGTCTTGCAAGGGGCAGAGGACGTGGTACTGTCTGGACACATGGGGAAGATCATATGATAATACTATTGCTTCATGGGAAAGAACTGTGAGTACTTAATGTGAACAAGCACAACATATTTCATGCAGACCATGTCAGCATTCATCTACATCTAGCAAAACCTCACATTCAAGGTCACAGTTGTGGTCTTGTAGCACTGTTAGATCAGTGTCAGCAGATAACCTGCATCAAATAGGTCATGATATCAGACCAACTCACCTTACAGTTCTCATGGTAGCCCCTCTTCAAAATCACTTGCAGCATCACCTAGCCTATCTATAAGAGATTTGCATTTAATTTTCAGCTACCTTGAATCCGTTAAAGACACAGCAGTATTTTAACTGGAATGGTAGGTGGGGAGGGGGAACCACTTTTGCAAATGTATGCATTTCATCCCTGTAAAAGTAGTATGTGCACCATCAAGGAAATGTAGAAAAAAAATCAATGCTACATGGATTACCATTACTACAGGTGGCAGTTACCTACAACATAAAAAGAGTAATCCACAAAAATTCTTAAAAGAAATATATAATTAGCAAATTTCAGATTAAAATGTGTATCCTGCCATAGAAACTTACACTGCTGCCACTTCACCCTCCCCACTGCACAAATGATGATTTTTTTATGTTTCTGAAGTCATAAATTATTGTATATGATAGCCTAAAATGAATCTGATGTGCAGCACCACAGAATAATCTAATAAGAGATGGCATAGTACAAAAAAGCACTATACTACATTTTTATTGTATTTGCAATGCATTAACCCATGAAGTATTTCAATGTTGACAATATTCAGTAATTGTATACTAAAGTAAGCAGTACAGCAAAACTTATTCATCAAAGCAGACAAAAATGTGATTTTTTTTATATGATGACTTATGACATCACTGAACAGGAGTCAGTAAGTTACAATAATATGAGTAACTTTTCTAAAAGAGAATAAATAATATTTATGGTGAGAGAGAATGACAGAAGAAAAATTATAGCAGATCATGCACCACACAGCATTACCACAGATATCACTGCATGCATCAATTTTACCCCATGTGTTTTTTACAGTAAATGAAGTACTAACCTGAATGTCATAGGTGTGGACTAAATGCTGCCTCATTACACAATCAGCCACATACCATGCACAAGCCCTTACTTCTGCCAGTTGCCCATCATTAGTTGTATTGGGACTGGAACTGGGAGCTGCAGTGACAGTAGGGGTCACTTCACCACCAGACTGGTTCATGATCATGTTATGCACAATGCAACAAGAAGTAAACACCCGGCACCCAGTAGCTGGGTCATATTGAAAGGCACCGGACTCACCAGATATATGAAATAGCACTTCAGAAGCCCAAAGACCCTCAGGATAGTCCAGGGAAGAGATATGTTACATGTCCCCTCTGCAACCCCACTTGAATGTCTCACTGGTGTCATGAGCCATGGCTCCCCTGGATATCTAGCATCACCTAAGAAAGGAAGAAAAGGAGGAAGGAGACAAAAAAGAAAAAAGTTTAGTATTCAGCAATGCATTTTAACATGAATAGCTACTTAAATACCATATTAAAATATTTTCCAAGTACCAACAAGATGACCACTGGGTATCTTACCATACAGAAAGAGGAGATAGAGTGATCGAGTGTGCCAGCTATGGTTATCATGTGCACTGCCAGGATGATGGGCAGAGATGTTGGGGATGCACTACCATGCATCACACATTGCTTGGCAGTTGATGGAATGGTAGCCCTTCCTATTGTTGTAATGCTCCCCTGAGGACCAGAAGTGGCCTTAATTGTAACATGGGTGCAATCTATCACACTGAGTACTTCAGGAAAACATGCCGGGGTACAAAATATATCTATAGTCCTAGCTTGCTCATGAGGTGACATTGGGAAATAGATATACTGATCTACATGTGCCAAGAATACATCCAGGAACTGCTGTCCCTGTCCTCTCTGAAAGGATCAAGGATTTTCTGAACGACAGAGTTATAATAAGTTAACCTTTGCTTATATTTTCACCTTCTTGACCATCAAGTTCAGCTGGGTACAAGCTGTTTTAACCCAGCCAAAACAAGCAACTCAGATCCAGAAATAGCAAAGGTAGCAGCAACTGGCAGCATTTTTGATGACTGCAACTCTAATAGATTTGGTGGGACTTCCCTTTATATAGTACATATGTGACCAGTGTGGAAAAGTGTGAGAATTTGACCACATACTTCATTAGTATATGAAAATTTACATAATTCCCCATTCCCATCTCATTGTTCACTCATTTGCATAGGCACATTTGAGGTCATTGCACATTTGCGTTAATAGCCTGTATGAATCGAAGCTGAGCTGTGCTCATTCAAGAATGTTTCAGACAGCCTAGGCGTATTTGCATAACAGCCTAAATGTCAAGAAAACTAAACTGATCCTCTTCTTTTCTTCGAACCCATGAAGTATTTCACTGTTGACAATATTCAGTAATTGTATACTAAGTAAGCAGTACAGCAGAACTTATTCATCAAAGCAAACAAAAATGTGATTTTTTTATATGATGCCTTCTCATACACCTAGCACACACTTCCACGTCACATACTTAGATGAAGCACTTTTCAAACTAAACTACAAGGAATCATCATAGATCACATTTAACCAGCACAGCATTTATGATGTAGCTCAAAGCATTAAGCAACTTGGCACAAAATACAAATCTAAACCTAGTCTAACAGAACAAGAACAGTTAGTCATAGGTTATACTCTTTTATTGCCAGCCCTATAATTTTTCTTCTTCATCTCTTACTGACATTCATCAACACACTTACACATTGAGAACAGACTTGCAATAAAATAGCTAAGTATGCTGCTAATCTACCTAGTTGAACTCTACTGCACAGCACTGCAAATCATTGGTCACCTAGAACTTAAAAATACATTAACATTTATCCAATGTAAGAAAACACACAACACATTTTATAAACCAAACAAATGTCTACCAATGACTGATCCGATACAAAGATATAATTGATCCAGACAAAAATAAAAGCAAATAGTACACCAAGTTCTAGCAATCACTTTGGCGATTAGCATATATCACTAAACTGGAAATCTTTCTCTCCAGACCAACACGCAAAACCCAACGATAAGTTATTCTCAGAAAAACTGAAGAGCTGGCTAACATCGACTTGGATCTACATATGAAAAAGACACTATCCAGTACTGCATAGGAAATTAGCATAAATGAAAACTACTGTCTCATAGCAAACATGAAGAGATTATTACAATGCCATACGTATTCTCTCTCATCACTCTGCTTAAACATTAACATGCCTATTTTGTCCACTCATCACACTAATTACACTTACTAGCTCTACATTCTGGAAGTTTCTTTTAATGTTATACTAACTTATTAAACATCACTGCACCATAAATCCTTTTCAACATGTAACTCACCCTGAATGAAACTGCATGTAAATACATACCTCCTAAGTTTCACTGTCTACTGCATATATACAAACTATGTGGATTGTATGTACTATATTGTATTTCACTTTTTCTTTTTTACTTTTGTTGTTATATACTATTTGAGGAGCTTTTCTTACTATGTATTGTCTATCATTCTATGAGTTCTGGTGTCACAGTCAGACTATCCCATTTAACAAAAATAAGTAAATAAATACATAAATGAATAAATAAAATTACCTAATAAGAATGGGAAATGACTGTGCTGTTCTCTTATTCTGTATTTAAATTGCATTTATCCTGAAATGTTTACATGTAGTTTGGGTACAACAGTCGTACTTTGAAAGCAGTTCACAAGTATGACATTGCATTTCAGTGTGTTCCACACTATGCTGTAGAACTGTATATCTGCAAGGAGTAAGGACAGAATAAGACATTTTTCTAAGATGGATAAGTTTTAGTGATTACTTTTTCTACATGTCATGTTTAGGTCAGTATTTCCACAGCAGATGGACATTTGTTGATGCAGATTTAGTACTCTAAAATGTACTTCCCTATGGTACACTACAGTTTTATTTGACTGTATCAAAACTAAGTTTCATATGCCAAGCTGTAGCTCTGCCCTTTGTGAAATTATAGAACATACAAATTTATACTGTTCAAAATATATAGACTCAATTAAAAAAATTATACAGGTTTAATTTTACAGACACCATAAAGTAACTGTAGCAGTGTTATATTTGTGCAGATTTTCCTGAAGCTCCCCACATGGAGAGCTCCTAAATCTGAATATAACAACTCAGTGATCTAATGTTATAATTGAGAAATTGCTTGTTTTCCCACTTGCAGAAGATCATGAGATTTGTAGAGCCAGGCAGGTCTTGTATTTATAGAAAAAGAATGGAATACATACTTGGAAAAATGACTTTCACAACTACATATGGTTTTACTGTGATCCAGCTTATTCAAATCTGCTGCATTATCTTTTTATTTATTTATTTTTTGGCATTTTATATGAAGTATGACAGTCATTTACTGGGAGTTGTTTAGCTGTTCTTTCCTATATTTATGCCTGCAGGTGCCATTGGAAAACTCCATCATGGGGATATGATACACAGGTGTAGACTCCTCTAAAATCTCTTTAATGACTGAGTTTGATGCACACTTTTTATTTTGCTGTGTTATCTGTTGTACAGTTGATGTGTTCTGTATTACTTCAACAGTTATCTGGAACAGTAGTATTTGTTATGGTGGGATCCACAGGATGGCTTTCAAAACTGTGACTTTTGATGACGCAAGTTAGATCCTATATTGCCGAATGATTTTCTAATTAATTATCTAAAAGAAAAATGCAGTGGTGTAAACTATTTACTCCCCCCCTACACACACACACACACACACACACACACACACACACACACACACACACACACACACACACACACACACACACACACACACTGTGAAATTCAGCTGTTTAGCATTTATTATCCTCTGGGTACTAAGGGGTACATTACATTGACATTGGTAAGCATACTGCAGCAATCACTGAAAAATATACTATTCTAGAAGGAAATCGTTTGGCTAAGTAAACACATTTTTCACTATGTGCAGCTTGTAAGTAAAAGGAAGACACTAGATATGGTGAGCTCTGGCTTTTGAAACACCACTGAATATGATCTGCTGCCTTAAGGCCTGAAGTTAGCAATGGCAGTAGACTTCTGCAACAGACATTTAAGCTGCAAGCTATGTGGGATAAAGAGAATGCGACCGAGAGACACAGATTATAGGAACATAGCACGATTTTTGTAGCTGGTAATGAAATAATTGAAGTCTATATTAATAAGCAGTAACTGCGTAAAGATAAAAAAATCATAAAACCATCAAACATTTTTGATATGACATACATACTTTTTCCATGCAGACTGAAAAAAGTAGGATGAGGAAATATGGGAATTAAAAAAAAAATCTTTCACTACTCTCCATCTTGTATGTTTTCATAGCCAAGGCATCAAAGCTGCAGTTCTGTCTGACACAGGTATAGTGAAAGTACCACTATTATTGTCATGAGATTTACAGAAAATACTGTATTGTGATCATCACAAATGTAATCTAATGATCAGTTATAAAACAGTGGAAAAATGGCCAGTGCTTTATGCTGAGTGTCCCAAGGGGGTTCTCTATTATCTCTGATATAAAGAGAATAATAGCATTTGATATACAGACATTGACAAAAGGAGCCATCAGATTTGTGTAGGTCTGTCCATACCTGTGAGGGGTAGAAATTACTACTTCCTGTTATTTATTTCTTTATTTTTTCACAGAAGCAGCATATTTATATAAATGTTATTTTAATTTATATTACACCCAAGTAAAAAATGCAGATAACCTAATTAGTAAGTGACAGTCTTAAGCAATCCAAAAGAAGTACTTAGAAGGCAAGATTAGAAGAAAAAGCATTCCTACGACTTGTCATAAATGCAGGAATGGGCTGATAACATAAGCTGGATTTGAATTCGGGATGTGGCTTTAGAAATTAAGGCATCACCATCCTTAAAGCTGACATGCACAATGTGTTACACTGACAAATGTAATGCCTCTTACAGCAACTGTTGTATGATCAAAGGCAGGACACATTCAAATAAGCATCTACATTACACTTAGAGTTAGCCTATTAAATGAGCCACTCCTTTATCGAATGAACTTATCACTGAAGTGAATATTTAAACAGAAATAAAGATGTCAGTTTATACATTTTCCTTAACAATAAACAAGATGTCCAACATCTGTATTTTGTGTTAATTCTCTAATGTTAAAAAGGAATGTTTGCTACACATCTGCATGCAATGTATCCATTTATTTCTACAGAACATGTATTTATTTATTTATAAATTCATAAATGCATATTGGCTGGATAAGCACACTGGTCCAAGGACCCTTTTTCGACATGACCTGAGCTAAACAGTGTGCAATGTTAATAAAACTTCTGACACAACTGGTGGCATACTAATCAATGAAAGATTGAACAAATAATGTGTAACTTTAAATAATAAGAATCAAAAGCACCAAAGGCTTAGCAGATTACTTGAAACAAACAATTTATTGAGTTAGCGCTTTCGGAAACAAACTGTGTTTTTCCTTCTTCAGACAAGGTACTACCATTTTGCAAAGCTTGTAAATGACACATACAATGCCAATTAACTGATTGTTGAAACTAATTGAATAGTTTTAAAGTGACAGATACAATTCAGTAGATTTTAAAAAGCCAAAGGAGTACATCTTAGGCAAATACACTTGAGTCACAGAGTCCTAACTATCAATTGAACCAACATATAAGAATAGTGATGCTGTGTGTGAATATTAAAAAAATAATTAATAAAATCTTTGTTAAACAAATCCAATAAAAAATACTTATTAGACCATTAAAAACAAATCTTCCATGACACTAATACTTTGACTAAACTGAAGGCTCACATGTAAAACCAGTAAAACTATTATCTGTTTAAAGCCAACTTCTTTAGAAAACATTTTATAGAGACCATTTCGTTTAACCCTGGGGGTAAATAAGCAGCAGTAGAAATTTGCCATTTGAGTTCATCAATTTCTAGATTAATCTGCCAAGGCCCTCCTCTAATGTCTGTATTAATTTGTTTTAACACAGAGAACTTAAAAGCATGGTCTGGAAAATCTGCGATGTGCCTAGCCAAAGCATTGTTTGTGTCCCTTTTGTTAACAGCATAAATGTGCTCATAAATGCATGTCCTGAGCTTTCTTTCGGTCTTCCCGATATAGAAAGCTTTACAGGCCTGGCACTTGGCACAGTAAACCACTCCCTTAGATTCACACGAAAATCTACCATTAGGTTTATATACCCTCTCCCTTATTTCAAAATGGTGATTCGTGTTGAGGTACTTACACTGTTGACACCTCCCGCATTTAACCATGCCTTTACTAGTACTGGGGTGTGAGTTAATGGAATATTGCAGCAACTGTTTCAAGTTCTGCCCCCTTCTAAAGGTAATCTTGGGTTTATTACCAAAAAGTTTAAATAGGGAGGGGTCCTCCATAATGAGGGCCCAGTTCTTATAAAGAGTTTGTCTAATAAAAGAGTGGTTAAGGTTGTAGGTAACAACAAAACTTGTGTGGTGGCAGTCTTTGGTGTTACATAAAGAAACAACCCTCTGGTGAACGGGAGAGAAGTCCTCAGCCAAAGCTTGAGTTGTACCTAAAAGGGGTGTAAAATAGCCAATCTGCCTTTTAGTAATGACCTCGGAGGAGATACCAGAAACTAGGCTCAGAGGGTATCCTCTCTTAAGAAACATACGTTCAAGCTTAGAACATTCATCCGTGAAATCTCTCTCATCGGAGATCATTCGGGCTGCCCTGACTAACTGCCCCTTAACCACAGCTCTCTTTTGGTGGTAGGGGTGGCAGCTAGAAAAATGAAGGAAACAGTTGGAATAAGTGGGCTTCCTGTAGATGGTACTTTTAAATCTTTTTCTACCCACATCCTTATGCAGACTAATGTCAAGAAAATTAATACATTCATTTTGTAGGATGAATGTAAACTCCAAAAAATTAGTTGAAGCTGAAATCAATTCAATAAATTCTTGAACACCTTCACTCGGCCCTTTCCACAAAATGAACATATCATCTTGGTACCTTGTGTACCATGCTATGTTTTCTTTAAACACAGCCGTTTTAAAGAGGAAGGTGGTCTCCCAATGAGCCATTATGCAGTTGGCAAAACTGCCACCACAGGGGGATCCCATCGCCACCCCTGATTTTTGCAAGAAGATCTCTCCCTCAAGCCACATAAAGTTGTTACTCAACACTAAATCTAACAAGGAGGTGATGACATAAATGATATTATTGTCGCATTTCCTTGCAGACATAAAATCCCTAATCCACTCAATCCCCAAATCCTGGGGAATCACTGTGTAGAGTTCCTTTACGTCTACTGTCAACATTTTGTAATCTTTCTTGAAAGGGATGGTCGCAAGATGGGTTAAAAAACTGCAAGAGTCCTTGCAAATTTGGAGCTCGCTCTCAACTAGGGGCCTTAGGATGCTGTCCACATACTTGGCACAACCATAAGAAATGGACCCACGTCCGTCAACAATGGGTCTAAAAGGGGGGTTAATAATCCGCTTATGGATTTTAGGAATGCCAAATAGGGATGCCATTCTGGGGGCTGGCATAGTCAGAAAATGGAACAACTCTAAGTCAATAGCCTTTTCAATAAAAAGTTCATCTAAAGCAGCCCTAAACTTAGCATAAGCCACATTAACCTCATTAAGACAAACTTGTTGGTAAGGCGAATTTTTAAGATATTCGGTCATACATGCCATATATGTACTGTGATTCATACAAACTAGGCCCCCTCCCTTGTCCGGTTTCATAATCCTGATTTTACAATCAATCAGCAATTTAATAAAATCACGCTCATTTTGAGTGATGTTATAACAGTGTTTCGTGGTTCTTAAACCTGAATCAGCACAAGCCCTAAAATCCAACTCACACATTTTCTCAAAAGCCAAAATATTAGGGTTCAGAGGTGGGTTAAAGGTACTTGAAACACGCAAAAAGTTGGCAAGGGAGGGGGACGGACCCAAAACAGCATTGAGGTTAATTTTGCGTACAAAAAGTTTCAAATCCACAATGGAATCTACTATGTTCATCCCTGAATCTGGAACGAAAGATAAACCCAAGGCAAAAAAGTCAATAATGTCTTGTGGGAAAGTCAAGTCAGAATAATTATAAATAAAAAAGTCACCAGTAGAGTTAGGCAGCACTTGGGGTTCTAAAAACCCCTCTGCTACTACCTCCTGCGCTGGTTCCTTCGTTTGCATGTGCGTCCTTGTTGGTTGGACACTCTCGGATTGTTCTGCCCATTGCCTTGATGTAAGTGAAAACCCTGTTGCATGGACGTCGAGGGCTGGTTAGACTGAGCAGAATTGTCTGTGTTTCTATTTTGGTTCCTATTAACAGCAGCTCGAGTGTTAGCAGCAGGGAAGGTATTAGAATTATTTGCATTGTTCCTAATTCTTTCACTTCGTCTGGGCACATTTTCCCCATTGAAACTGTCCAACTCTTGATCCTCATTCTCACCTGGTGTGTCCTGATCCACATTGCGTGTACTCAGAAAATTGTTAACCAACTTTAAATAATACGCTACTTATGGCATAGTAAATGCATTGAGATTGACAACAGAGGTCTGCACTTACAGCAATGAGATACATAGTTAACATAACTCCAAAAGAAGGAATTGTGGGTGTTAGTATATAAAACATTTGGAGGTTAAGTTGGGGGTGAAGAAGATGAGGTATTGAAGGCTGGGGAGGGCTTCTTATGGGAGCTATTTGTGTCAGAGTAAAAATTTCATAGTATAAGTGGAGTTTGGTGGATCAGTAATGGAGAAGTATCCCACCTTTGCTGTCAAACCAATGACATTGATAGCATTTTTAAAGTGATTTATGAAAGTTATCTAGGCTGTTGGAATTATGTATGTCTGGGAATATTTTATTTCAGTTTAATTCTGTTAGTTTAGGATAACATTTATCTACTATGGCAAGTATATAATGTAGGAAGTTTAGTAGATTGTCATCCTGCTTTGTGAGCGCACATGTGCTTTTCCTTAAATATATGATAGGTTTTTAAGATGACCAAGCAACTATAGTAATTTAAGAGTTTATAGTTTTCTGGAGTGAGAAGAAAGATGGGTCTTCCTTTCATTGGGAATGAGTTAGCTTTCTTTTTTTTGGCTCTTTTCTGTCATGTTACAGGCCTGCCACCCCAGTGCCCCATGTCCATGTTGGTTCTACCAAACAATCTACTTAACACCCTCTGGACTTGCTCTGTATGCTGGGGTAGGATATGGATCATAAGAGCATCTTAGGTGCTCAGCCATCTCAGATTCTGTCTGAGTTTTTTCCTTGTTTGGCCTACCCACCCATTCCTCTGTTGTGGCAATATAATTATGTCTAAGGGGCAGGTGTGCAATGGGGATATTGCTGCATATTGCGCTACCTCTGTGGTGCCTTATCTATGTCCACCCCTTCCTCCTCTTTGGATTAAGCCACCTACTAAAAATGTCACTAGCTTCCACCAGGAATTGTCCAAGAGATGCCAGTGTCATTGCCATCCTCAGGATAGGTATACCCATCTTCCTTTGCCACTCATTCAGTCACCCTAGCCACTAATCAAGCCCAATTCACGTGGGAGACCAGGATTATTCTATGCCAGTGGAGTGGCACAGTTAGCTTCCTTAATTGTCACACAGTGGTGCTCAAAGTTAAGGCTGAGATAGGTGAACCTGAGAATTCTTTTATTTATTTATTTTTTTGCAGTATGTCTAGGCTGTGTGAAGATTGTTTGCAAGACTGAAGCATAAAACTTATACAATTGTTGACTGGAAAAATAATCCAGTTTCTCAATACACTGATGTCTTTATATCTGTTTAAAAAATACATTTCTTAACATGCCTAAGAAGGCAAGATCATGTAAGCATTACTTGACTACATGTTCCAGTGAGTACTGTGCTCCATATCTGTTTATAAAAACTGTAATGAACTTGGTGCATCACATCACATTTCATATTCCATTTACTTTTTGTTCTCCATGGCAGAAGTAGATGTGCATGTGCGTGCGGTGTGTGTGTGTGTGTGTGTGTGTGTGTGTGTGTGTGTGTGTGTGTGTGTGTGTGTGTATGTGTGTGCGTGCGCGCCAGCCTAAGGATTCCACAAGCTGAGCACTTGACATAATTCTAAGTCATATTTTATTGTCATAAAACCATAGTATCTGGATCTGAGGTTAGCCTTTTGCTATCGTATTGCTACCTCTTTATAATTTCTTTATGAAACATATGATAGTTTAACTCTCAGACTAGTGAGACTAATATGACAACAGGTAATATGATACACTGAAATCATCTGGAAGCATCTACAGCAACCTTTGAAGTATCTTTAACTGTAATCCTTTTGACATAACTCAGGCTGAACCTTTTTCAGACAATAGCAAATGTGAAAATGTTTTCTTGTACTGAAAACAATGTCTTGTCCAGCTGATATGTTCATCTATGGCTGTTCAGCAACATAACATGAATAATGAGATCTATTCAGGTAAATGTTTACTTGTTTTGCTGAAGCAGTGATCTGATCTTACATCAGAATACTGTTGAAATACATGCATGCAGATTGCGTGGTTCAGTATAAACAAGAAACATTGTCCTTATTCCCACTGTTGTACAGTCCTGAAGTTAGTAAATTTAGAGTTGCACTGTTTTCACATGAAATTGATAACTGTTTTTATTAACTTATATATGGCTGCTAAGTTGCAGTGATATGACACTTTAATTAGTTTTAAAGCTTCTACAGTTGTGATGTTTGTCTGGACTTGTGTGGTTATGGGGACTTCAGAGAGGGTTTACACACTTTCAATTTTTTTTTTGATAGCTCATGTCATAATGTGTTATATCCGGCTGCACACATCTTTCATAACTGTTTTTGAGATTAAGTAATACATGGTATTGATGCATCTCCAATTTTTAGAGTTAGAAGAAATGTCAATAACACTGTAAAAAGTAGATCAGATTTAGAATCACTATCTGGGCTTCTTTTCCAGCTAACGAATATGGAGATTCAAATCAAGTGTGCTAACTTAGATAGGGTCACTATAAGAGCACAGTCATCTGGGCAAAGAATGCCAATCTTCTCATCATAGTAGAAAGTACATGCACATTTGAAAAGTATAAATTAATTCACAGTCAGTTATTCACTTTCATCCTCTACACTACTGAGCAGCTAGTAGTCACTTCTTTGGATCACCCATTTTTAATGTTATAGTAGCTCAAGGAAGAGTTTGTACTCAGTTATATTACAATAAGTTATTTTACTAGGAGGAGTATGTTTTTGCTCATCATCTTCATTTGTTAACACTTTCCAGTTGATTTGAAGTTTTAGCATCTCAGACAAAGAGTGAGAAAGGTTTTCACTGCCAAGAATCATTCATTCTCTGAGGTACTATGATCTTGAAGCCAGAACAATACGTTAAAGAGATTGCATGGACTTTGCTTAGTCTGCAATATTTTTTCAGATTACTCAGGTGGATTGGACACTCTAAATTGGCCCTAGGTGTGCAAGTGTCCATGTGTGTGCCTTCTGTGGTAGGATGGGCACTAGGCTGGAAATGTGACACCATAACATTCCACTGCCAATCATTCTGCAGAACATTGTTCCACTGTGGTGACTCCTAGTGGGAAAAGCCAAAAGGAGGAGAAAAACAAGCTTATTCAGGTCATGAAAGTACATGTCATGAGTTTGCATGTACTCAGTCTTGTCAAATATGCTTTCCATTGATGAGCTTTAATCGTGCAACGTTGGATGAATCAAGAAGATGTTCTGGGCCCCTACAGAATATATAACCATTTTTCTATGTGTGTTCATGGACGTAAGTTTATAACAGTGAAGTAGTAACAGAGATTGAAATTTCTCTATGTGAGGAGTCTAAGCACCACAGTATGTGTAGTGGCTAATGTCTTCAATCATATTCAAGTATTTTGGCAGTATATTTGCTCCATAAAATTAGGGGAGATCACTTTATTTTAAGGTTTACTAGCTGTGCTGTTCTGCATGTCACAATGGAGTATACTGAAGATATTTGTCAAGATATATGCAATATGTATTAGCAAGTTCACTTTGAAGAATATTTGCTTGTCAAATTAATAATCCATATAGTCATGCACTGCCACCTGACCAGTTGCAATTCTTACTATGCTTATCCCATGTGACTTTTTTGCTTTTTCCTTTCATGTAAATATTTACATTCTAGTGGCATGTGGCATTAGATTCCAAAATGGAAAGTCAAATCCAAAAGAACTGTTTCTGCTAATGTTGTGCTAAGAAATGTTGTACTTTAACCTGCTTTTGTAAAAATGCTACCTCTTCCTTAAGCCTTATAAATATGAATGTCCTTTCAAGTGATCATATGTCGGTTAGCAGGAGGAAGTGCATTTAACTGGCATAATAAAGTGTAAGGCAGCTGCTATCAAATAATTACACAGAATTCAAAAAGTATTATCACAGTGTAACATCTTCACATACTGGTGGAACAAGCTGGAAATGTTAGTGATTGCAATATATTAGGGGGTTTCATCCTCATTCCTTAAAGCCAGCTTTACATGATAAAGGTTATCGGACAAATTGTTTAGAATACATTGCAAATGGTGGTTTTACTCAGGATTCAAATCTGAAACACTGTATAACCTCATGGATGCAAAACTTTAATTCCCATTCAGTACAAATGAAACAATAGCAGCTGTGGCCAGCTCAGCAGCTGCAGATGACAAAAAGAGTACTGCATGTAAACAAAAGTAGTAACCCAGAACAACCTCTATTTATGCATGGGTTTTAAGGTTGCATGGGCCAATAGAACATTAATTCCAGTGAATTCCTATGTGCAACTGGAAGTTAAACTCCAAGGAGGATATTTCTTGAGTGAATATTAACGCTTCACTCTTTTTGACACCTACTGAACATGCTAACAAGGCATGATACTTAGATGATGTTAGCATCTTTCTTCTAGAGTGACCTTGCCTAGACAACTCGTTCAAAGTTCAAAGTAGCAACAAGATATTGCAATGAGTATAACAAGCATATAAACACAGGAAACACCCACATGATCACTCTGAACAAGGTGACTACACAGCACCCCACATAATCACTTGTCAGCTTCTCCCTCAAGAATTACGTGTGCATCTTCAGTCCATCTGTACTGTTGAAATGCTGGATAAAGCAGCAAAGATATACCCTCATCTCACTATAACCAAAGACAAATTCACTCCACATAACAGAGAGCAGTAAAACCAAATCAATAGACAACAACAACAATAATAATAATAATAACTGAATAAATAAATAGATAGGGAAAAAACATTTCTGATAGCCAGTAGCAGCCTTTGTAGGCATGGATGTTTTGACACGTCTCTTACTTAAACATATAAACATGGAGGAAAGGACAAGCACCCTGTTGTAATAAAAGGAAACTGTTTCATTACGCTATGCTGAGAACACCTATTAATTCCCCTACATCATCATCAGTCTCCTTTTTCCCATTTTTTTCTACATGGGGTCGGGTTATCATGTTAACTGTCACCAACTCTCTTGATTCAGTGTCACACTCCTGCCTTCTTCAACAATCATGCCTGACTGTCGAATATCTTCTTTCACACAATCCATCCATTTTTTGCTGGATGTCCTCACTTCCTCGTATATTCTTCCTGTCTGTCCTAAATCTTCCTCACCAGATTGCCTTCTGCTTTTATGCACATGTCCAAACCACTGTAATCTGTTCTCTGATCTTTTCTGCAATTGGAGCTACTTTGGCTTCTGCTCTTTTGTCCTCATTTCTTCGTCTGTCCCACAGTGTACATCCTACCACCCTTCTCGGGTACTTCATTTTCATCACTTCTAGCTTCTACAACTGTTCTGCTTTTACTGCCCAGGTTTCTGAACCATACAGCAGTACTGGATGCCCACTGCCTTGTGCACCTTACTTTTCAGCTTCTTTGACATTCTTCTGTCATAGACTACACCTGACACTCTATGCCAGTTGGCTGCAGCCCCTCTGATTCTAGCTTTGACCTCTTTATTCAGACTTCCATTCTCCTCAACCACCCCTCTCAGATACTTGAAGTGGTTTACCTGTTCCTTCAGTTCTTCCAAACATACCTAAGGAAGGCCTCATGAATTATTTGCAACCCTTTATTCATTGTTAGCCTTACATTTCCTAATGGGAGGTTTGAGGGGTTGATGTCAGAAGATCGAGTTTTAGGAAAGTCGGACTTCATATGGTTGAGAGCATATGTTTGACTTTCCAAAACCTCAAATGAACAAAACAACACAAATCTACATTTTTGCAGGGGGGGGGGGGGGATGGCAAGCCACAGTACCTCAATGTCTATATACAAATGCTTTGAGTTTCCGGAATGCCAAACATATGTTTAATAACAGAGAAGACAGGAAGTATGGAATGATGCACTGAGATTATAAGCAAGACCTTGGCTTCATGTCACACAGGCCCTGATTATGGCCCAGCTCACCTGAGTTTAACTAATGGTTCATGTGATGAAGAAGCCAGGTGGGGAGTGGGAAGGAGCAGCTTTGCTGCCTTGTCCTCATCCAGAAGGCAGGTATGAGTTCAAAATTATGCATCCTGTAAAGGATAAGGTGCCATAATTGTGTGCTGAGCTTGATTTATCATTTCAGCATTGTAGGGAAGGCCAGAGCTAACAGATGTTAACTTGACGATGCATGCATTTTCAGTAGCTCCACCCAGTTAAGCCACACAAAATACCCTAAATAGCCTGGCATGCAGGACAGCAAATTTTTGTTGCTGGTTGCCCTACTTCCATTCTCCTTACCAAGCCACCAGTGTCTTGGTCCCAGCCATGAAGAACAGTACTGGGGACTTTTTAGGAAAAACTATGCATCTGAGTAGCTAATGGTCAGCAGCAAGAACAAGAAGAAAAAAAAACATCAACTAAAGTTACAAGCAGCAAAAATAAATAATTTATACAGTAATCTAAGGCACAGCATATTCCACTTATGTAATGAGCTAAAAGTATATACACTAAGGTACTCCTTCAGATGGTGAAGTACATATCAAACGTTTAGAGCTTTTCCGTTACATTTCAAAAAGCAATGCCCCAGTTTATGTATATCCGTATGCAATCCTTGTCTGTGATTGTATCTATTACGAGGGAGTTCTTACTTCCCCTTGTCATGCTTTTTAAGGGAAATGAAATCCAGAACATGATACACTGCTTCCAGCACTTGCCTGTCCAAAAGCAATCCTGTTGCATTCTTTTTTCTTGAATTTGTGCTTGCTCAGGCAAGCATGAGCTCGTTTGTACAGTTTATTCTGTTGCATTTTCAACAATTCTTCCCAGTTATAGTCAGCTTTTAAAAATCCCTCCATATTTTAAAACTAAACTGAAATTAAAAAGAATACATTTAACGGCACAACTATAGAGATATTCCCAGATAAAATAATGACATCATGTCTAAATTTAGAATCCTCAAAAATTCCAGATCCTCATGTAAAATAAATTGCAGAATTGCTTATAATCTCTTGTGGAGGTGGCAAGTTAATAAATATTTATTATACATTTACAAACATGATTTTTGTAACTCATTAAAAAATTCAGCCAACCTAAGCCTAACAGTAAATGACCTTTATGATAATGCCATCATTGAAGCTATGTAACAAAGATACCATGCATCACTTTTTAATCAAAACATTACCTTCTTTCCACAACACTGATCACATAATCGATACCTTTGAATACTCCCACTACTAATAAACTAATAAAGTGGAAATAGTGCCGAAATACAAACAAATAACCAAAAAAAAAGGCACTGGAAGGTTCACCAGAATATAACTCTCAACCTGGAAATATAAAAAATCTGGATAAGACCCATGAAAAATAGGTACAAATCTGTACGCTGATTAACAAACAATTTGCATACATAATTATGTAACCCCACCCACACTAATGGAATTGTGGGATACCAACTTTCAAATGCAAACTGAACAAACAACCAAAATATGACATGAGAGTCCCCCTGCAGCCATTCCAGTATCCCATTACCTGGCTATTTCACCCAATTTACCATAAACACTAATGTGTGCATATTGCTTTACTTCTACAATGATTTGTATTTTATTTTTACATTTTATAGCACAATGCACAAACATTAATAGACATCTGCTAATTAAATAAAGCAATATTGTCTCACAATGAAAATAGACTTGGCATTAAAACTTCTCTGCCCTTGAAACTCATATTCATTGAAACAGCATTGAAACCCACAACACATCCAAATAAAATGCATCTGAACAGTGGTGAATAAAGATTACCTTTGGGCTGTTTTCAAATCATTGGCCCTTGCACACAAAACAAGAAACATATATGTGTTCTTTGATACACCTTCCTGACTTTATTAAATTATATTCCTTGTACAATACAGCACACTTGTTAGAGCGCATTTTAATTTTTCCAGTAGGCAATGTAACAAAATGCATGAACCAATAATGACAAAACTGCCCAATTCAGAACATTTCCATCATAAAAGTCTACTTCCACAACCACACAATATATATATATATATATATATATATATATATATATATATATATATACATATATGTATAAAAAACAGTAGTGTAAGCCATAGGCATCTTGCACAGCTTCTTGCACTTATTTTCAATTTCAGTTTTTTTTGGGGGTGGGGACACAAGGACAAAAACCAGGGACACATTTTAAACATTGCTTGTATAATTCTGGAAGGTTGCTAGAATAAAATGTGTTACCACCACGCATTTCATTGCCAAGTTTTGGACCCAGAATCCTGTGCACTATAGTCAGAGCAACATACCACTATGCCAAATCAGCAGTTTCCTGTAAGACAGGAAGACTGAAACTTAAATGGCTATCATTTAGTTAATTCAGTTCTCACGTCTCACCATAGTTCTCAAACTCTTAGCACAAAAAACCTGGACAAAGTCAATAATGGGGTAATACAGAATTAAATTCTCACTTCTCACCATAGCTGTCAATGTCATAGTACAAAAAACATGAACAGAGCCAATAATGGGGGAATACAGCCCCAAAATAGGGACAAATTTCAAATACGTATCAACATAAAAAATTGCTAGAATAAAAGGTTTTGTGTTACCATTCATTTTCTGAAGAATATGAAGTCTGAAATTCAAATGCCTGTCATTATTTAATGAATTCAACCCTTCAGTGATATCTTTGTCATAAAAATCCTGAAAAAACACAGATTGTATGAGGAACAGATAAAAATATGAGGCATAAATTCACAAGTGGTGGTGGCTATGGACTTCAGGCTCTTTTTACCTTGAACCCAAGGCATGCGCACACACGCACACACACACACACACACACACACACACACACACACACACACACACACACATATATCCAAGTATGATACCATCAGACACACCACGAGAAGTGTAAAAGTCTTCTTTTATTCAGAACAGCATAAAAAACAAAGAAGATAAGTGCTTTCGTGTGCTGAATGCACGCTTCCTCAGATCTCATTAAACAACAAGTACAACTTCATTCAAATAGTAAGCAACAACCAATAAAAACACATTTCCAATTAAAAACGAAATTCAATTAAATTGTATTCAAATCTTCAATTACTAATGAGTATATCATCTCATTAAATAGTATGTGGATGTAACCATGGCTAAAAAGCCAAATTTAAAGCTATATTAAGTGAACATTCATTTTTTAACTTTTCTTGATTGTCTACACGATGTTCGTTCTGATGCATCAGTAGTAGTAATTCATTACAAGTACCACAAATTGACCAGGAAAAAAGCAGTATAAACTGAACTGCTCATTAGAAACCTTTCTATGATGTCATAGTAACCTGTCTAAATTGGTGCTTTGTAAAAAGCAAAGATCACTGTTTGTTAATATTTAACTGTTTACCTCGAACGGAATCATCACTTTAAAGGCTCTATAAAACTAACACTTTTGTTAGTTTATTTAATATTCTCTATGTTTATCTAAACAAGTTATTTAGACATTATAAAAATGAAAATAATAATAAAATTGTTTTTAAATTTAAAACAACACTGATGCCAGATCAAGTGCACATGGCACTGAAATATCTCACATATATAAAAGACAACTGTGCGATTTGAGGAATAAAGTGCTCATGAATCATGACGGCATGCTTTCATGTTAGTAACCAACTAATGAATGCTCGAAACTCTCATTTTAGCTATATTGACCTATAAACAGGCAAAAATATAGTCCTGAATTCCTAAAAAAGTTAATGCAATACCTATAATGGGAGCTAGTATGGAAAATGTGCTAAGCTCTGGAAAAATTTAATTACATACGCTAATAAATGAAATAAAGTAAAATAAAATAAAGTAAAATAAAATAAAATTACTCAATACAGTGTCTCTGTAAAACATAAATGTGAACAATATCGAGTGTAAAATAAGATGTGAAGAATATAGACATCTTATATATTGACATGAAGTATTTTGACAGTTAAAACCTATGAAGTGAGTAAAGCTCAATAATGTGGAAATACAAACAAGTAATTAACATTTGAAATGTTGCAGATTTTGTTAACATTCAGTGCTTTCTGTCAAATTTAAACTATCAACTCACTTAACCTGAAGGTAACCACATACACGTCCTAATAACTACTGGCTGGACCAATGTTAATAACTAAATCTGTGTAGCTGAAAATTACGATGTTCATAGAGTTCCTGATAACTACTAGCTGAACCTAAATTGATAAATATATCAGTGTAGCTATGGAACCTATGTGGATAAATAAAGACAGTTGACCTGAACATGAACAGTCAGTTGTTGAAAGCCTACAATACCTGGCAACTGTCAAGCATAAAAAGGAAATCAAGGGAATTCACCTCCACAGATAATTTAGCTGAAAATGATATAATGATGAGGTAGTGATGAAATAACACCTTGAATACTTTTTTAATATGTCTCAAAGTATGATATTAAATAGATGTTACCCATCTAGATAGGGGCTGAAGTTTAAACTCGCAGTAAAATTTATAATAATGTATTCCTCTCTTTCAACATAGGTTTCAATGAGATATAATTGTTGATGCCAGGATCTCTATGCGCTCCTGTCTTAAAGATCCATCTCAATTCTAGTTTAGCTAAATGGTTGGAATTGTCCCCTATTCTGTTGCTTTTCTCTAATGTCTGCAAGACCCTGAATCTAAACTCATGCATGGGATACTGATTAATATGTCTAGCAAGAGCATTTGTTTCTTTCATCTTGCGTATATCGTAAATGTGATTATATATACGGTCTTTTAATCTTCTAGTAGTCAGACCAATGTAAAATGCCGGACAAAATGTGCAATTTGCCATGTATATCAGATTGATACTATTGCAATCATAGTGCCCTCTTGGTTTGAATTCAAAAACACCCTGGGAGTGAGTGTAATTCTGTGTGTTTGTAATGTATTTGCACATGTTACAGGATTTACAAGGGAAAGTACCTGGAACTAGATGGTGGGAATGAATCACTGTGTTAGTGAAATTCCTGGAAAATATTTCTTTGAGATTGCTACATGTTCGAAATACAAACAATAGTTTGGTGCCAACCAGAGTTCTTATTTCTTCTGTGGCAGTTAAAATATTCCAGTGTTTAAGAATAATTTTCCTGATCTGTTCATTGTCATTGGAATATTTCATGACGTAAGCAATTCTGTTTCTGTCATATCCCCCTTGTCTGTGATGTATTCCAGAGTTAAGATTATTGGAACCAAAATTCCATTCATCCTCTGTTCCTTCTCGTTGAATAAAGTTCTTTCTAAAACTAAATTCATATGTTTCTGATATACTATTCGATGTTCTGTTAGAAGGAATAATCTCTTCTCTTGCTTCCCTCACTAACTTCTTGTTGTAACCTCTGGCCAAAAAAATATTTTCCATATTATCAGCTTCTTCTTCTAGTACCAGCGGATCCTGAATGATCCTAGCTAGTCTAGTGAACTGTCCTTTCACTATTCCTGTAAACACATGCCTAGGATGCATGCTACTGTATTCTAATATACTATTTCTCCAACAATTCTTCCTGTGGAGTTTGGATGTAATGATACCTTCTGAATTAAAATAAAAATTCACATCCAAAAAGTTGATACTAGACTTAGAATACTCAAAGGTAAATCTAAGGAAGTCTGTTGTGGATTCTAAATAGTTGACAAAATCTTTCAACTCTTCTATGTTTCCTTTCCAAAACAATATAACATCGTCCACAAATCTTCTGTAAAGACTTATCTTGCTCATCCATACATTGTTAAATAAAAATTTTTTTTCCCAAGAATGTAATACCAAATTGGCATAAGAGTTTGCACATGGGGTGCCCATGGCAACACCCCATGTCTGTAAATAGTACCTCTGATTAAAAATAAAGACGTTGTTATTCAACACAATGTCAAGCAACTGGCCAATCAGAATCTGTCTATCAGTAGAGAACCCACTGTCAGTCACCATAACTTCTCGAATCGCTTGCATACCATATTCATTGGGTATGCAAGTGAATAGATTACAGACATCTAAGGTGACTAAAACCACTGAATCAAGTTTTGAACTGTCTCTTTTAAACTGCTCAATGTCACTCAATAAATGTTGAGTATCTTTTAAAATAGTATCTACTCTATCTACAATGGGTCTCAACATTTTCTCTATGAAAATCGAGATATTATAAGTCGCCCATTGTCTCCCTGCCACTATTGGTCGCATTGGTATGGGTCTAGTGCTCTTGTGTATTTTGGGTAAACCTTTCAATGCTGGTATAAGAGGTTCTTCTATATATAAAAAGTCATACATTTCCAAGCTGACCTGGCGACACATGAGTAGATCATACAAGTTGGCATGGACATTGTTGATGATGTTCACCACCTGTCCTAGTTCAAGTTCTTTATAAGTACCATCCGAAAAAGAATTCTCAATATTATTGTTGTACTCAGTTCTATCTAATAGTACAACTCCCCCTCCCTTGTCTGCTGCAGTTATAATGATGCTCGGGTGATTACTGAGCATTTGAAGTGAATTAAATTCTAATTTATCTAAATTGCAGAATTTATTAATAACCTGTTTAGAAGAATAAAATATATACATATCAGCTTCACATGATTTCACAAAGCATTCAACCATGTGTGGGAATGGTGGGCTAAAAGTACTCTTACGCTTAAACCTGAGAGTTGGCTTGTTCTCAAAAACAACAGATGTTGATTTAGAGTTAGCAAAAAACATTTTTAAAGCTATGTTCCTAGCAAACAGTCTTAAATCAGAAAAAGTCTCAGTCTGTACACTCGGTTGAGAAGGGATGAAGCTCAGCCCTCGGTTCAAAAGAGAACAGTCAGATTGTGATAGAGCAAAACTAGAGAAATTGAAAACCAAATCAGTCAGTATAGTTGTTTTTTCTGCAGCCCGTACCTGTCCTGTGAGTTTTTCCATTTCCTGGGGCCTCTGCTCGTAGATCTCCCTCTGGGACGGCGTTCTGTTCTGATAGGAAAAGGAGCTTCTGGTAGTTTATTGAAAAGGACATTGGTGCGTCTGACCGCTCCTGTTCTCTCTGGTTCTTCTGCTGGAAGGAGCGCTAGCTGATTGGGAGGCGGTGTGTTATTGTCCTGAACTTCTCCGGTCGGTTGTCTTCTTCCTGTACTGGCTTCAACTGAGCAAGGCGTGGTCATTGGTAAAGGCGCCAAATTCAAAAGTCCTTGACTTCCGGTTTCAGGTTCAAACTGGCGTGGATGAGTGTTATGTCTAGGTCTGGTGTTGTTGGAATCATGAAATCTGGGCCAAACAAAGATGTTGCCCGTTCTAAAATCTTCCACATCTCTGCTAAGCTTGCGTTGTTTGACAGTTCTAAGCTTATCGCTATAGCTATTTATTTGCAACAGTACTTGATTAAGTTTCCTTGTACAAAAATCTGATTTGAAATGTTCTATTATATTTCTGTATAGTTCATCAGTTCTCAACTTCAAATCTTGTTCAATAGGATCAAAGTACTCGAGCAGTAAGTTTATGTATTTAAAACTTACTTCCAAATTCAGGTCTTGCCATTTTTTCAGCAGATCAGGGTAAAGTTGGCCATACGTCGGCATGCATAACACACGCATTCCCCTCGCTATAACATTAAAATGTATGCACGCTTGCAAATGTTTCTTCTGCCATGACAGTCTCTGTATTTTAAATAAGTTGTTCTCTAGCTCTTTCACTAATTCATAGAATTCCGTTATATTAACATTGTGCATACTGGAGGTGGATGGGGTGCTCACCATGTCTTGAAAATCCATTGCTAGCAGTGGATTGTTAGTCGCTGATATGACACACACATATATCTAAGACCTACCCTACCCTTCCATGCAGGACCCAGCCGGAATGTTGTTTCCTCACTCTCCATTTGAACAGCTGGAATGCAAGCTCAATTCCAACAGGCTGGTAGCCTATCAGCTCCAAAATAAAAATAAAAAAAAGCTGAGAAAAACTCAGAAATGAAGGGGTGCCACTCGGGGAATTGTGGCATCCCATTATTTGGACCCCAACGCTCAGTAAAAAATGAGTATTTTGGGACGGTTGAGAGGTATGCACCAGACAGCAACACCAACTTTATTGAACACACGAACAAAAAGATTGCCTTAACTGTATCACCGCATCTTCGTCAGTACAACATCATCAGATGAGCATGCCAACTTCTAACCACCATTTATCTACAACCCTTAATTGATCACTTAACATGTTATTCACATTTAAAGACACAATACAAAATAAAGTGCATAGAAAATATGCATATGGACCCTGTTTAAAACTCTTAAAACCATTATAAATACAATAAAATGAGAATGTAAAACTTTTAACATATATAAAAATAATATGAAAGAAAAAATATAAACGGTATAGTAGCATTTAAAATTGTTTAAAAATGATGTACTAAAAATACATGTATATTCATGACCTTGAAAATCTTCAGAGCCTCAGATTCCCAATATGGCGATTGTCTGAAAACACCCTCTCCTTATAGCTCCACTTCCAGTTAACAAGTGTTTTATCAGTTTCACCAAATTCCCGATCTTAGACCATACTAATTCAAACCTAAAATCTGAAAGGTAAATCTGGAATTGGAATTTTGCATTTTCTTGCGGAGATACTGCTATAAATTACTGCAATTAACCCGACACAAGAGAACAGCGCTCCTACACATGGATTTTAGAGGCCTGAGGATTTCAGTACTACAGCAACTGACAGCACCCTTCCGAGAACTCAGTTGGTTATGCCGAAGGAAATTGAAAACATGGACTTTCAAAACACCAAAGTTAAGTTCTCCACTATCGCAAATTCACCAGAAAAAGAAGCTAAAAGACCCAGATCTGCCAAATGTAATCAAGAAACGATAAAAATTCCAACTAAACAGAAAAATGAAGGTACACTCCAGATCGATGAGCTGAAAAATGCTCTCCTTCCCTTGCATTCAGCGATCCAAAAATTCTCAGAGAAAATGACTTCCTTTGGCTCTACAATAAATAAAATAGCTGATAGACTGGATCTAGTTGAAAACAAATCTAAATCAAATGAGTTAGAAATTGAACATTTGAAATCTGAAATTCAGCTTAGAGATAAAACCATATCTGACATTCAAACCAAGATTATAGATCTGGAAGCCAGAAGTAGATGTAATAACCTGATAATAAGAGGACTATCTGAAAAATATGAAACCTATCAGCTAACTGAAACCATCACACAAGTTTTTAATGCTCTTCTACAAGTGAATAACTCTCCTACCAAATATACCATCAAAAGAGCACATAGAGCCCTACGGAAACAACAGGTTTCTGCACCACCTAGACCCATTTACGTTAAAATGCTAAACTTTCAGGATACCCAAAACATTCTCTCAGCCTTTAAGAAATCAATAAATTTCACTTGGAATAACCAGAAGATCTGCATCGCACAAGACCTACCTATCGAAATTAGAGAGAAACGACGCAAGTTCTCCTCATACTGCTCGGATCTTATAGCCAGAAAAATAAAATTCCAAATGAGGTTTCCTCACTCATTATCCTTCACCTTCAAAGAAGTTAAATACACCATGTCAACGCCTAATGAAGCGGACACAATTTTTATGAAATGCTTCGGCTCAACGCCTCCGAATCACTAATCCCTATGGCCCTTTGTATTTGTAAATTTAGGTTCTCTGGTCATTTTATAAGCCTTATCTGATACAGGTGCTGCGTGTATACAGCTACAAAGAACAAATCTTTTATTTCCTGATTTGTCGCTAAAGTCTCTTCAGTGGGTCCATTTATACTGGTTTAAGTTTAGTGGGGGACCTATTACATATAAGCGCACTGTCAGATTTTTACTGCTGCTCACTCTAAACCGGAAATGACAATAGTAAACTTCCTCCACTCTTGCGAAGGAATCTTATAACCCACAACATCGGATTTCTATGAGAGCTTTACTGTGACACTTCTAGGATCTCGGAATCCCAGCCAAATGACTTGCTTGACTGAGCGGAAGGTATTTACTCTTCAGACAAGCTCTAAATGTTCGCTAAGTCTTGATTTAACTGGAACTTTAATGCGATACTTGCATACTTGATCCTAAAATGCTACTTGTACATCTCAAAATGACATGAGACTCACGATGAACACTGCATTAAATCTCATATTTTATCTGCTATTCAATGTTATTTTGGACAAAATACATACGTAGGTTATTCTTAATACCTATTTTACAATTACGGTTTCAAATAAATAGTAATTTTTATTGTTCTACTATAAAATAGAATAGCTTCCTGCCCAAGTGAATAGCACTCCAGACTACGACCCTTGGGAAGTGACATTTTATTTGCTCTCGACTCTCTTTAGTTTAAATATCGATGTGGTTGTCCTAGAGATGGTGATCCTTTTGGTACCTTATCTGATCTTTGACAGATAAACAAGTTGTCATTTATGAGCAACCATACCTTTACATATAGACTTACGTCTGGGGAAATTTGAGTTGTTATACTGAAGTGGGGCATATACCCTCTTGTTTTATATAGGTTTGGTCCTAAAGAAAATGCCTCACTAAGTATTCCCATGACCAGCTTGTATAAATTCAAACAGCACCCCACTCATCTTGTAGACCAATGATGTTCACCGAGCTCTGATATTGGGTCTACACTGTGATTTACCGATTACATGAGGAATTTTCCCCTTCTCTAAGTAGAACTAGCTTCAAATGAAACTAATATGCCAAATAAATGGAGCTATGTTCTTGAATAAGGAATCCTGAATGGGGTATTCTTAGTGTATAGCTTTATGCTAAACCTCATTTAGATGTATGTATCTTGGTTTGGTGATCATATCAAAATTACCAGCCTGAAGTATTCTACAAACACTTTGTTTTTAGACACATGCTGTCTTAGAATCCTCCGGGCTGAAAGCGTTCTACATCCCACAGTCATGCCATCAGTCAAGATAAGAGATACAAGAACCTGATAGAAAATAAGTAGCCTACTGCTCTTTACTGGGGATACACATTAAAAGTTCCTTCACTAATTGTACTAGAAAGCAAAACAAACTGGTATATATGCATTCTTTTCAGCCTGAAGTATGTGGGCACAACTGCTCTTTCCTTCATAGTCTTAAGACTTCATAATAAATTCCCCTGGAAACTATCTATGATGAACTCTACAGTTAATCATACCAATAGATGTATGGTAAATACTTTACATGAAACACATCCCTTTTAGGTAATTCTATGCTGGGGGAAGCTATATGGATATGATAAGAAGGGTTTTGGATGACTTGTGAGGGAATTACTGTGATATTGTATATTAATTGTAGATATTGTTTGTATTTCTTAAGCCTTCACTACACCTCCTTTTTACAAAACCTCTTTTCTATAGTGTATATAGTTTCTGTCTTCTTTCAATGTTAAGAAGTATGTGGCTAGGCACAGGGTTGGTATTGAGAGAATGTGGTGCCATTATTATTTGTATCTACATTTACTACAAATTCACTAATAATCTACATTTTGTGATTATTCTTTATCTCAAATACTCCTGCATGGTTTATCTATTCATGTTTTGTAATGGTTAATAGTTGGAATATTCTATCTTGGAATATTAGGGGACTCCAATCAAAGGACAAAAGAAATTTGGTATTACACTTGCTCTATAAATCCCAGGCCGAAGTGTGCTTTATACAGGAGACCCATATGAGAAATGATGAATGGGGAAAGGAGAATAATAGGAAATGGGTTAAAGAAATTATAACCTCGGGTATTTCCAATAACTCTAGAGGAGTCGCTATCATCATCAAAAAATCCTTTAAACCACCGATTATTGACCGAGGGATGGATCGGGAAGGTAGATGGTGTTTCTTTACCTGTCTAACCCATGAATTAAACAAACCGATCCTGTTCCTAAACATATATGGACCATGCTCGGGTCAACAAGATTTTATCATTAATATTTACAACCTTCTTCTTAAATTCCATAACCATATGTTTATTCTAGGGGGTGATTGGAATATGGTCATTGATCCAAACATAGACAGGAAAGGCAAGCCGACCTCCTTAAACCTTCAGGATTCCCTGGTCTTAAAAGAATTAATCCTGGATTTTGATTTAATTGATCCTATCTCATTTGATAAAGACTCTGGAAACAATAATAGTTTTACCTATTATTCTAAATGTCACCATTCCTGGTCACGTATAGACTTCTTTTTAGTCTCAAGTGCTCTACCTAATGACCAAACTAAATTCAGAACTGAACCGAGATTCTTATCTGACCATTTAAAAAATTCTCTGGAGTTAGTTCTTACAGTTAATTCATCCCTAATGTACAAAAATTATAATTGGTCACTAAATACTAATTTACTTAGAGAACAGTCAACAGTTGAGGAAATCACATTGACTATTAAAGAACTTTTCTCACCTTCTCGAGGCATGGATATTCCATTTGACATCAGGTGGGCCACTTGTAAAGCTGTATTGAGGGGAATATTCATTAAGAAAGCTACTTATCTCAAGAAACTTAACAAAATTTGAGAAGATGAACTTAATTCAGAGATTAAAACATTGGATGATAAACTCCGAGAAAAGTTCTCTCCAGAGGCAGAAAAGCAATTATTTACTAAACAAAAGGAGTTACTAGAACTCCAACAATCCAACTTCTCTCTTTTAGAACTTCGTTATATCGCCAAATACTCTGAATCTCTACAAACTCCATCCAAAGCTCTTGCCAGATTGATAAGTTGTTCGCCCAGAGCCCCTAGAATCACATCAATTAAACATGGTAACAACTTATACAAGACTAATGCACAAATCATCCATCTGTTTCATCAAATTTACAGTGATATTTATGCTCTCAACACAACTCTACCCTCACAGAATGAGATG
The DNA here is from genome assembly GCF_019279795.1 of Protopterus annectens. Classification (NCBI taxonomy): domain Eukaryota; kingdom Metazoa; phylum Chordata; order Ceratodontiformes; family Protopteridae; genus Protopterus; species Protopterus annectens. Next base: position 1,221,908,880 of record NC_056732.1, read on the forward strand.
AGGGAATTCTTAGCCAACCTCTCTTTCCCGAACTTATCCAATGCACAGAGTAAAGACCTCATGGCTCCAATCAAGAGCTCTGAGATCCATGAAGTTATTGATAACCTCAAGTTGGGGAAAGCTCCTGGCCCTGACGGATTTACCTCTGAGTTCTATAAATCTTTTAAAACTGAATTGGTACCCATTCTTCTACAACTTTACGACCATATCACAAACAATGGCATCTCAGATAAATACATTAATCACTCCAGAACTATCTTAATTCCTAAAAACAACCTTGATACTACAAATGTAAATAACTTTAGACCAATATCAATTATGAATGTGGACATAAAAACTTTTACAGTTATTTTGGCCAATAGACATAAAAAGATGATGCACATCCTAATTTCTTCTGAACAATCTGGGTTCACAACTAACAGACATACCTGGGATAATTCCCTAACTTTAGAATCGATGATGAATATTACAAAAAGGGAAAGGAATCCTATTTATGCATGGGTAATAGACGCTAGTAAAGCCTTTGACAGGGTTAATTGGGACTTTCTATTCTTAGTACTGTCTTCCTTTAATATTCCGTCTGATTTTATCAGTATTATTAAAACATTATATCACAATTCCTTTATGAGATTACACATTAATGGTCAACTTTCACAACCAATAAAAATTGCGAATGGAACCAGACAGGGTTGCCCTCTTTCACCTTTATTGTTTAACCTTTATATTGAACCTCTCTTTTTGCTTCTAACCCAGCAAACACATCATTCGATCCCTAGATTCTTTACTACAAATGTGAGCCTAACTGCTTTTGCGGATGATTTGAACCTTCATTTTGAACATCCATTGTCCGATATGGGAAAGCTAGTGGGTTCCCTGAACACCTTTGCTGATATAACTGGATATCAGATAAATAAAAATAAGTCCTTCATCTTCCCGATCAATCCCCTGGCACATAAAAATTTTTTATTCCCTGACTTATCTGCTCATATAGAGCACTCCCTTAAATATCTAGGGATGCACTATGACCACACCTCTATGTCTATTTTACAATCTAATTTATCGAATATCTGGGCTTCCATTTCCCAGGATATTTCAAGATGGCAAAAATTAAACCTTCCAGTGCTTGCCAAAACCTCCATCATTAAGATGAATGTCTTTCCTAAACTTCTCTACCTACTTAACTCCTCGCTTTCTTCCTCTCCAATTTCGCTCTTTAATAAAATTCATAAAGCTTTCGCAAAATTTATATGGTACCCTAAATCGGTCAGGATTTCATATCAGAAGCTCACTTTACCAAAAGAACAGGGGGGATTAGCGATGCCCAATCTACTTTTATATTATAAAATCATTCAAGCGAATAGAATTTACACTATTGCAAACTATATACCAAACTCGATTACTTGGTCTCCGTTATGGGTTAAACTATGGTACAACTATACTCTAGCGAATAATATCAAATCTAAGGCACTACCCTTTTTAAATAAATACAACCTCAAAAAATTAAATCTTCTCCCCATTCTTAAAGGACTAATTAAAACTTTCCAAGACTTATTCAAATATATTAAACTGGAAAATGCCCTCCTTCTATTCCAGCCTTTCCATCTTAATCCGAATATAACCTTAAACAATGTAATGATTAAATGGAATGATTTTCCATTAAAGATTTTACCTTATGGGATATACATAAATATAATCTCCTATCTTTAACTGACCTATGAATGGCTCTGGGTGTATCTAAAAAATATATTTCTATTTTGAGACAACTTAGAGAACTTACTCTATCCATAATACACAACTTCCCAAGTATGGAAGAGGAACAGAGGCAGGTAGAAACCCTTCTCCAAAACCTAACCTACAAGAAAAACATGATCTCAATAGCGAAAAGATCTTTTTCCTACTTTACAAATCAAGGGAAAATTGTTTTGGCGGATTATTGGGATCACCAGGGAAACAACCTCATAATGACCCAGAAATTACTAGCTATTAAACATACTCTGATGTTCTCCTCATATAAAAAGCTACTCTACACACAATTCATGATCTTTAATAATTTATACCTTACCCCAGTTCATTTAAACAAATTTGATCCCAATCACTCCACTATATGCTCCTGCTGCTCATATCCATATACCGACTTGGTACATATATTATGGTTTTGCAGATATGCTTATAACCTTTGGTGTTCACTTAAAATCTGTTTAGAGAAAATGGGTTATCATAAATCTACACTGACTTGGGAAATGGCGCTACTGCGTATTACAAATATTCACATGCCTAAAATCAAACTTCATGCCCTAATCATTATTTGTCTTTTGATTAAATATTATATTACTAGACACTGGTTGGATCGTACTAAACTTAGATGGAAAGATTTTAAGATCTTAGCTATTCAGTACACTCAATCTCATAAGCTGATATTAACTAATCCTAGTAGACGGAAATACTACCAGAAACTATGGGATTTCATTTTTCAGCTTTTATCCAATGATTAGTAATCTATGATTATTTTTATTTATTCCTCCTGTTTCCTTCAATATAGAGTATTTGTAGTTCTCAAGGGGATTTGTAGTATATTAAGTGCATTCTTTTTATCTAGCTTTAATTTTTTTTGTCTTGTTTATGTATACACTTAAGAGAATTGGCACATTTGTATATTGGTTGTTTTTTTGGATTTGTTTTGTTTTGATATGAAATAAATAAAGATGTGTTTAAAACAAAAAAAAGAAAATCTTCAGAGCCTGCTGTACATATGAACTTAATAAACAGCACCACCTACTGGATAAAAAATGTATATTAAAACAAAACTTCATTTTCAAAGTTTTGCTGCTCTCAGTTTTAGGACAGGCTTCAGTGAGACCATATGATTTAAACCAGGATGTTTATTTGCTTCCAATACTAACTGCCAGTATAGTTCTCTATACTCTAAACATGCCTCCCAGGGTCCATCCCTGGGATCAATAGGCAGTGTTTCAATTACAAAAAAATAAAACTCTGTTCTTATACAATTTAACAGATAATAGATTAGTACTAAGCTAACTGCCCTTGTGAGACATTTTAAGCCTAGCCAATTATCCCTTGTGAGACTCAAACCCTGCACTTTGTGTTTGTAAGGCAAACACCTTAACCATTAAGCCACCCTCTCAATCCATAATGTTCAAAATTGTATAGAACCTTCTTGTACAGGGCTGAGTCAAAGTAAAAAAAAACACTGATCAGCTAAAGGACTCATCATAAAACTCTTATGCAACTGAAATATCTCACACAGAGCATTCCAGTCAGAAACTGCAACAGCAGGACATGGCATACTGTGCTGTGAAAGGAAACATAAATGAAATGATGATGTTATTTTTTTTGTCCACTGTAATCATATCTGTTCCATTATTTCTATGAGTTATACAGGGTCTTGTTTCAGCTGTTTAATCAACTACATCAATTTCAGGCTTCAAATTTTGATATATATATATATATATATATATATATATATATATATATATATATATATATATATATATATATATACACACGCACACACATACATATATTACATTCTTACAGTGTCTCTAACTTGTTTAGGTCATGGTCTCCTTCCCTTTTTACCATATTCTACTGACATCCATCACACATTTCCTTTAATCTGTATTGAGATCATGTGATGAATTCCTACACACATACAAAAACTGTTTAATAAAGATATTCTGTAATGTGAATAAGTCCTCCTGACAGGATATAAACCTTGCTGTACTTTGATTACATTGTGTGGCTCTGTGTGAATTTTATTATATTTTTTGCAGCTAGTTTATCTTTTTTTTTATTTTTGTTATTCATCTGTTGTAACACATTAATGCTCCTCCAATTGCTTGTATAACAGCTTTTTGAAATACTCCTGGTTCTGATAAAATGCCACACAGAGAGTTAAGAAGCTTTTACCTTCCTAATGATATATCAAATGAACATAATCTGTAGCTTTCTTTGTTGAGGTATATCTGCCCAGTGCTTAGGGTGCATTTGTTAATGAAAACAACTTTGCAAATAGCACTGTTGAGGCCTCTTCCTGAATTTCAATTAACTGGTAATGCTATTTTTTCAAAAATGTATTTAGATTTTGTGGACAAATACAAGTGCGAAGCTTGTCTCTCTTTTTTATCACAAGCCATATCTTCCATCCATTTGGTAATTTTCTTTCTTTCTTACTGATGCTTGAGCTTTCCATTCACTCCATTTCATTCCCAGTTTTGTTCCTGAGAACTGAAGTTATTTTTTTGGTGCCTGTATTACTGACATTAAATTTACTTGTATGTTATATTTTACAGTAAGCCTCCTAATCCTCCAAATAAATTGACATTTTCATCAAGGATATCATTGTTATGGTAACATATAGTATCCAAAATGTCTCTGCGATCTTATGATTGTTATGGTATACATGTATTCTTTCCTTTCAAAGTGTGACTGCATTTTCCATTACTTGCTTGTTTAAAGGTCAGTTGACCTGGACTATTAAGAGCATTTTTTCCCTTATATATAATACTTTGAAACTAGATCTCGCAGTTCTTATTTTAAATTCACTTGTCAGTTACTACTGATCAATTGGCTTTCATTGACTTGAATATGTTAACAAAGTATACATATCTCTCTTTACTTTATTTTTTAGACCCACTTCTTCAGAATTATCCTATTGCCGACATTCTTATCTAAATGTCTCTGTTGCCTTTCAGATCTAATCTGATCAACTGTTTTCATTTAAACATCACTAAATACAGATCCTTTTCATTATCAATGTACATATTCTTTTGGACTCAGTCTTCTTTTCTTTTGCATATATTTATATAAGTGGTTTGTTCTGCCACAGATTTTACAATATTGGCTAATGGTTACTTTAGTGCTTGTGGCCACACTTAATACATAACACTTGAGTTTCAACTTACACCACATTTTCTGTGTACCTCATTGCTCTCATTCTTGCCTCCATTATTGATTCAACTTGCTTTTTTATGTAATTTCTGTATTTTCTTATTTTATTTTATTTGATTTGACACACATTTCATCTTATATACATCTAGTTCTCCAACTAATTCTTTTAACTATATACTGTTAACAGCTGCTCTGTACTGATTCACAGTTTTTGATATCTCTGTTTCTCTCAATAGCCTGCTCCTTGTTTCATGATATCATATACAATAAACTTTTCTATAATTTATCAACAACTGTGTAGCTCATTCATTTAATAGCACATATTGATATTATCCCACAGATACAAGCACCTATACTCTTTGTGTAGACCTGTGCCTTGCAAAAAAAAAAAAATAAAAAATAAATGGTGAGTGGGCTATAGATTATTTATGACCTATAGTAATTCTTGAACTTCTGCCTTATTGCTGCTGTTTTATCTTTCTTCTCTTCAGTAGAATAACCAAATAAATCCAAGAATTATTTCTCAGCAATGTTAAATAATGTGGCACTTTGTACCTTTTAAAGATTCTCAGCTGCTCTATACATAGTAAGAAATAAACTTAAACTGAACCTACATTCAAAGCTTCTGTTTTTTAGTTACATTACCTTGCAGCAAGAAGAATACTGATGATTGTGCCACTTTTTAACTGCAAGTCCGTTTTCTGTAATTCCATGTACCTGCACACTTGAAAACAAATATAGCTCGTTACTTCTTTAGATATAATGTGTTTTTCTTTTCTGGCACTATGACGTATATGAAAAATTTGTTCAATAAAATCACATTTGCATTCTTTAATCAGTGCAGGACAATCATTGTCCCAATATGTGTTGTCATATATTAAGCAATATGATGTCTGTTCAACTGATTCTCTCTTATTTTCAGCTGTTTAATCATGACCTGGCTTCCTGTTACTCCAACATTTTTGCTATGCAATCTTTACAGTGTTGTACATTATTATTAATACCAACAGACTCCTTTAGCTTTATTTTAAGTCTCTTTTGCCCAAGTTTAATCTTGATGCATAAATTTCCTCTGTAAACTCTCACAAGATAATTTGCTTTGCAAACAATAACAGCTCCATGTTGTATTAAAATTGTTTCAGTCAAAAGTCTGCTCATCAGTTTAGTATTTTATGGTCATGGTAATTCTGTCTCTGAGTAACAAACTATAAAGCTTGACAAACCCATTTCCTAGAGGTCTATATCTAAATTAAATTGTAGCAATCAATTCCTGTGACTCGGGATTAGAGGTAAAATAAATGATGACTATATGGCAGTGTTTTTCTTGCAGCCACTTTTTATGATTAATAAGTCAGTGGCACCAATTCCAAAAGACTTGCTCTCACTCTCAGAGTGTAAATGACCACTTACACTGAGAGCAGGTGTTTTGGAATCTGGTCCCATACTAAGCCTGCTTATAGACAGGCCTTTCACTGAAGTAAGTCACTTTCACGGATGGCAGATTGTTCGGAATATGGACAAACTTACACTGAGAGCAACTCTTGGAATTTGGCCCATATTTTGCTCATTAGAAATTTTAAATACCTTATTTGCATTGACATTTTAAATACCTCATTTGCATTATCTCCACCTAAAAATAGACGTGGATAAATGTATTTTTACTTCCTTTTCTTTTTCAGATATTAGAAAATGCTGAATTTGTAAGTCTAATGAACATACAACACATTTTCAAGGTGACTCAGGAGCAAAGTCTGAATAAGAGACATAGGCAAGGGAAGTAGGAATCAAACCCAGAACTGCTGCAGCTGTTTCCTGCTTTGTGCTATGTTAATTTTCTATACATTTTGATGGATTAAGTAGTAATATTGTTGCCACTATGAAGACAATGCATCTTTAAAGTGTAATGATGTGACTTTAGAATTAAATTTCTCTGAACACTTTTTGCCAGTGTTATTTAAAATTTGTAAGTGCATTGTCTGGTAAGTTTTTTCAAACTTTTTAGTAGTGATTTGATCATTTTTTTTGTGTTATTCGCTTTAAACATATATGCCAGTTTTAGAATTTCTACTTTGAGTTTCACCTTAAATCCATTTTTTCTGCTTTAGGATTTCATCTGGGTTTACATAGTCAATGTTGCTTTAAATGATTTATGCTGCATGACATCATGTACTTGGGCTGCCCTAGCTCATTGGCTCAGCAGGTTTGTATAAGGATTTTTAAATTGGGAAGTGTAAAGTTTTTACTCATCTGAAGAAGCTGAAGTATTTGGTTCAGTGAAAGCGCTTACGTTCAATAAACAGTTGGATACTCCATTGCCTGCTCGTTTTCTTTCTTTTTATGTTCATCTAGGTATATGTACATATAGTTTGAGTGCATATACTGGTTATTAGTGTGTATATGTTCAATTATGTAGACACGCGAGGATTGTATGCAGGCATGAACTGGTGTTTCCCTCTACATGTTCTTGATTCTTTACGATACAAAATATAAGTTAAACTAGTTGAAATGTAAGGAATGTTAGTACCAGATAGTGTTAATGAGTACTATGTAATGCAGGTGTGAGTACACATGATGTCAATTCGAAGTGCTGGGTCAGACTGTCCAGGTACTGTCCAGGTACAATTGGTGCAATATATCAAACAATATTATCTCAAAAAGGTAGAAAAATGCTTATTGTGGATGGATACCAGTATTATCTGGAGAAATCTACTGAGACTAGAAGGTACAGGTGTTGCATAAAGAAGATCAGTGACAGATGTAAGGGTCGTTGTTTCACAGAGGAGTGTCTTGAGGGTGAAACGTTGGAGAAAAGTACTTCACATTTTCATGGACCGGACATAGTACAACATGAGGAAAGGAAGATACAGCAGGTCATAAACCGTAGAGCAAAGCAGACTCTGGAAGATCCATGTAGGATAGTTAGTGAGGTTTTGGCAGGAACATCTGCTGATGTAGTTACTAGTCTACCCAATACTGATGCTGTTAAGCAAACAGTCTGTAGACTACGTCGTAAGAATAGAATGGCAATTATGTGTAGCCTGGAGTCACTCACTCAGCTGATGGCAGATATGCTTCCAATAAAGAATGGCACATTCATTGTGCATCACACACATATCAGCAGTAATTCAGTCAATTCTCTCATACTGACAAATGAGGGTAACTTGCAGATGCTTTGCACATCCGAATTTATATTGGTAGATGGCACCTTTCAGATAAGCACAAGGGAGTGCAGACAGGTGTACACCATCCATTGCAGTATCACAGGAACATCTGAAAGCAAGGTTATCCCTGTGGTGTATGGCATATTGTCTTTAAAGACCAAAGAATGTTATGATCAGTTTTGGAAGGCTGTTATATAACTATGCAGTGATTTTCAACTAGTCTTAAAGCCAAACATGATTCTAAGCGACTATGAAAAAGAGGCAGCAAATTGTATATCTAGGAATTTCCCTGAAAGTATGCCTAAGGGCTGCTGGTTCCATCTTTGCCAGCTGCTATGGTAGCAAATACAGAAGTTAAGATTGGCATCTTTATTCGGAAATGATACACAATTTGCACTACTTTTTAAGGAGGCACCAGATTTAGCATTCGTATCACTTGAATCAGTGCTATCTACGTTGGAGGACATTGCAGCTGACATGCCTGATGCCGGACGACCATTATGTGATTTCATTTGTAACAATTACATTTTGGGGCATCCAAGATGGTATGGCAATAGGAGTACTACTTGTGAAAGACTACTTCCATTGTTTGACATGCAGTTTTGGAACCACTGGGAAACTTGCTTACAGGGCTATCCGAGAAGCCAGAATACAGTGGAGGGATGGCATCGGTGTCTGCGAAGCCTACCAGGCAAGAAACAGTTGTATATCATGGATGTCTTGCATACCATCCATTTAGAACAAAATCATTTGGAAGACTTGAAAAGTCATCTACTGTCATGTGTGCCATCATCACCTAAATGGAGACGATTACATGATAAGGAACCCCAGTTCATGTGACTATTGGAACGTAAGGATGACATGACCTCACATGGACTAGCTAAACTAGTTGCTTTCCACTGCTCATTCTGACATGTACACATGGAGGTTATGTGCAATGATAGGACATGTACAAATACCTTACATATCATAACAACCATTCCTTTGCTATATGCGAATATAACTGGATGAATTTCCTACTTATGCTGCACATTTCACTATGCTCTCATAACACTGGAGGATGGATTACGTATGCAGCATTTGCTTTGAATGTCAACATGTATATTATGGGTGTCTTGTTGAAAATAACATCAATATGTGTATTATATAGCACTGCGGTCGTTAACATGTATTCGGAAATTTAAATTACATATTACATGTTATCGGTGAAGGGAGGTTCGCTCAAAAAGTCGAATTTTCACACAAAGGATGATTTTTGATATTCTAATCACCTTTTTGATCATGAGTTTCGACTTCCTAATTAGATAAACTGATAGCTTTACATTCTGAATTTCAATTTTATGAAAGCAAACCTATATATATATATATATATATATATATATATATATATATATATATATATATATATATATATATATGTATATAAATAAGGTTATCATTAGTGTGATAGCTATTGAAAAGGAAAAGTGGGCAATGGTTAGCAGTCCACAGCTGTGGTTAGCTGGTAGAGAACTTGCTTAAATATAGATGCTAAATGAGTTTGTGCATTGGTAAGCGTTGCTAAGCAAAGCGTAAACACTGTAAGCACCTATACGTTTAACCGCGTTTTAGCTCTGCTTAGCATCACGCAAACCCATGCAAACATGTGTACAGCTACTTCAAAGTGCCTTAATCACTCTGCTTACATCTTCCAGCAGCGAAATAAACAGCCTTTCTCAGTTTTGAACGCAGGACACTGTACACCATACTCACAGCAGATATCCAATAAGCCATCTGAGCTGTAAGATGCTGGGATGATTTATCTAACATATCATGGAGAACAGTCAGTCTACCATATGGATGTACAATGTGGAAGCAGTAAACATTCAAAAGATATACATACACACACATTTTATATATATATATATATATATATATATATATATATATATATATATATATATATATATATATATATATATATTTATATATATATAAAACATGTCTTTCTGAAGAAGTCTTGATAATAAATAAGACCAAAGCGCTAAAGTTCTACAAGAGTTGTTGGTGTAATTTACTATTTTTTTGAATGCTTTTATTGTCACGAAGTTCATTTCTTAGTTAAAATTTCTTCTCTTTGTTCTATTTTTTTGAGTGCGGTTAATTTTAGTTGTTAGATATATATATATATTTAGTTGTTAGATATATATATATATATATATATATATATATATATATATATATATATATATATATACAGAGTGCACAGAATATGAAACAGCCATTATTCCTACTGTTGCCCCCTTCTCAAATGGCCAGACTCTGATTCTTTCCTAGAAATGAGAATTATTGCTTTAAAACATATACCCTCACTAATTGCAAAGGACATAACACCACACCTTTTCCATAAATATAAATGTTTGTGTACTATTTAAGTTGTTTATGCCATTTCTTATAGCATTTAGGTGTTTGAAATACAAAATAACTGATTAATGCAGCAATCAAAGAAACATATGATACAGTAATCCAAAAAAAGTAGGATAGTCTGCTGTTTTGGCCAAAGCCTTCAAGTAGTACAACAGTAAAACAACAGACTTGCCTTGAAGACAAGAAGCAATCTACACTTAATTACAGATTTAGTTCAACAGCCTCCAATTACACTCTGTGTAAAGTATCTACTGTTACAATGTAAATGGATCCTTTATATAACAATGTTTAACTTCAAACTGTACTATCACACTGACAGAACTGTGTGCAAAACAGTAAGCTCTAACCCACCATGGTGAAATGTATGAAAATGTACAGCTATATACCTTTACGTTTCTTATTAGTAATATCCCTCACATGTTCTAACAGCTTAGTTTAAAAACATTTAATACCCATCCCCCATAAAAGGTCTTACAAGGGCATATAACAGTGTTCTCTATACACTGACCTCTTGACTGTACAGGGTCACACATGTTGTCAAGCTGTAGCCTTCATATATATGGCCCCTACTCCACAACATGTGTGGGGGTCCACAACATCACTGGAATGATAGCAGGAATGTCAGCACTAAATAACGACAGACCAAACCTATCAACCATTTACTTAATGACATCTGGACAAAGCCTGGTATATAAGTGAAGGACAGAGGCTGAAACACAGGGCCATATTTAAAATATTGCTGTTATACACTGTGAAAGTTGTTGGTGTTACCTGATTGGTTACAACATATCTTTATTGAGGAATATGAAGTCAGAAACACAAATGGATGTTGCCATGTACTGATAGCAATCAACAGAGAGAATGCAACTGATTTGTCAAGGACAACACCTGTGTGGGGAACAGACAAAACATAACAGTCAAACCTCTTGCCATAATGTGGATAGCCCCACAGTTGAGAGCTATGCAGACAGAATGCATTCCATGCAAAACTAGCATGTACACACAAACCCTGTAAAACTAGCAGTATTCAAAGCATATAACAGCAATACTCACACTCTGTTCCTAGGTCTGGAACCTTATACAAACATGTAGTTGGCCTGTGTCCACAAGTCTTGTTGTAAGAGGTATTCCTACCTGCTGTCTGTAAAACTGATGCCCCCACACATAAAGAATGTCTTCCATACAGGCAAGCTAAAGGGACAACACCCACATGTAGTCATTTATAGTAGTGGGTTGCTATGACATTGGCTATTGGAAGAACTACACAGCTGCCTGCGTGCAGTTAGGAAGTGGGGAACATCAATTGGTGCAGAGGCCATCACATGATCATGAGCATCATCTACAAAAGCCATGCTGAAACCTATTCAAATCAGATTAATCCCTACTGTGGAGAGATAGAGAGAGAGAGAGAGAGAGAGAGAGAAAAGAAGAAACAAAAATAATACTAAAAAATAACTAAACAAAACAAGGAAGACAACTGGAACACAAAAGAGTGCATAATAATAAAACAGGTATGTGAAACATATAAGCATGTAATTGAATGCAATAGTTGGTCTGCAATAATGGGATAGATGATTTTGAAAGATTTATATGTGCCATCAAGACTTGCTGTAATGATGTCCTGCTGAACAACTGCTATGGACATAGCATCTGTCTTTGTTTGCAGTGGGCCATACCTGTCAACTGTGCAGATCTTCACGGAATGTCATGATTTACCCATCATAGTGTTTGGTCTGTTCCTCCTAACAGCTATATTAGTCTGGCAAATAGCTGGAGATGGGAGTCATGAAGTAATGACAAACACTTGAGTTTCAGATCCCACCACCTTTAGAACAGTCATGGTAATGCAACATGTGTTATGCTACAAACTTCATAGGTTTGTAACAGGCATATTTAAGATTTGTCCCCATATATTATCCCCTAATGTTAGGCTTTGTCCACATGTGATGCTCTAAGAGATGGATAGGTCGGGTCACAGCTGAGGAGCCTGAGTCACCCTGGAAAAGGACAGCTCACATATGGCAACTACTAGAGTGCCTGTCAAAGAGTCATGACTGTGCCCCTGCTAGGCCAGTTAATGGGATGTTGCCCATATCCATATGTTACCTGTGAATATGAGTATCATACATGTTTGTATTGTAAATCTAAGATACTTATATAGGACATGTGCATAGTAAAGTTTGTTGCAGATGTGTGTGCTAAACTGCATGTGATATATTGAATTAATAACATTCAACTGTACAGTATTCTGCCAGGCAATATACACAGTTGTGACTGATATATGTAGTCACATACACATATACTTGTGTTATGTCAGCTATATTAATATGTTATCAGTATTGATTTCCCTGTTGACACCCACTGAAGTGGACCATTGCCCAGAAGTCCTGGTATAACAGGTTGAGATGTATGACTGAGCTGCAAGACTGTAAATACAGTGTGCCATACTGACATAGAACACAAATGTATACCAGGTATCCCATAAGCATGTGTATGTATATGTATGTTCAACTGAAAGGCACAAAAGTAAGAACATGGGTCACAAGCAGTCCAGAAAATAGGTAGTGCATGTTGCACATGTGTGTAATATCAGTGTCACTGCATACAACAAAACAAAAATGCATAGAGCTACTGATTGTTGCATTGCCATCACACAGACATAGGCACTACAGTAGACATGATTATCAGGTAGTAATCAGAGAAGTGTACAACTGTGTTATGACCCACTGTCCATGCCCACCACTAACAGCTATATCAACACCATGTACACTGGATATCCAAAGTGCACACACCCTTGTTGGAATGCCAGGTTTGTGTGGTGTATGCCAATGAGACCACATAAAGTCATTTCAAAATGTTTCTCACCTCAACTGTGACCCATAACCTATACAATTCTACTGAAAAAGAAACAAAGCTGCTTCATGGAAGGTGAGCAGCCATTGCCAAGTGAAGATGTGACATGATGTTAGAGTACAAACCAAGTGAAATGGATGCTGTAATAATCTCAGCAGGTGTTTACACAACATATCAGTTTAAGGGTGTGCACACACATTCAACTGGCTTACTGTACTGAGTATTATTTCCCATATGTTTTCACAGGACAGATTGTTATGTTTTCTATTGAAATGAGCAAGCTATAGGTCACATTACTGTTGGGGATTGTGTTGACATGAGCTTTTGTGGGGTCATGTTTCAATTGCACAACTACCAGGCATTGTAACAGGGGTGTGCACACTTTATATCCATTGTAGCTATATGGAATCAGCAGTACCTGACCTGTACAACCAGCCTCCACCAATGATAAAGTAATCTCCCTTGGTGGACAGCAGCAACACACAAAGCACATAATAGGTTGCTATAGTGGCTATACAGGAAAACATAGGTGCAGACTACCACTTGGAAGCAAGTCCATCTCTATCTGAGCAAGCATGTAGGTTCACAGGTGACTTCCTGTAAGGCTGACTATGACTATAAATTAAACATATCCACACCACCAAGGCCAATTTCAACAATGTCTCCACATATGTAGTCAGTCTTAGAGCGGTAACACAATTCAACCTGTACTGGGGTAAAGCACACCTCATACACACATGCCACGGATACAGGCAATCTGCATCAGACAGGTTAGGTGGGAACAATGCCAACCTGTCCACAACATTTTTACAGGGGGATATGCACATCAACCACACTCTTGCCTGCATCAGTGGTGAGCATGTACATAATGCTGACTGATGGCAACAACAGCAAGTCTCTATGGGGCATAAGTACATCACAGTCTGCCTCCTGCATGACCTCAGGCATGTGCTCACAGCTCCATCACGCACTATAGTCAAACACAGAGTTGCCACCATCCACACACCATCCACATGGAAGATGGCCACTGTCATTCCTCTACACAGAAATGAATGGATAATAGTGGATTATGCCATTAAGTGTCCAGCATTGGAGGAACTAGACAGGTCATGGCCAGGACTGTAATGCAAGATGCCAAAGCCATGATAGCTTACAGTGTTATGGTATAGTCTGGATTATTTGCAAGTAATATCCACTGTTGATGTGCAAGTGGACAACTGTATGAGGTCCTGTGACCTTTTTTTCCTGTTTATGTCTTCCAGGTAATATGCAACGTCCACGGCTCCCAGCATTCACCAGCATAGAGAATGACACCATCATAAAATATGTCATACAATATCACAGCAACTTATTCAGCCGCAGAGCCCAGGATCTGCAGGACAGGAGCACCCTGTCGAATGACCTCGTCCACAGGGTAAACTATGTCAGCCTGCACAGCCAAAATTCACTGACCTCATCTGCCATGCCCATCAACGTGCTGCTGTTATTGCGAGGGACCAGCTAGCCACAGGTGGAGGTCAGGCTATCCAGCCCCCACTGACACATGCTGAGGAGCTCTTCGCCAGCCTTGAGGCACCTGCCCACCAGACAAGCCATCAAGCTGAAGAGAATATTGTGGAGGTGGGTGCCACCCACACAATAGATGAGGGTCATGCAGGTAAGACTCCAGTGCACATTACTAGAACACTGTTGCTTATCCATTTTTATCTGTAAAGTATCTACATGCATATTTCAGATAAGATAGTCTGTTGCTGGAGTGTAATGTTGCACAAATCTGCATAATCCTTAGTATTGGGGTTTCTACTGTTGATGTGCTGAAATGCTGTTTCCACCTTGTGCCAATGCCACAGGTGTGGCTACTGACATTACTTCTCTCACACAACTATTTAGGTCCCTCTGGTATACAACTGGAACAGCAGCCTGTAGTTACTGAGTATGGAGTTGTTTTGTTCATGTTTGCCAATACACCAGCCATGTTAAGGCCGTGCTATTTGCCATGTACACATTTAACAGACCTACCCATAATGCATGCTGTACATGTTCATTTTTTGTTGGTGATAACTGCAGTGCATCACAGTGGTCACCATTGTGGCATATCTGAAGGGTATGCAAGATTCCTGCAGTATACCTCACAACCTGTCAGTGCACGATGTGTGGACAGAGATAAACAAAATGGTGGGACAAATGGCCTACACTAGGGACATGTATTAAACATTACCTTTATACAGTGGATACAACAGTGTGTACATCACTATTACAATGGTAACTCTTCCTGATATATACAACGGCAGACCACAATAACACATTCCACACCTTTTACATCCTGTAATGTGATCCTAACATGAGCAATGAATATACAACCTTACTTAATACTGGAAGCATATGTGTGCACACACTCCAAATAACATATTGTGCAGGCAGCTTGTGATGTACTGACAGCATTCACTCTTCCTGAGTACACACCTGCCATCAAGTACAGGGTCTTAATGTCACACCAAGTAATGATCTGCTGTCCAAGAAGTATGTCTATGACATTTGCCCAGTCACCTGCAACAGAGGCAGCCATGGCTTGCACACATCTTACAAACTATGAAATGGATCCCATATCAGAAAGGTTGCAGTCAAGAGTGGGAAAAGTAACCTTACCTCACCATTGCATATACCATGCCAAACAATGCAGACAGTCATCTATGGGTGTATGAATGATGGGACAAAACTAATGTAGAAAATAAACAGATGCCCATCCAAATCAGATGAAAAAACATGTTGCAAACCGGTCATGGAGGATACCGAGAGATATGCAGCAACACTGGTGGAGTTGCAGGAATGTCTAGCAAGTACTGCCTGTGCAGTACCTGTGTTGACAATCGCCTGGATTCTGTATAAGTGTGGCCTATGGGTTAGGGTGATCAGACGGAAGATTTGTCCCACATGAAACATCATCCAGGGTTCTGCACAGGTAGCATAAGCATAACATCAAGACTCCCAAAGGCATGTGTTGCAATGTGTAATGGTGTCATGAGACAAAGGCTTAAACCTACAGACAGTATTCATAAAGATACATATGGTGCACAAGCAACACCTCACCCCACCTCAAGGCCCCATCCCCAAATTTTAGCTTGCTGGTGCCAGTGTACAACTTTAGGGTTGCTGTTCATTAGGTGAAACTAGGCTGATGTACATGGTGGTTGGGATTTAGAACACTGCAAAATAACACTCATGTGTGACCCATAGTTGTCAGGCATCTGCAATAAGGCTGAGGATGGGAAGGGGTGTCTTTTTTTCTTTTTTGTGTCAACTTGAAACACAACAGTGAACTGAAGCATACATTCAAAGCTAGCTAAGAATGGCTGTATCTGAACACAGTCAATGTTATGAATTGTGCCAAACATAACCCAGACTCTACAGCAATAGTGAAGCCACTGTGTGACCTACAAGGGCTGTGCACATGAACTGACCTTGCAATCTGGCAGAGTTGGGGGACCTTTGTAGGGCAGACAGACCAAATAATGCCAAGTAAAGATGGGTCATGCTAGCATACCCCTTCCAGGAATAGTGACTGCTGTAGTTCACTTAACAGGTGCTTCATCAAACCATTGTGTTAAGGGTGTGCACACTTGTTTAACCCACATATTGTATGCATCTCATCCAGCATCTACACAACTAAAACATTTGTTTGATACTGCACTGTATTTCACAGGTCATATGTCACATATCAAGTGTGTGTAATGTTAACAAATGCAGTATTGCGGCCCCATTGCATCTCATAGAAGTGGCTGGCATGTCAGCAAAGGTGTGTACACTCCTCATATCCACATTAAGCATTGAAGGTTGTTGGTGTGACTGGATTTTATTGAACATACATACACTGCTGATGATGCGATCTGCAAATCAAAGGTCAGGCATAAATTATTGACATCAGTCCTCATATCATTCCAGTTATATGTCAGACAAACAAATAAGGGCTGTGAGAAACAGAGCAAACATAACTGACAGACATCTACACATTCAGCAGTGGTCTGTATACTTGTGAGGTATGGTGCACAGTACATCCCAGTGTGCTGTACAGGTGCACAGCACTAATGTGTACATAGTTGCACTGTGTGCCAGGGGAAGGGGCATCACCTACTAATACAACTCATGCATCACAGAGATATATGTTGTTGTTGTTGTTTGTCTTTCATCTTTTCCTGGTTAGGGGTCACCACAGCGGAACTCCGGTCTGCTAATGATTGGCAGTAGATTTTAACAAATGCCGAGGTGCCAGCTCAACATCCAACCTTCAACAAAGGCATGCCCATTTATGCATGTCATTCAAATGCCCAGCCAACCACGGGGAGGAAATGCAGACTCCACACAGAAGGCACTCCCCGCACTCCAGCCGAGAATCAAACGGGGAACCTCTTGCTGTGAGGCAACAATGCTACCGCTGCACCACAGCAGATTATCACAGAGATATATGATGTTAGTAAAAAGGATAAAAAATGGCTGCAGTGCATGCTGTTGAGTGCCATATGTCATGCATGTTGACTGCTGGGTAATGAGACGTCTGTGTAATACCTTTGTGCCACCTCACCAGTAAGTGTGTGTGTGTGTGTGTGTGTGTGTGTGTGTGTGTGTGTGTGTGTGTGTGTGTGTGTGTGTGTGTGTGTGTGTGTGTGTGTGTGCATGTATGTGCATGTGTGTGTGTGTGTGTGTGTGTGTGTGTGTGTGTGTGTGTGTGTGTGTGTGTGTGTGTGTGTGTGTGTGTGCGTGCATGTGTAGAAGTAAACCATAACATACAGGTCTTAGTTTACATTTCTTGTCTGCCCCTCACAGGTGGCAAAGTGAGTCAGGGTCCCTCCTGCACTCAAACTGATGTTAGTGTCCATACAAACTCTGACAATGATGATAGGCATAGTGAGGCACAGGCAGGGCTGTCACGTGCTGAATCTGTGCCATTGGTTGGCATCCCACTTTTATCCTCCCCATCCCAGCACACAGTCACAGTGCCCACACATACCCCATCACAAGTGGCCATAGAGGAGGGACAGTTTGTGGGTGGTGGCATGGGACAGGAAAGTGCGATGACTATGGCAAGTGTGTCTGTACACAGCAGCCATAGCCAGATGACCAGTGAGGTCCTACACAGGCAGATATACAGGGGTGCTTATAGGAGGGCTGCTGGCCATCATGCCCCTGGCAAAAGTGCCACAGCAGGTGTCACCAGATTCATGTTTTGGGCTATCATGGAGGCCCAGGCATGTATGGAATGTTACATCAGAGATAGTCTGAGGCTCTAGAGGGCTATGCTTCCTGCTGTATGTGACTACATCCCTAATCATGCAGATGCCCACCATTATTTTGCAGAGGTCATGTATAGATGGCAGAGTGAGATGGTGGGAATCTTTGACAGTGTGGTGTCTGTGGTAAAGCATCTGGTTGGAGTAGGGCGATGGCCACATGGATGTAGGTCCGCAAAACCAACAGGTGGGGGTCTACGTGGATGTGCAACATCTCACAGCCGCTTCCGTAGTGGCAGTACCAGCAACAGCACTGCAGGAGGGATGCTGTCCACACCACAATGCAACAGGCCATGTGCACATGGTCCTGGCTGGTCCCAACATGGATGTAAGTCCGCAAAACCAACAGGTGGAGGTCTACGTGGATGTGCAACATCTCACAGCCACTCCCGTAGTGACAGTACCAGCAACAGCACTGCAGGAGGGATGCTGTCCACACCACAATGCAACAGGCCATGTGCACATGGTCCTGGCTGGTCCCAACATGGATGCGGATTCAGTGGACAATTGTCATCGTCAGGGGAGAGTACCATATCTTGGCTTCTGCCTGGTGGTGCCCTTGCAACCCCTGGCAGGTGCAGCTCCTGTCTCTGTTGCCAGACATGGTGAACTATACATGCTGCCATGTATGGTCTGCAGGTGTCCATCATACCTCTGTGTAGGGCTGCCATATGAAAAAACTATGTGCATACATACACACACACATCACGAACACAGCTATGGCACCTCCATACCTACACACACTTCACGTCTGCACAGGTCATCCAAACAGCTCATCCTAGGCCTCTGGCAAACCCACACCACATCCTGTGCATACGATGATACCTGTGCCACATCCCTGTCATGCATACCATCGATGCAGGGACATGCAAATATGGTTCTGATGCATAGGGTGGGTGTACTAAAGTTTAGCAATGTAATGCTGTTTAATGTGTTGTCATCTGGAATGTTTAATGCTTACATGTCAGGGTGTGTAGCTGCCCAACCATGATGCATTATAGCTGTTATTAGCACTGACTGATTGTGGTCTCCATAATATATTCTGTTTGTGTTCTGTGTGTCTGTATGTCAGGAGCATGCTGGTCTGCTGTCCTTTCCTACAAGGGGTGTTGTACTGTGGTAACATATTGACCGAGTCATATCCTGGGTACAGCTGAACACAAGTAACAGGTCTGTATGACAGTTACTGCATGTGCTACATGGCTGATAGGTCTGAGGAGTGTATACAGGTGAGTGCATGGTGGCTGATGTAAGCAGCTCTTCTACAGTGGACAATGGTAAGTGTACTTGGTGGCACACACCAAATGTTTGCGAATAACACACACACAGAGGCTGTTTTGTTGATGCAATACACAGAGAATACTATTCACATAGATGAACTTAATTTTGCAGAGACCTCATTTTGGCTTATATAATTCCACCAAGACAAAATTGCCAAAACATCACATCAGTAAATAATCAGTCCACCAGATTTAATTTTATTGAAAATGGTACTGTCAGGGTATATGTAATTTTTCCCAATGTAGTGCAATCCGGGAGCTGGTATACACAGGTGTGCTGGTGTGGGGGGCACAGCCCCCCACTTTGGAGTGTGTGGGGTGGTGTAGAACCACACATAGTATGATTAACAACTACTTAATCTCTTAACATAAACTGTACAGTATAACAGCACACTAAGCAGGGGGATACGCACAACAGTAACCCCAATGTGGGTGGCTGTGCCCACACTAACCACACCCAACTATATATACCATCTCCAGTATCGATGTCCAGCTGTAGAACTGTGGTGGTGGTGCTGCAGTAGCATTGTCTCCTCACAGTAAGATGTTGTCCCGTTCGATTCTCAGCTAGAGCGTCTTCTGTGTGGAGGCATACGTGAATAGGGCATGCCTTCATTGAAGGTTGTGCGTCAGGGCTGGTAACCCGGTATGTAAAAATCCACTACCAAACATTAGCGGACCGGAGTTCCGCTGTGGTGACCCCTAACCGGGAAAAGCCAAAAGACACAAACAGTATCGATGTCCAGCTGTACAGTGGGAAGAGGGCATTTACACATCCACTACTAGACACATTTGACAGACCTGGGTTTAGCAGTGCTGACTACCTTGTTAGTGACCCATACTGTTACAGAGATTTTCACACAGCACATGTATCATTGGGCTGAAGAGTGTCATCAGTTACCTGTATGGTTGATGGTGACAGCGGTCCTCATACAGTGGACCTTGGGACATGTACTGGGGATACTATGGTGTAAAGACAGTATAACCAGCACCCCCATGCCACAATGGATATTGTTCTCACTGAAACCCATAATAATGCTCTGACATACCCACAACCACACATTTATCAGGCTGCAGTACAAACCCTTGTCTATCTAATTATTGCTACTATGGGGCTATCCATTTATTGCACATACCACAGGGATAGCAGGGTGAGGGTTTTGTCATGGCTCTCCTGATGTCAGCAACATCGCCATCCCTTATAATGTATGGCAAGGTTTAGTGTATTTGGAGAATGTGTCCTCAGAATGCTGTCTCCTACATATATGCACACTCACACACAATTGCACACACTTAAACATACATGCATACTCACATTTGACAGGACTCAAAGGGTAACTCACACCTATCTACCCATTTGTAGAACAGTGTTATGCTTGTACTGCAAGCTCTAGGTAGCCCATAGGGTGAAGAGTGCCACAAGGTACATTTAATGTGAATTATGGCAGCAGCCCTTTCTAAGTATAGCAATGGGAGGTGTAGTGGGTGAGAAGGCCCTCAGAGTATTTTCAACTACAAGTTTACAAGCACACACTGTTATACTCAGTAATGCACACAGACACATTGCTCAATACTGAGGTCCATAGGTGCTGGTGTTCCTAGATGTGTACCAGGCTAATGTCCATGGAGAGTTGAGAAAAGTAGGGCATGTGACTACACTAGTATCATGCCACCTGACATTTGTCAGCAGGCCATCTATCAAGTAATGCCACTTGAGTGATCCCCAGGGTAACAGTTACATTCAGCATCCACTCATCTGGTTTTCTCTTGGAGAGGGTCAGTGAGGTGCACCAACTGACATGTATGCAACATATATTGCATAACATGGCCAGTGTCTGGATTAGGGACCTGTACCCAAACATGTTCTGTTGACTGTGGTAGTCTGGTTGAGGTATCCATGGCATGTGGTGCATACAGAGTGGGGTTTCCTAGCTGTGGCATTCATAACACAGCAGGGCAGACATGTCAGTGTCAGTCAATCAGAGATTGCCTGTAAGCAGCCAAGATTAATACCTGACATCTGCACATCTGTACAGAGGACAGACAGAAAGTAGATAGCCAACAGGTTATGCATTAGGATGAATGTTTTGAAAGATAGATGTCTGAAACTGATAGGTATACCATTACTACATGACAGCAGTCCTCAATGACATGTCATAAAAACATAGTAGTCTACAGTTAATGTTAACATATCAGATCAATATCCAATAGGAGATATATAAAAACATACAGCTACGGCTGAAACACCAAGAGCACGAAAGTCAGTACTTAGAGCCCAG
This sequence comes from Protopterus annectens, assembly GCF_019279795.1. NCBI lineage: Eukaryota > Metazoa > Chordata > Ceratodontiformes > Protopteridae > Protopterus > Protopterus annectens. The sequence continues at coordinate 1,221,931,049 of NC_056732.1, forward strand.
CTTTGCATGCAGGGGTGTATGGTTCCAATACTACAATCTGCAATCAACTCTTAATTGGAAAAGCACTGTTAAAAGTAGTAACATAATGACACAATACATGCAAGTGTGACTGCATATAACCTGGGATACTACTCAAGTATCCGAAAATACAGCAAACCTGTTGTTTTGGAAGTAAGATGCAGTCGATGCCAATGAGGAGATGAAAAGCAACACCAAATAATTGCTTATAGCACGAAAACCAATACAACCAAAAGCCACCACACGTTCTTTCTTAAAAACCGCTTTATTGACCTAGGTTTCGTCCATACGAACTTCTTCAGAATACATACTGTTATCTCAACACAAGGTTTATATATGATTTAAACCATTGAATAATTACTTAATTGAAGTAATTAACTTTCATTATTTAGTTCTTAAAAGGGAAATAACACATTTCCTAAATAAATCAAATGTACCAACCATATATATATGTATAAAACCCAATGTCACATAAATACATATATACATAATTTATAAAAATTAATATATCCTGAACTAACTTAAATATACATTAAATGGATTTAATCAACTATACAATGTCTTAAAAAATATATGAATATACTACTCAAGTATGAAACACATACAAAGAGAAAAGATTGTGATACTACCCATGTATACACCACCAACCAGGAATGAACACGAACAATAGGTAGAAGAATCCAAAAACAGTTTATTGCACTAACGCTTGTACAAATACAGCACGTTTTCATCATCAACTTCATCAGTGAATGAAAAGCAACCACTTCCTACCATATATATATACACTTTTCTTAACAGTATCAATTAAGTTAATTAAATCAGTTCTAAAAGTCACAGTTTAACAACCAATAAATTATACTAAATAAAACATTTTCACAAAATGTTAAAACTTATACATTTAATAATTTAATTAAAACCACATCTAATACTCTCACCAATTTTAAAATTCATACAACGCTTTTAATAAATAACAAATAAAAACATTTTAATTCAGATAATCTTTTAACCTGTAGTGTACTGTGTATGTCTCCATCAAGTGGTGAAACTGAATATGGCATTTAAATTAAATAATTGAAACAAAATATGTGTACATAATCTATTTGAAAACTTGATAAAATGAATTAAATGATCAATTTAAATGGACTTTGAATGAATGTTTTCACTACCTCCTATATATAATAAGTATATTGAACAACAGTAGAAGTTTGGTTAAAGTTTGGCAGATCTAATTTTAAGCACAGGTGCAAGAGATACCATTTCATTAAGACCTGGAGGTCTACTAGAATCCAACACAAGTTGCCAGTATAGCTCCCTATACTCAACAAGTGTTCCCCACATACCACCCCTTGGACTCACCGCAACCACTTCCAAAATGAAAAATTGAAAGCCAGATGTTTTACAAGTGATGGTATGCTTGTATAGTGCATTTTTCTCATTTTTTGTTCTCATTTCATATAGATGCTCGTAGATCCTCTGCTTTAACTTCCTTTCGCTTTTCCCTACGTAAAATGATTCACATACCTTGCAAGTTGCTATGTAACCAATCCCTTTGGTGTTACAGTTAGCATAAGTATTCAACATTAATTTCATTTTCCTAGAATTTAAATAAATAAAATCTCCTGTTGATAAAAATTTACAATAATTACAACACCCACATTTGTATAAACCCTTCTTCTCTTTTTTGCCACTGAATGTGTTGCCTTGAACTGAACCCCTCTCTAAAATGTTTTTAATGGTGTTACCTTTTCTATATATGTAAACCAATTATTTTTCAAAAATGTGCTTCAAGTCTGAAATTTTCGAAAAATTGCTCCATTCCTTATCAAAGATTCTATTGATACCTCTAGAGTTGCCATCATACGTTGTAATCAAACTAGATGTATAATCTTCCCTTGGTTTGTTTACTTCTTTCGTACCATCCAAGATTTGAGTTTTACCTAAAATAGGAGCAAATCTATCATTTCTCTTTTTACATACTTCTTCTGAAATTTTATCAAAAAATTCCCCTGGATATCCTCTGTTTAAAAACAATTCTCTAAGTGTTCTTACCTCACTTAAAAAAGTCTCATCATCAGAGGTCATCCTACTTAACTGTACTAACTGTCCCTTTACCACCCCTTTCTTCTGATGTGGTGGATGGGAACTAGTGTAGTACAAATAAGAGTTAGAAAAGGTTTCTTTTCTGTAAACCGTAGATGTAAAATGACCGTTGTTTTTGGTAATGTGAACATCTAGATAAGTTAGTTCATCTTGATTAAAATTAAAAGTAAACTCCAGAAAATCAGTAGTGTTATTCTCATATTCTACAAACTTGTCAAAGTTTTCATGTTCGCCAATCCACAAAAAACATAAATCGTCCAAAAATCGACCATACAAAATCCAATAACCCTGGTAGGGTGAATTCAAAAGATATTTGTTTTCCCAATAAATCATAATAATGTTGGCATATGTGGGAGCACAATGTGCCCCCATGGCTACTCCCTTTTCTTGTTTAAAATATTCCCCCTGAAAGTATATATAATTGTTTTTCAAGACTGTTTCCATAAGGGTCAATACCACTCTGAAGTCTTTGTGTGAGATTTTTTTACTGTCAACTAACATTTCTTCAAACCATTCCATGCCGAGATTATGTGGTATACACGTAAACAAATCCACAACATCTAGCGTACCAAATGCAATGCTGTCACAAAAGAAAGAAGGTTCCAATTTTCTCAAAAAATCCCAGGAGTCTACCAATACATTCTTGTTTCCTTCTAGCACACATTTCACCTTTGAATCCACAAATTTGGCTAGTGGTGCTGTCACGGATCCTTCTGCTGAGACAATAGGTCTTAGCGGTGGGTCCTGTGAATTTTTGTGTGTATATATATATATATATATATATATATATATATATATATATATATATATGGTAGGAAGTGGTTGCTTTTCATTCACTTGTGAAGTTGATGACGAAAACGTGCTGTATTTGTACAAGCGTTAGTGCAATAAACTGTTTTTGGATTCTTCTACCTATTGTTCGTGTTCATTCCTGGTTGGTGGTGCTTACTTTTGTTTCTTGGTTGTTTTTTCGCACCATTGGTCCCTGTTTGTGGTTACTAGTTCGAGATGGATTCCAGGGCTGGCATGGACAATATTTTTAGAGGATCTGAAACAGGAGAGGTTTGAAAACTTATCAGACAGTTGACACAGCTGGTAGCACTATTGTCCCCAATCAGCCAATCTCTAGCTACGCTGTTATCGTCACCACCGATACCTGCGAACCAGGAAGAGGTTCAGCAATCTAATGTGCCTGCAGTTGGTGTTGCACGTAAAGAAATGTTGTGTAGTGATGTAAATGAACCAGGGGAAAATGGAACAGTTGTTGCCAATAGTAGTTTGGACGATTTTCCCCATCTAACCATTTCTAACACTACTATGGGCAGCAAAGAAACAACGAGAGGTGGAGACAAGCGAGGAGGTTCGCGTGTATCAGCAGAAAGGGACAGAGTACTTTCAGGTAGCGAATTTCGGCTATCCGAATTTTTAAATGTCAAATTTGATTTTAATACCAAACGTAATATAAGCACTAATGCGAATTACAACACAATGTTAAAGGACTTGGATTACTATCTTTACAAATACAAAATGTTGGAAATGGATTGTTCCTATTTGAAGCACTGTTTACAATTGAAAATAGTACCAAAGGGTCTTAGGGTATGTAAGTACCCAAACAATGTTATGGATGGTACTGATTTTCACAATGATTTAATTTCTGTTTTTGACAATTGCGGATTTGACATTATGAGAGCAATTGTCAAAAACAATGAAAGGGAAATGGAGAAATTGTTCATTGATATAAATAATATTAATAAGGCTATTACAAATGATTTATTGTATACTGTTGAAGTAGAAAATGAAAAGTACCACAAGTTACTAAAGGATGTTGAAACTAGATGTAAAGATGTTTTAGACATGAAACTTGGTAAAATAGACAGAGACTTAAATGAATACAAGACTAAAACCCACTACCCAAAACCAAAACTAACGCAGGGAAGGGGATATGGAAGATGGGTTAAAGAACCTTTTGGTGAAACTGGGTGGGAAGAAGCTGAGATTGTGGATAGTAACAATGATGTGGCTGAGTATCCCCCACTAAGAAGGTCTGAAAGACTGATGGACAAAGAACCTGTAGACTATTGTTCAAAAAACTACATGGGGAGGGCCTGGAGGCCCCAGTGGAGGAAAGGGCAGGCTTGGAATTAATGAATGTTTTTACACATGAAGGGAACAAATGGACATTTAAGGATTTTAATATTTTCAATTTTTCTAGTGTTTCCATTAACAAAACTTTTTTTGATTTATTTACAAAAGGTTTTGGTTTTATTCCCAATCAAAGAACTAATATCTTTAAATTACTCATTCACATAAAACTATTCATTAGGAAGAAAAATTTAGAGTTGTTTTTCAATGGAAAAAATACAAGTATTGGAAATGAATGTTTGAAACGTAGAAGTACTTCCAACCCACCACTGCACCCACAACTTAGAAATTTTGAATTAAAAGTGGAAAGAGAACTACGATCAAACTTGAACCATCAATATGTACACCCCAATTTAACTCCTAGTGAAATGGATGTCCTGAAGGAAATTAGCAATAACAGGAGTGTCAGGGTTATGAAACCCGATAAAGGTGGAGGGGTGGTATTGATGGATAGTATTCAATACGAGGGGAAAATGATGGATATTCTTAATGACTCTGATAAATATTCCAGAGTATCTATCAATGAAATCAACATTGCATACAAAAGAATAAAAGTGTTACTAAATGACCTATTGTTAGAGGGTCCAATTGATTTTGAAACACACAAATTTTTACACGTGGAGAAGCCAAAGGTGCCATGCATATTTGGAATCCCGAAGGTGCACAAAAACTCACAGGACCCACCGCTAAGACCTATTGTCTCAGCAGAAGGATCTGTGACAGCACCACTAGCCAAATTTGTGGATTCAAAGGTGAAATGTGTGTTAGAAGGAAACAAGAATGCATTGGTAGACTCCTGGGATTTTTTGAGAAAATTGGAGCCTTCTTTCTTTTGTGACAGCATTGCATTTGGTACGCTAGATGTTGTGGATTTGTTTACGTGTATACCACATAATCTTGGCATGGAATGGTTTGAAGAAATGTTAGTTGACAGTAAAAAAATCTCACACAAAGACTTCAGAGTGGTATTAACCCTTATGGAAACAGTCTTGAAAAACAATTATATATACTTTCAGGGGGAATATTTTAAACAAGAAAAGGGAGTAGCCATGGGGGCACATTGTGCTCCCACATATGCCAACATTATTATGATTTATTGGGAAAACAAATATCTTTTGAATTCACCCTACCAGGGTTATTGGATTTTATATGGTCGATTTTTGGACGATTTATGTTTTTTGTGGATTGGCGAACATGAAAACTTTGACAAGTTTGTAGAATATGTGAATAACGCTACTGATTTTCTGGAGTTTTCTTTTAATTTTAATCAACATGAACTAACTTATCTAGATGTTCACATTACCAAAAACAATGGTCATTTTACATCTAAGGTTTACAGAAAAGAAACCTTTTCTAACTCTTATTTGTACTACACTAGTTCCCATCCACCACATCAGAAGAAAGGGGTGGTAAAGGGACAGTTAGTACGGTTAAGTAGGATGACCTCTGACGATGAGACTTTTTTAAGTGAGGTAAGGACACTTAGAGAATTGTTTTTAAACAGAGGATATCCAGGGGAATTTTTTGATAAAATTTCAGAAGAAGTATGTAAAAAGAGAAATGATAGATTTGCTCCTATTTTAGGTAAAACTCAAATCTTGGATGGTACGAAAGAAGTAAACAAACCAAGGGAAGATTATACATCTAGTATGATTACAACATATGATGGCAACTCTAGAGGTATCAAGAGAATCTTTGATAAGGAATGGAGCAATTTTTCGAAAATTTCAGACTTGAAGCACATTTTTGAAAAATAATTGGTTTACATATATAGAAAAGGTAACACCATTAAAAACATTTTAGAGAGGGGTTCAGTTCAAGGTAACACATTGAGTGGCAAAAAAGAGAAGAAGGGTTTATACAAATGTGGGTGTTGTAATTATTGTACATTTTTATCAACAGGAGATTTTATTTATTTAAATTCTAGGAAAAGGAAATTAACGTTGAATACTTATGCTAACTGTAACTCCAAAGGGATTGTTTACATAGCAACTTGCAAGGTATGTGAATCATTTTACATAGGGAAAAGCGAAAGGAAGTTAAAGCAGAGGATTTACAAGCATCTATATGAAATGAGAACAAAAAATGAGAAAAATGCACTATACAAGCATATCATCACTTGTAAAACATCTGGCTTTCAATTTTTCATTGTGGAAGTGGTTGCGGTGAGTCCAAGGGGTGGTATGTGGGAAACATTTGTTGAGTATAGGGAGCTATACTGGCAACTTGTGTTGGATTCTAGTAGACCACCAGGTCTTAATGAAATGGTATCTCTTGCACCTGTGCTTAAAATTAGATCTGCCAAACTTTAACCAAACTTCTACTGTTGTTCAATATACTTATTACATATAGGAGGTAGTGAAAACATTCATTCAAAGTCCATTTAAATTGATCATTTAATTCATTTTATCAAGTTTTTAAATAGATTATGTACACATATTTTGTTTCAATTATTTAATTTAAATGCCATATTCAGTTTCACCACTTGATGGAGACATACACAGTACACTACAGGTTAAAAGATTATCTGAATTAAAATGTTTTGATTTGTTATTTATTAAAAGCTTTGTATGAATTTTAAAATTGGTGAGAGTATTAGATGTGGTTTTAATTAAATTATTAAATGTATAAGTTTTAACATTTTGTGAAAATGTTTTATTTAGTATAATTTATTGGTTGTTAAACTGTGACATTTAGAATTGATTTAATTAACTTAATTGATATTGTTAAGAAAAGTGTATATATATGGTAGGAAGTGGTTGCTTTTCATTTACTGATGAAGTTGATGAAAATGTGCTGTATTTGTACAAGCGTTATTGCAATAAACTGTTTTTGGATTCTTCTACCTATTGTTCGTGTTCATTCCTGGTTGGTTGTGCTTACTTTCATTTCTTGGTTGTTTTTTCGCACCATTGGTCCCTGTTTGTGGTTACTACCCATGTATACTCAGTTGTCCCATACAGTATACTCACACCCCTTGCTACTGTAATGACAGCACATAGAAGCATGTTATGTACATGGAATTAAATACACTTATTAATGATGTCATTGCCCTGTTATTTTATCAGGCTGGAATGTGATCACTGGTAACCAGGGCTGGGCTATGCTTAGCAGGTTTAGGCATTGCTTAAATATGAGTGCTAAGTAGATGTGCACACTGGTAAGCAAAGCCTACACGGTGTAAGCGTGTATTTGATTAACTGTATGTTAGCAGTGCTTACCATCGTGCAAACCTGCGCAACTTGCTTAAAGCCACTTTAAACCACCTTAATCACTCTGTCTCCATTGGCCCTTGTTCTGCCCAGCAATAAAATAAATAGCCCATGAAGGTCTCGAACCCAGGACCGGGTATACTATTGTCACAACACTTAACCACTAAGCCATCTGAGCTGCAAGAATGTCTATTGCTTTTTCAAATATATCATTCAGTACACATACTGAATAGTAGTGAACAACTGCTTTGACTACTATAATTGTTTACTACTTGTTAGTGAAAATAGTGTGGAAGCAGTCATGTTTTTATATCTAAATAAGAAATATACAACACTCATGTTTACACATAAAAAGATATCTCTCTCTCTCTCTCTCTCTCTCTCTATATATATATATATATATATATATGTATGTGTATATATATATATATATATATATATATATATATATATATATATATATATATATATATGTGTGTGTGTGTATATATATATATATATATATATATATATATATATATATATATATATATATATATATATATATATATATGCCCATAACATGTAGTGGACTCATACATCAGCACCATAACTCTCAACCTCTTAGTGCATGGGACCATAATGTATGTACTGAAGTTATAAATGTAGAATGTTGCTACAGTAACAAAGGTTGTGTCAACATACATGTTCTGAAGGAAGCCTCTTCTGAAACTGACATGTACGCCATCAATTACTGACAGACATCATAAAATCATCATAGTGAAGTACCACACAAATCACTGTAATGATCCTGTGGAATACAGCAGAAATATGAGCAATAAACGTGGACAGTCTGAAACAATCTGGTCAGTCGAGAGCTATACACAGAACTCCTTAGTGCAAGAAATGTGGACCAAGCCTGACAAAGGGGATGTTTAAAGCCTTGAAAATGGGGATATATCACAAATACTGGAGTAGATAAGCTCACACAGTTGATGCATTCACACCCTCCTGTTTGTTCTAACACATATTAACTGGAGGGGCAGAGGTCCCAAGCCCACATACTTCCCAATAGTTAGTGACATACATCTTCACAGCATCCCACTGCTTTGTCAGAAATACACAACACGTATGGTGGCCAGGCAACAGTACATCTGACAAATATTTGGACATAACATCACACTAGGGTAAATACACTGAGCTGCTAAGCATGTCACCAAGCACTGTCTAAACTACAGGTAGTCTGCCACAACACTAACCCAATTTTCCTATGGGGGAATACACATGTAATTGTAAATATAGCAGGCACTACTACACCAGTGTGAAAGTGCATACCCACAACCAATCTCAACACAGTCACATAATGGTAAGCCTAATTAATAGTACATTATATGGACTGTGTGAACAAAACCCATCATATTTGCCACTCACACACTAACCCTACATATACTGGCCCAATTCACAGTGTAGTCTGGTGCCTGACTGTGGTATGGGACATGTCTCATTCTGGCCCTTCAAACATAAAAGCTGATAGGGTGCCAGAAACTTGAGCAGCATGCAATGTCAGATAGAACAGGACCAAGAACACTGACATCTACCCTAGACTGTACACAGGCCAAATAACATATTCACAATACACTGCTACACAATACTGACAATCTGTCAACAATCACCATAAATACACAACCCTCACTACTGTACAGACTACAACAGAATTTTCAGGTTTTGTCCTCAAATATAAGGCCTCTTATACATAACATGTCTGGCAGTTTGATATATCACTGACTTGATATCAGGAATGATGTCAGTAAACAATGATATACTGTACACACCCACCTGTTACTGCATGACATATGGACAAAGGGTAACAGACTTGGGGCAGAGGCACAAACACAGGGCCAATATTGACATATTGCTGCATTAAACCAAGAAAATTACTGGTGTAACAGGGTTTGTTGTAACATATCTCTTCTGAGGGATATGAAGTCAGTGACACACATGGATGTTACCATTCACTGACTGCAGTCATCAGAGTATGCTACTGCATTTATAAAGACAGGAAATGTGTGAGTAACACAATAAATCTAGGACTCCAAACTCTGGCCAGTCTGCAGATAGCCCTACAGGTGAGAGTTTTCTCAACCACATAACACTGTCATGCCAGACTTTAAATCATGCAGATCAGCCATAGCCACACAAACCCTGTTAAGTCAACATTACTTCAAATGTAGAACAGCAATACTTACATTCTGTCCCCATGTCTGGAGCATTCCCCTTCTGTTTGTTAGCCTGTCTTCACAGTGTTTTTTGTAAGACGTATTTCCAACTACCCTCTGTGATGCTGTTTGGCAGACACCCACATGAAGTCCTGCTCACAGTGAAGGAAAAGGCCAACACATGAAGTGCTTAGTTATAGGAGTGTGTTTCCATGCAACTGGCTATGGGAATGATACCACAGCTGTTCCACATGCAATTAGCAAGTGGGGGACTCCAATTCATGCACAGGCCATCTGCTGATCATGAGCATTACCTACAAAAGTCAAGCTTCTGCCTATGCAAAACAGATGTATTTTTCTACATCTGCCAGAGAGGGGGAGAGAGAGAGAGAGAGAGAGAGAGAGATACAGAGACAGAGACAGGGAGAAAGAAAGAAAGGAAGAGAGAAAGAACCATGTGTGTTTGTGTATGAGCCGTGGGTGAAGAGTGGTGTCTGCGTATTATAAAGGTTGCCTATATTGTTCACTAATCCATACTGTCACATAGTCTTTGAACATGACAGTAGACATTTATGGCTGTGGATTGTTTACACCAACCTCTATGGTGTTTGACAACTGTTGGCCTTGTAATGTGGACATTGTGACATATAAGTCTTCAATATAATAATATAGTAAAACCCGACCTGCAAGGAATCCTGTTATTACACAATCACACCAACACACTCATAGGATACTGATGACAGACACACACACAAACTTGCCAACACTCAACTCCTACCTAGCTATGTATTGCCACTACACTGTTACGCATTTATCATGAGTGCCATGGGGCTTATATGTTAGAGAGCTGTCCAAAGATATCTTTGAAGGTGAGTGACACCGGCAGCAGTGCTAAAGGAGGCGTAAGGGAAGTGTAGTAAGTATGAATGTCCACAAAATCAGGTGTCAACAAAGATGCATACACTCTCTCACACAAACGCACATTTCCATAGCTGTCAGGACTAGGGTTAGAACTCTACCTAACTAGTTTGTTACACTACAACATTACACAGCTATCATGAGCACCACAGAGCTTTTATAGCCGAGATTTGGCCAAAGGGTTATTTCAAGGTGAGTGACAACAGCAGGACAATGGGAGGTGTAGTGAGTGTGAATGGCTTCAATATTATTCATCTCCAAACACACACACACACACACACACACACACACACACACACACACACACACACACACACACACACACACACACACACACACACACACAAAGTTTATCAGTTTCCATGTCTGGGATTAAAACCCCTATCCAACTAGTTTGCGACACTACAGTACCACACAGTTATCAGGAGTGCCACGGAGCTTATAGGATTGAGACTTGCCCAAAGGGTTATTTCAAGGTGACTGATAGCAGGAGTGCTAATGTGGGCAATGGAAAGTGCAGTGTGTGTGAATGGGCCATAAATCATTCCTATGAAAACACACACGCACACACACACACACACACACACACACACACACACACACACACACACACACACACACACACACACACACACACACACACACACTCACACACAGCTTTACATTTGACAGGACTGAGTTTACAAATGGTACATGAATACTTATTTGTAGTATCATTTTACAGTTATCTCAAGCACCACAGATACTATAGGGCTGAGGGCTACCAAAAGGAATATCTACAGTGAGTGACATCAGCACATCATGTGATATAGGCCAATTGGATGTGTAGTGGGTGGACAGGCCTCATAATGGAATTTTCTCTGTCACTGTCTCTCTCTTCTCCACATCATGTGGGTGTATGTTTGACATATTATAGTCTGCTGGCCTAACATATGTGTGAGTATTCCTATCCAATGTGTGCGTGTGAAGCATGAATGGTGTACAATTTGGTGTGTATGCACAGACATCTGCAAATGCCAGATATGTATAGTCCACTGTGTTGTCAGAAAAGGGCTTCATTTTGTAGGAGCATGCCCAGTATGCCCTTCTGTATTAAGTGTGTGAATCCATTCCAGGTAGGGTTGTACTCCAGTCCAGGGTTTGGTGTTCTAAACCTATAGCTAACAAACAGTTTCTGCAGGATATCTATAGATAGGGTGACAATATGGAGTCACAATGGACAAAAAATAGGGGGATACTGTAACTATTGCTGTCTGTGCCGCTTGTGTTACATGGTTGGTGTTAGCAGAGATATTCAGACATATGTACTGTTTTACACTCTGATGTACTATGTCATCAACTACTAACAGATATAATTATTTGCTCACAGTTATTTACCAGAAATACAAGATGAATGAAGCTGAGTCCAGTATTGTGGGCCACAGCCTACACATTCTTGCAAACTCCTGCCATTCTGGAGGGATAGCTACAGACACTTGCTGATAGGTCTGTGTAAATGGTCCAGCATCTTGGTAGTATGGTGGCTGAGGATCCCCTTCTTGTAAATATATCGACTACAGATTGGCAATATCCTGCTATGGCCATTCCTCTCAGCTGTACAGATTCACCCAGGTTACCCAGAGGCAGAGCTCATATATCTGGTCAGTTCCCCTTCACATTGTGGTGTATGAGCAGGTTTGTAGCCACCCATTAATGGCTTTGCAGGCAGGGGTACTATGGGCACACATCAGAGTTTCAGATTTCACACACTCCATAACTTCCATGCTTCTACACCCCCCTCTGTTATTCTATCCTCTTCTTAACATTATGCGAGCAATATCTGAGAAGTATCCCTATAGTTGGCCCTTCATCCCAGCAGTGTTTATGGATTGGTCCACAGTTCTTGCAGCAGGACATGGGAGGCATGCTACTGGGATTTGTCAACATGGCCTTGCATTTGTGTTCTGTTGACTGTGTTAGGTTGTAAGTTAGGACCGCATGAGATACCATACATTGGCACTACGGGTGAGGCAAAGGCCTTTGAAAGAGGACTGTAGGCCATTTGCTAGTGATGCAGGCCATCTGTAGCAGGCCAGTGCATTCTGTCACTCCTACATTCCCAGGCTGCGAGCCAGTGGATTCCCCTGGGGTGACAGGGTAAGTGTGCAAGGTGTTACTGTCAATAATTCCTGTCTATACTGATCCATTGGTCTGGATGCAGGCAGGGTGCTGCTTACAGATAGGGACACACCTGCATAGGACACCTCTTCAGCATGCTGCATTCTGTGGGTATTCCCATGCAGAAGTGGGGTCATACTGTACACAATCCCAACAGCAAGGATATGACCTGTGATAAACCTGTGGCTGATGGTGGGGTGAGCTGAGTGCATGTGTGATATGGAAGCTACTTGCAGCTGACTCACAGATATACCTGGGACATTCCCCTTATGCTGCCTTGTGCAGGGACATAGGAAATCTCTCATTACTTCATAAGTGTGCCTTTTGTGGTCTGCCAGTGATTGGCCACACTACACCAGTATTCCATACTATATGGACAGCTAATGTTCTGCTAACCTGTATGTACAATTCTAGGATACTTCCACCTGTGTACTGTGTGTATATATGGGCCCACATTCATGGCATGTCCATCTTTCAGACGGTGACAGATACTAACAACTGGATGTTGAGTATGGATGACTGCTGACATGTGTATTGCTGAGAAGCATTCTGGTTGGCACTGCAGTTGTTGGAACATGTCCCTGTCAACAACAGTACTGCCCCATAGGCCACTGACACACAACCCTCCATGCCTACATGCTGACCACTTCCAGATAATATTGAACACACAACAACCTAAACACAGATGTCTGCATATTGTACACATGCAAGAAGCTATCCTGTAGATTGGGCCTGCTCGGGCAATCTGCGCTCCACTGATATTACTCCTCACACTTACAAGTTACTGCATTTCTACATAGGATTGTAGAGGGGGGGGGCACACCTGATGACTTTAAACATTTGCTGTGACTGTACTGGTATTTAGTTACTCTGTTGGCTTCCATTTCATATTGTATTCTGACCTATCATGCAGACTAGAGACATATCAGTAGAGTACAGATATTAGGTTTTATTGACCTACACTTCAGTTTCAGACTTCTTACCCTTCATAACTGACATACAACTGCCAAACCTGTTGTAGTTTGCCTGTGTAGGTCTGGAGGGGGGCTGTTCACCATTGCCATCATTTGCAGGCCTTAGCCCAGCCTTTCTTTATGGTCATGTACACCTGTCCTGCTGGCTTAGGCTGGTGGTGGATATGTGAGCCTCACTGACATGCATGTGTGTGTCTTATGGACACCCACAGTTATTTGGGCCGCCACATGTACTGCAATGTCATTTGTAACCTTTGTCTAGTACTGCCTAGTATGTTGACACGAGTATTTGTTATGGATTTCATGCTGCCCATATAGGTGTCCACTATCTGCTGCCATCTCATTCAGCCACCCAATTCCCTGCATGCTCATGTCCATACCATCGATATAACTATCAGAACATACTACTCCATTCAGTAATTGATAGGAATAGTGATTTACCCTGTGGCTGTGCCAGTACTGAGGATGGTGTTGGAGGGATAACTATATCAGATACACATAGTACACTCCCTGTACATGGTACGTCTCAGGTAGTGTCATGTTTGGCATCCCTTTTACTGTTTGTGTGAGTCAGAGAGAGCGGCATCATTCCCTGGGTCCCTACTGTGTCAGTGTATGTGCTATGCATTGCCTCCTTTCCAAGGCCTGGGCATACTGGGCATGCCTCCTTGTGCCTATATGGGCAGGCTCAGGTAGTTCCTCCTCCGAGTCACTGAGTCACTCTGTGCCTGTGATGACCTTGGCAATGGTGGGGGGCTGTGTGGCCATGCCCTGTGCTGTTCCTGCTGCAGCTGTTTCAAAGGGGTCATATTGTATAGCATGGCACATACTATGAACATTTGTGTACATTTAGCTTGAGAGTACTGCAAGGCTCCACCGGATAGTTCCAGGCAGTGGAACAGTGACTTGAGCATCCCAAACACATGCTCTATAATGATTCTGGTTTGTGTGTGTGCCTCATTATGTAATTATTGTTCAGGTGTGTGTATGCATTTCTGAGGGGTGTCATTAGCCACGGCTCCAGTGCATAGCCAGCATCCCGCACTAGGTGGCCATATGAGATGTCCCCACTGGCAAATGACTGGTACAGCTGCGTCATATGCCACATGTGGAAGTCGTGATAGCTTCCAAGGCTGCCATCACACACATTCAATATAATGCCCTGGGCATCGCACATGACCTGCCAGTTGATGGAGGGGAAGCCCTTGCTGTTTAAGTAGACCCTACACCGCTCACCGGGTGGTGCTTTGATGTGCATGTGCGTGCAGTCTATAGCACCCACTACCTCAGGGTATTCTGCTATTTGTTGGAAAAGATGCATATTGCTGGTCAATGCCTCATGGGTGTTGAGGAAATATATGTGCTCACTGACATGTGCTGACATGGCATCCAGGAACTGGTGGAGTATCCTGGATGTTGATACCTGTGAGATCCTCATGATATCCCCAATTGCCCTGTGGAAGGTATCTTTGGCTCGTATTCTTAAGCCTGCACATACCTTGGTATCCACTGGGATGGGTTCTCCTCTGTTGGTTCTATGTGTGAGGTGGGGCCGGCACAGCTCAACAATTTGCTGTAGAATGAACCTGCCCACCCTATAGCACTCCACTATCTCCATCTCATGTAGCAACTGGTAGGTTACCCAGGGTCTGTACACTCTTCACCTCCTCCTCACTGTGGGATGGTCATCATCATTCACATCTTCAGCACCCTCAGCCTCTTGCACATATTGATATATGAGAGCAACAGCAGCCCCTAACATTTTGTTAGATCTGTCAGGTAAAATTTCCCTGTCTGTGTACACTGGTGGTGTAGAGTTTGTGGGAAAAAAACAGACTGAAAGGTGTTTGCATAGTTTATAGTAGTGTACTGGGCTGTTGCCTGTGTAATTGGCTGATTCTGATACATTTCACCTGCCAGCTATGATTGCCTTCCTACTGCTGTTTTTTCTTTCCATTGCCTTCCCATTTAAGCCCTGAGGTGTGCCACACATACCCAGTGCTCAGATGTGAACAGTGCTGCTATTTCCTGTTTTTTTTTTTGTTTGTTTAAAACACTGTGCACGGCGCGCGCACCCATTTAAGCAGGGAAAACAGTGCCCAACAATGTGAGACACAACCCCTTCCTTAGCTTTGCTTAGTTAAGGGCAAACACTGGCTACAGAGCACCAATAAGCTTACACCTCATATACAATGGTGTTGCTGCATCTACATGGTTGGGTGCAAGCTAACACTGAGAGGAAATCTGTGATTCAGTATCAATCCCCTCATTTGCATAAACCAGAATGCTAGTTCATAGTTACCACACTCACACTGAGCCTTCCCCCTTAGCAACCACTATTCCCTAGTTTTGTTGTCTTATGCATGCCATTGAATATTATGGAAAAATGCTGATTTGGGCATTAAAGCTTATTTCCCCATTTTTTTCTTATTTTTGTGGCGATCTCGTTTGGGCACCTCTGCCCTACTCTTAAACGGCCGAGATTGGCCAAAAAAAAAAACTTATTTTTTATAAAATTGCAATTATTTTTCATGCCAATGAACACATATTTGGCCATTGGCATGCCTACTACAGTGAATACATGCTTTCTTTCGAGCTGTCATGCCTCCATTTTGCAATTTGCAGAAATGTATTCAGTTAGTAACCGAATATATTTCTGCAGGTTACAATATTCTTTTACAGACACCTGCCTGCTTCCTGGATTGCTAATTCACCTCATTTGCATGGTTTTCACCAGCAAATGAAGTAATTAGCATATAGCAATGGTGTCCATGCAGGAATAGTGTAGGATCGCTCATGCATGTCCTGGGAGCTCATTCCTGGATCGCTTGTCGGCCATATTGCGTGCAGCAGCTCTTGCACTATTCCTGCACTCCATGCAGAGCTTGCTGAATCCAGGGTTAGTTTAGAAAAATGAACTCTGATAACACCACAGCAGGATACAGAATGGATCCCCAAATTAAGAAGAAACCAGTGGAGTGGGAAACATCTCATCAGTTGCCATATAAAGATACTTTGGAGCCTTCCACAGAAAACCAGTACAAAAGTTCTGTTGGAGATGCACAGCAAGGGAAGGAACAGGAAACTGTTGTAATTCTGACCCAGTCAGTGTTGTGGAGTGATAGGCCAGTGACTTCCCATATGAAAGAACAATGGATGACACAGGATGGAAGTGAAGGGAATGTGGCACAGGAAGATTCTCTGGAACTTTCTGTAGAATGCCCAGAGGAAATTTAAAACAAAGAATGTGTCCTCAGTTTAGAAGAAAATGATCTAGGAGAAGAGTTGCTTGATTTAATAGAGATGGGCATACATATTAAGATCAATGAATGATATAGCATTTATATCACACTAATGAAAGATGAAGATAGCGAACGCTATTTCGTCGAACCTAAAATATCTAAACCACATAATATCAAACATTCAGAACAGCTAATTTTTTCCATGGGAAAAATTTGCTATTCTGAAACACATACACACAACACAGGCACACCTAAAAAACATCAATCCACACACACATACACATAATCTGACAACTAACCCTACACTAAACTGTACATACACTACTATCTATCCACTTACCTTAACCCAAACCCTAACTCTAAGGTCCATCACTATCGCACATTCACCTAACCCACGCCCTAACCCTAACTCACTTAACCTGCCCCTAACCCTAATTCACTTAACCTTAACTCACCTGACCCATGCCCTAACCCTAACTCACCTAACCCACACCCTAACCCTAACGACCACACAATCACACACTTACCTGAACCCGACCCATAACTTTCCACCACATCACTGAAAACAGCAAAGCCACAGAACCGGCCAACCAAATTCTTTCCCTAGGAAAGAATTTGGTGTTCTGCAGCTTTGCTATTTTTAAGGTTCGCTCAAAACGGGTCGATATTAGAACATTCAAAGTTTTAAAACTTTGATGTTTTGATATAGACCCAATGATATAGTCTACAAAAGGCCAATAAAACCCAAAAAGTTGAAAGTTTGATAAAACAAATGAACGCAGTAATTGGGACTGTTTATAGAAATTCATGCGGTATAACATAAATAAATATGGTATATTACTGTGCAGCTAAATTAATAACAGATAAAGTCTTACCACCAAAACCCAGGGCAGTAAGGAAAAGGAAGGGGAGAAATCAAAGGGTCTATATTAGAAGACCGAAGATGCATTCTTTTGAATGCATCTTGGTCGAACCGAAAAGGCTGAAAACACAAAATATCAAAACAGCAGTTAAACAAATTCTTTCCCTGGGAAAGAATTTGCTTGCCTGCTTCAGTACTTTTGCCATTTTCAGCACTTTAGTGCGGTCTCGGAGTTGGTATATTTAAATAGGGGGGTGGGGGTGAATCCCCCCACTTAATGTAATGTTTGAAATTGTTTTTTATTTTTTTTTTGGAACAGCAATTTTTTCCCTTGGAAAAAAATCTCTGTTTTGACACTTTGACATTGTAAGCTTTCGCTTACATAGGGTCGATTAATCACCATTCGCTATTTGTAGCGTTCAGTGATCTAATATAGACCCAAATCAAATGTCATCATGGGAGTATCGGATAGATAAAACTACAAAGCAATTAAGACAAAAAGTGACACTGTTAGATGAGTACAGAAGTGGAAACAGATCAACAAATATACTCAGTATGATAGACCTGATAAAAGTAATGCGCAGTATCAAAACAACAGGATCTATCATGCACTATTACAAATAATCAACAAGAAATATCAGCACAGGCAGAAAAAACTTAGAAGGCATACAGATAAATATAAAGGAAAGGTATACGATAAGCAATTTATTGATGACTTATTAAACATTTATAGAGAATTGTGAAACAAGGCAAAAGGAATTGAAGCATCACCAAAAAGAAAAAGAACTAGAAACATATCGGAGAAATATCTATGAAGATCCTGTGGAACATAACAAAGATGCTGAATGGAAAGAAAAAGTAGAAGAAAGAATAAGAAGTTAAAAATGTACAGGATATGGAATGGGATGAAGTAACAGCCATAGAAATTGAAATAAGGTTGAGAAAAGTTCCTAAATAGAAAACTCCAAGCCCAGATGCAGTGCCTAACTTCTGGCTAAAAGTATTAACATCTTTACATGAAGATTTAGCCATGAGTAAGAACTATTTATATGTGTATCCTGAACAGACACAAACCTGGTTAACAACAGGAAAAAACAATACTTGCAAGCTATCCTAAAAACTAGAGACCAATTATGTGCCTTCCAATGATGTATAAACTATACACTGGAACTGATGCCAACAGAGTTTTAGAAGAAAACTCAATCATGGCAATACAACAAAAGGACAAGAAAAGAAAGTCATATGGAGCAAAAGGTCATTTGTTGTTAAATGCAGTCATAATGGCGAATTGTAAATAGGAAAAGGATCTAAGTATGATATGGATAGGCAACAAAAAAGCATTTGACAGTATCCCACATTCATCGCAAAAACTGTCCTTACTATGTATAAGATACACCCTATACTGATCGATTACATTACAGTAACCATGGAACAGTGGCAAACCACTTTGCAGTTAAGCCATGATAAAGAACAAGTTATTATTCCAGGGATAAAGACTCAAAGGGGGATATTCCAGGGTAACTATTTGTCACTGTTGCTTATTTGTTTTGCCCTTAAGCCATTAAGCCTTTTACTTAACAGATTAGGTCCTGGCTAAAATTTGGCTCCCAGAAAATGGCAAAGGGTAAAGACTTCTCATCTTCTTTTTGTAGATGATTTAAAATGGTATAGTTCATTAGATGAGGAACTAAAAGCACAACTGAAAGTGATCAAAACTTTTTCAGATAATATAAGTATGTAATTTAGTCTATATAAATGTGCAAAAGTAACCATTAAAGCAGGAAAGGTGTAGCACCAAGAAAACATAATCCTGAGACAGAAATGAGATATAAAAAGAAATTGAGCAAGGGGGAGTGTATAAATATTTGGACTTGATGAAGGATCAATAATAAAACATGAACAAATGTGAATAAAACTTAGCAAGGAATATTTTAGAAGATTAAAATTAATACTTTAAGCAGGACTGCTATCTATGAACAAAGTCCAAGCTGTAAACCTATTTTCTCTTCCTGTACTAACTTGTAGTTTTGGAGTGACTGACTAGCCCCAAAAGGTGTTGGATCAGTTGGACAGGAAAACAAGAAGGATGCTTCATGCTTATCAAATGGTTTATAAAATGCAGTGTACACCAAGACTATATATTCCCCATTCTGAAGGAGGCATGGGCCTTCTCAAATTTGATTGCACATATAGATCTCCATTCATAGGAATGCATACATATCTGCTGATCTCATAAGACCCAAACATAGAGATAGTTTTAAAACATGAGGAGACTATGTCTGAGATGACTTCCCTGCTTAGATTGGCAGAAGCATATAGGTGTCAAATGGGAATAGATATCAAACCCAAAGTAGATAAAAATCAGGCAGCAACTGCATGTTCCAAATAACATAAGAAATAATATAAGGTGATGGATCAGATGAAAAGGCAAGAAATGTGGAAAATGCATACATATAGTGGCAAGCACAGAAAATTATTGGAACAACCTCATGTTGATCAGGATCAAATGCAGGAATGGTTAAGGAGAGGTGAATTTATATGGGTGGCGAAAGACAGTGGACTATGTACACATTGGTTTACAAAGTCCATTGAACATGTGGGAAAAACAGACAAAATGTTTTGCAGAACAGAATCAGAAACAGTTGCACATCTTGTTGCTGGTTGTGATAAACTAATGGTACAAGGACTGTATACTGAAAGGCATAATAATTTGGCAAGACTGCTGCCTTGGGGATTGTGCAAACATTATAATATTGAAGTAGCTGAAAATCATTGGAAACATGAGCACAAAGCATTATAGAAAATTATGAAGTTGATATGACATGGGATCACCCATTACCAACAGTTTAAAAAATTGATGCGAGAAAACCAGATGTAGTAGTTGATGAAAAGAAGACAAAAGTAGCATTGATCACTGAAATTGCTACACCCAGTGACCACAGTGTCTTGCGTACATAAAGAGACAAAGTCATAAAATACCAGAATTTGCAATCAGTAATGAGGGCATTGTGGAAGAAGAATACCCAGACAGTTTCAATAGTAGTAGGAGCAATGGGGTCTGATTAAAAAAAGCTTTTGTATTTATATATGTTACTGATACATGTAACTGCATGAATTGCAGAAGGATTCATTAATGGGAACATCATGGGTGCTGTGAAGAGCACTTCTGGCTTACACCAAAGACTGAAACAATACTAATTTCATGAAGTTTAATCATACTTTACTTAGGAATGGGGTCCTTTCTCATCATGGTATTAGAAACCCAAAAGACTTGGAGAAATTAAAACTAGAAACAAATGTTAATTGGTTTACATTTATTTGGAAGCTTAGCTGAGAGGTTCTTTATCTAATATGGTGGATCAGATTTGGACAAATGTCACCACTGACAGATTGAGGACAGGAATGACAAAGATTAAAATAAACCTGTTCTTTGTTTTTACTGTCATGTGTAGTAGGAGGATGTTTTGTATGTGGATCAAATTTACAATGTTTAAGGTATTATTGAAGGGTCTATATTAGAAGACTGAAATCTCAGTCTTTCGAATGCATCTTGGTCGAACTTAAAATGCTGAAAATGCAAAATATCTAAGCATCTGTTAAGTGAATTCTTTCCCTGGGAAAGAATTCACTTGGTCACTTCGGTACTTTGCCATTTCTGTACTGTAGTGTGGTCTCAGAGTTGGTATATTTAAGTAGGGGGGTGAAGCCCCCCCCCTTGATGTAATGTTTGAAATTGTTTTTTATTTTTATTTTTTTTGTTGGAACAGCGATTTTTTTCCCTTGGAAAAAAATTGCTGTTCTGACACTTCGACATTGTAAGCTTTCGCTTACATAGGGTCGATTAACTACTGTTCACTTTTTTAAGCATTCAGTGATCTAATATAGACCCTTATTGAATATAGTTGAGGCTATAGAGAAGTGGAAGACAGAACTGGCCTGAAAGTGAAACAGTGTTGCAGGAGATGGTAGGTAGGAGTTGTATGGAGGATGATGGGGTGAGTTTTCTTATGTTATAAGACATAGAGGAAATATTATAAACAGGTGGTAGCAGAGTATGGTATTGAAAAGGTGGGTAGTTATATATAGGAAAGAGTAGGGGAGAAGGTAGTTGTAGGGGAAGGGGCAATGTTATTACCGCTTATTATATAAGAAATGGTGGTGAGTAAGTCTGTAGAGTTAAAGAGCAGGCGGGATAAGGGCAGTAATGTAGACACGAATATTGCTGAAATTTGAGTGAAGAGTCAGTGGAGGTATAAGGTAAAAATAGAACTATAATGAGTGAGAAATATGTGGTAATGATGTCAGTAAAGATGGGACATAAGAGCTGGTTATTAGTGGAGTTTTGCCTATTAAGTACATTTTATTTACCATTTGTTTACTGGGAAGAGGCCCATTTTCAGAGGAGGTCCGAGGAGAAACTCTCCAGACACGTCTGTGGAATGTGGGAGGAAATTGGAGCTCCTGGAGGAAACCCAGATGAAGACAGGAGGACATACAAGCTCTGCACCGAAGGCACTCCATCCGAGAATCAAACCAGGGAACCTCTTGCTGTGAGGTGACAGCGCTAACAGCTGCACAACTGCACCACCCATATTAAATGTAAAGACTGAACTTGCCTCGTATAAACTGTGTCTATAATATTATGGAGTGGTTCGACATGTTTACTCTTGATTGCCAAGAAAATATAGGGCTCATATGAGGCAAACTACCCTTCCACTTTCATTTATTAGAGGTGGAAAGATCCACTATGATTCTACAGATGGAATTTTAGAAAGATACAGGACTTATTAACAAACCTTGTATGCAGTCTTCCGGGGGGGGGGGGGTAGTTCCATATGGCACTTCAGCTATTGATGTAAATACATCTGCCCATGTAAATAAGGTAAAATGTAAATACCTTACCATCTGCAGTAGGCTATCATAGGAGCTGGATGCTTTGCAAATACCTTTTGAACAGTGGATTGACCAAAGGGTAATGCAAAGAATTGATAATGTGATCCAGACACAGAAAACCTTAAAAAAACACATGAAATCTGGATCTATAGGCATGTAATGATATGCACCTTTTATATATTAGGTCACCAGAAAACTCAAATGTTGAATAAAGGGTAATAAGACATGATGTGATAACAGTTTGTACATGGGCACTATCTTAAATAGGATCAAAAGGAAAGATACAGAACTGGTCTTCAATAATATTCTTTCTTTGGCACCAGAAACATTCTTGCATAAAACCATTCTCATAACTGAGGAGGCAAAGACACTTTTATCATCCCTGAGGCAGTAGATGTTGAAAGACAGGAAGGGAAGAGAAGTTTGGTCTGGCAGATGAAGGAGAATCCCTCAAAATGGAGGGAGAGATTCCCACTGACATCTGAAATCATAGTGGATTACTTTCAGAGCCCATCTGTCTACAACTATATGCTGCCAAAGAAAAAAAAAATAGACTATCTATAAAAATTAAGCATTTGTCAGGATGTGAGGGGCTATATATAGCCATTCAGACTTATCAGACAGTCCTTCGCTCTCAGTAAAAATCTGCCCAAACAACAGAGACTTCCAAAGCAGAAATGCAAGCAACCTCCACCCCCAGCACACCCCAAATGACACATAGCCCACATACTCAGTGTGCCACTCAACTACAGCCCATAAGGCATAACATACCCAACACTCTAGTCATAGGTGACTCTATAGTCAGGCACACTGATGTTCCACTCACGAGGCTAAACAAGGAAAAAGTTACTGTCAGCTACCTGTCAGGTGCCAGGATCCACCACATAACGCACGCACTCAGGTCACTCTACAACAAGTACAAATATGACTCTGTCCATGTTGGTGTGAATGACCTGAGACGTACCTCCCTGGAATACATGAAAAGAGACATGGAGGAGCTCTCCGATCTTGTAGCCCATTCAGGTATGACCCTAGCCCTGAGTAGCATTCTGCCATCATCCAGAATGATACCACAGTACAAGGACAAAATGATTGACTTTAACAATTGGCTAAGCTTCTGGTGTCATTCTAAGGGAATCCAGTATCTGTCTGCCTGGTATTACATGATCGACAGACCACGCTGCTTTGCCAGAGATGGCCTGCACCTGTTGCCCTTAGGATTCTGGATACTGGCAAAGGCTCTTGCCACCCCTATAGTGCCTTTTTTAGGAAAGGTTCAAATGACAAATTCACCACCATAACAGGCATAAGCAAGCAAAATCTGAGGGTAATGCTACTCAATGCTAGAAGTCTAAATCTCAAAATGTACTCACTCCAGGCACTCCTTAAAATGGAGAACATCGACATCTGTGCACTGACAGAGACCTGGTTCAAAGATCCAGAGAGCACTTCTGCATTACCAGGCTATAATTCATACCACACCTTTCAGCTACCAAACCCGGACCGAAACACTAAAGGTGGAGGCGTGTCCATATTCATTAAGGATATCCACACCTCCAAGCTAGTTGCTCAGCATAATGCATCAGAGATTATCCAAGTTCAACTAACTCTGGGCAAGACCGCAATCCAGATTGTAGCTTGCTACAGACCCCCTGCCATGCCCCAGGATTATCACTCCTCTTTTCTTGATATACTGGAAAATATTAAGGTACAACCCAACACTCTAATAATGGGTGATTTCAACTACCCTACCATTAACTGGGAAAACTACTCATGTACCAACTCTTTTGCTCAACGTTTTTTGGAAATCATCAATTCCAGCACCTTTGATCAACTTACCCCCACCCCCACCAGGGGCAGCAATATCCTAGACCTGATCATCACCAACATGGGTGACCAGTGTTCCACACCAGAGGTCAGCTCCTTGTTGGTTAGATCTGATCACAAGCAAATCACCCTAGACATCCACATCCCACTCCCACCCCCAGTTAGGAAAACAACCGTAAAAAATTTCTCCAAAACCAACTTTACGCTTCTTAAGACAGAAGTGGCAAACTTCATGACACCCATGCAGATGGACAATAGAGGTACGACTGCTGAATCCTACAGAAATGCACTTTATAAGCACTTACACAAGTGCATGGATCATGCTATCCCTAACAGAACCAAAATGCTATCCTTCAAAAAAAAGGAAGCCAATCTGGTGGTCTTCAGCCATAAACAAACTCTACAACAGAAGAAAGAAACTGTTGCAAAAAAGAGTAAAATCCCACAATTGGAAGAACTCCCTGGTCAGCCTCAGTAAGAAGCTGAGATCCCTCATAAAATCCTCCAAAGCTAGTTATGAAAACAAAATCGCCACTGACTCTAAAGACAACCACAAAGCATTCTATAGCTATGTCAAGAATCTCAATGGCAAAACTCAGATCTGCTCTGAGTTACAGCACAATGACACTAAATATACAGAAACAACTGATATTGCCAACATCCTGGCAGATAGGTTCAGTGCTAACTTTACCCCCCTCTCACCCCTTAAAGGGCCGATCTTTATACGGGAAGAATGAAAAGTTCCTGTAATCATGGCTGCACAGGTAAAAACCTCACTCTCCAAAGCCAAGAACACAGCATCCATGGGACCTGACAACATCCCAGGCTGCCTTCTACATGAACTACAGAATGAACTGGCACCCCATCTAAGTACCATGTTCAATCATAGCCTCACCTCAAGCTTTGTGCCCATTGAATGGCACACCGCGATGGTTATCCCACTCCACAAATGGAGGCCACAACAGACCCTGTGAACTACTGCCCCATTAGCCTGATGAGCCTAGTCTGCAAGGCCATGGAACGTATTATCATGGAACTCATAAACAAAGACATTGGAGATCTCCAAACTCTGGACCCCACACTGTTTGGGTTTGTAAAAGGCAGATCATGTCTCCTAAACCTGATAGACTTCTTTGAAGTAGTCACCAAAGCCATAGATGAGGGCAAGGTAGTTCACACAGCCTATCTAGATCACGCCAAGGCATTCAACACCATCCCCCACTCTGAAATTATAGATAAACTCACTAAACTAGGTATAAATCCCTATGTCACAAGATGTGTTGCCAACTGGCTTACTGACAGAACCCACACTGTGAAAGTAACATACTCCAAATCAGACTTCAGACCAGTGACAAGTGGAGTACCACAGGGTTCAGTCCTGGGTCCTCTCCTGTTTAGTATCTGCTTCTCTGAAGTACAGGCTAACACAGAAGGTCTTTGGCCAACTAAATTTGCAGATGACTGCAAACTAGGAGCCATAATCGAAACTCCTAACGATTTGGACATCCTACAAAAGGACCTCACTGAGGCAGAAGCCTGAGTCAAAGCCACGGTCTCAAGCTCAATGCCAAAAGTGCATTCTCATCCCCTTTGGTAAAAACTCTGTACCCATGAACTACTACATAGGTGGTAGTCTACTTAACACCGAAAGTGTGATAAGAGACCTTGGGACACAGGTGGACAGTAGTCTCTCCTTTGATAATCACATCTCCACAGTGGTCAGGAAATCCTTCTACATGGCACACCTCATCACAAAAGGTTTCTCATCCAGAAAAAAAAGAGGTCATTGTTCCCCTCTACTCATCACTCATTAGACCCATTATAGAGTACAACACCCCTTTTGGTATGTACCTCACAAGATATCTACAAAAACTGGAAAGGCTGCAAAAATACCTCACAAAGAGGATTACTGGCCTCAAACAGATGCCTTACGCAGACCATCTAAAAAAACTCCAGCTTTACTCCGTTGCATATTGCCTACTCAGAAGCTATCTCTGCCTAACATACAAAGCTATGTCAAACCCAGAGCTGTTGGAAATGCTTCACTTAAAGAAATCCCAATCCCTCCGAGCTACACGCTTTAGGGATCTAAACCTTGTCACCACAATAAACAGAACATGCTGGAGGGATAGATTCCTGCCAAAGAGACTTCCCATACTCTGGAACAGACTACCTATCTATGTCAAACAGAGCTCCTCATTAGCACTCTTCAAGAAAAATCTTGATGATCGGATGGGTAATAGGAAATTCAACCTGGGGATCACTTCTGTGGTTCTGCTTGACAGGGGCACAGGACAATAAATTTCTTGGGTGGCGAAAGCCAGGGTACCTTTTTGGCTAGGCTTGTATAGGCCCTAGGGCCAATAGCCTAGTACCTACCTATGAACCTATGAAACTATAACTACCTCCTTATCTTCCTCCTACCTGTACTGTAACTCCTACCATATTCTCCTCCTACCTGTACTGCAACTCCCTCCATATCCTCCTCCTACCTGTAATGTAACTTCCTCCATATCCTCCTCCTACCTGCACTGTAACTCCTTCCATATCCTCCTCCTACCTGCACTGTAACTTCCTCCATATTCTCCTACCACCTGTACTGTAACTCCCTCCATATCCTCCTCCTCCTACCTGCACTGTAACTTCCTCCATATCCTCTTCCCACCTGTACCATAACTACCTCCATATCCTCCTCCCACCTGTACCATAACTACCTCCTTATCCTCCTCCTGCCTGTACTATAACTCCTACCATATCCTCCTCCTACCTGCACTGTAACTCCTTCCATATCCTCCTCCTACCTGTAATGTAACTCCTACCATATCCTTCTCCTATGTAACTCCCACCATATTCTCCTCCTAACTGTAATATAACTCCTACCATATCCTTCTCCTACCTGTACTGTAACTCCCTCCATATCCTCCTCCCACCTGTATCATAACTACCTCCATATCCTCCTCTCTGAAAATGGGTCCTGTGCCCAGCTAGATTTTCCCAATAAACAAAAACAAGCAAAAAATAAATAAATATTTAAAGATGGTCCAAATTAAATTTTCTATTCAAGGAAAAGTTCAGCATTTCATTTTTTTTACATCTGGAAGGTTTTGAGAGCAGACACAAACAATGCTGCTCATAACAGTTCCAGTAGCACCAGCCTTGAAAGTGGTGTCGGCAGAATCATAAGCACATTTTAAACATAAATTAATGACTTGGGACACAGAAACAACCCAATTACATAAGACAGATTTGTTTTCCTCAGAAAAAGAAACAGATGCCATGATATTCCTCATATTCTCAAAAGCAGCAAGCATAAACAAACATATGAGCTTTGCAGCTGAGAATTATAAAAACAAATACCATAGAAGTATGCATTTTTTCTCCAAATCTATCAACATTTTTTTAAAAACTTGTCAGACAGAGAAGGAGTGGTACTAACCAAATGTTAAGTGGCAGCTGGATTCACTAAAACAATAAATGCTGGATCTGATCTATGATGAGTGTATTAAAATGTAGAAGACTGAGAAACTGTATATGTTATCTGCTTTCTTGATATATTAGGCTGGCTGGTCTGCAAATTGCAGGCTATGACAGAAACATCCTCCTATGCTGAAAGAACATGGAATCGTTTTTGGTTCTGGAAAATCCAGTATCAGTAAATTACAAGATTTTTTGGGGGACTGTGGAGTATCATTATGATCCCACTGAAACAACTGATTTATCTGGAAATAGTTTCAGAGAAAGATAATTGGATCTGAATTCACACTCTGTTTAGACTGAATCAGAAATCCAAGGAAATAAACTAGACTCTGTCCAATCACAATCATTTTGTGGTTCAAAAAGTTGAACCTCTTCAGAAAATGAAGAATCTTTTTTTACTTTTACTTTTATCAGAAGCAGCTAAACTATAATGCTCAATAGCCTGAACTAATGCATGAGCTATGACCAGTAAGTCACTGTTGCCCAAAGTAACTTGAGACAGAATAAAAAATATGTCTAAATTGTTGCTTCTTTTGATAGGAATGTCTGAAGAGGCAGACACATTTTTCCCAGGAAATACCTCCCTAGGTATATGTATTGCATTCTAGGTAGACAGAGTGATATTCCTTGCCTCTTCTCTCAAGACCACCAAGAGTGGCTCTCCCTTGCCCAGCAAGGGGACTCCAACTGCTGCAGAGGACACATCTAAACCCAGGAAACTGGTGGCTGCAGGGACTATACCAGAGGGAGCTAGGGAAGAAGATGAATGGTCTGAGGAGCCAGAAATGGCCACAGCAGAGTCACCCATTGGTGAATGAGCTACTTT
The DNA here is from genome assembly GCF_019279795.1 of Protopterus annectens. Taxonomy (NCBI): domain Eukaryota; kingdom Metazoa; phylum Chordata; order Ceratodontiformes; family Protopteridae; genus Protopterus; species Protopterus annectens. The sequence continues at coordinate 1,221,959,892 of NC_056732.1, forward strand.
AGCCATCTGTGTTGGTGGCAGAGGCTATTTATTAATGTTCTTGTTTCTGTGGTTGGAAGATGAAAGAATTGAGGAGCCAGTAGGTAGTTCCATGATTAAGCTGAAAAAGATGCCTGAGTCCCAGGGAAAATCTGTCAGCAGTAGTTGTTAAAATGCGTAAGTAGTAAAAAGTAACTTTCACACATATAAATACAGCAACATCACTTTAAATACTAATCCCAGTTCAGAAAAGTAAAATAAAATACCCTTTGCCTCAGAAAAAATAGTTTTAGTTTAAACAACGTTTTATCACAAAAGTAAAAAAGGTGATACTCTTGTTTAAAATAATTAAAAGTTAGATGATAGATATTAAAACCACTTTTTTTAGCTTTAAAATTATTTTGTAAAACAAGTAAAGTGGAAGACCCAGCCCTCTGAAGGGAACGTATCTGGCCAGAATACAACAGCCTTAGCCAAGTAGCAATTCTAGAATGCCCACAAGATGAGCGCCCTTCAGCAGCAGGAAAGTACTGAAGGGCTTAGCTCCCATATCTACTATTTTACCCAGCTCATCTCAGTTGATTAGTAGTTTGGGCATGTGGAAGGAGTCCTAAAGCTTTGGAAACTGTCTTATATTCTTAGTAAGATACAACATATATAGCCAAGGCTACTGCAGCAGTGATCCCTAAGATGAACATTTGATATTGTCTTGTAATTATAGATGCCTTTTTCATATTAATCAAATAAAATGATATGTGGTAATACTGAAACAGCTGCATATCATGCCTTTTTGGGAGTCAAGAATGCAGCTGCCTTGGCTTTGAACATGCCTTTTCATATAGGAAGACATTTCTTCCATTTCACCTTCCAGCATTAATACATACTCATAGGCTACAAAGTTATATTTTTAACAAGTTGGTAATGAAGGGCAGAATGAATATATGGGGTCCATGTTTACTGAAAGCAATATACAGAAAGTCAGAATACAGAATGTACAATGTTGAAAAGTCAAAATGCTGAAATGCTAAAATCTGGACATCAAAATACGTACTCCCTTATATGTACCTAGAGCTGGACATACCCCCTGAAGGGCCCAAGTAAATGTTAATCTCCAAGTTTCACTAACAGGAGAGCCAAACAATCTGTTGTTTAGCTGTGTAGTGGCACAATGTATGCATGTAGTACATTTATGTTATCTGTAGGTATTCTGAGTTCAACATTATCTACTTTTAGCATTTAGAAACTTATTGCATACTTGCACGCACACTAGGCCACTATGATCTGAAAACAAAATGGACCTCACTACCTACAAACTGCACCTGTTGAGAGGACCCTCTCTCTATACTAGCTATGTAGCCTACTCCTGGAACTCAGTCTCTTTAACCCTTAAATATATTAGCAACCTTTCCAATTTCAAGACCAATCTAAAAAATATATCTGACACCTGGACCTGCACCTGCACGGCCCTCAAATCAGATACATGCTCACCTACTTACTATAACTATGCCTTTCACATTCTGAATCATTAACACTTCCTTCTCTTAGCAGGTCATAATGATGTAACATCAAATGTAGCTCTCACTTTAATAATACCATACTGCTAACATATGCTCTTCTACCTCTTCATCCTAGTAGCCGATACATATTTCCTCTCTAATGTCCTTCCTTAACATTCTCATCTTACTAATAATAATCAAGTCATTCACTGCGTCCTTAAATTTTGTCGACCATGTTAGTCCTCTTTATTTCATTCATGTACTCCTATCTATTTTAGCATCAGAATATTGTCCTATTTTCAACTCCATGTACTATTAGAAATATAGTCAATATTTTGAATAACTATATATTACTTTACTCAACATAAGCTATCTTCAAAGGGTCAGTATTCTTGATCACAATCTCTCTTAGTAATATTCTGTAAATGTATTTCAATCTGTTGTTAGGGCTCTTATCGTCTTGTATATAGGGTACACCCCAATGTATTGTAAAGAGTTTTATCTTTTGTTGGGCTTTCTCCCATTATGCATAATTACTTATCAGTTATTACAAAATGTTTTTGTGCGTGTTTGAGGAGTCATTCTCCTCAGTTATCATCATCATCATCAACCCCCTTTTTCCCAATTTCTACCTGGGGTCAGGGTGTCTTGTCAGATGTCTCCATTTCTCTCCATTCAATGCCACACTCCGGCCTTCTTTGACACTCTTGCTTTCTCTCCAACTCATTGTAAAGTCTTTAATTTGTCATGAGACTTTTCTCCCTTTGTATATTATTACTTACTTATTAACTATTCTTTAAATGTTTTTTGAATCTGTTGTGGAGATTTTCTCCCTCGGCCTTTGCTAAAATTGGCCATTGGCTCAGTTGGACTTTTCTTGTTTCCAAAAGACAAATAAAATAAAATACAATAAAAATGTTGACATTTTAGGATTTTGCATTCAGTATTATGACTTTCAGTATATTACTATTCAGTAAGTTCTCACTGCAAATATTTATTTCCGTATAATGAAACATATTCCATTGAAACTTGAAATAACAACTAACTCATTGAAATAAAAAAAAACAGAGTAGCCTCCCTGCACCCCAACACTACTTTAATCTATAAACTTTAGGATCCCACAGCAGTGTGGAAAAATGAAAAGTCTCATAACCCACTTTCTAAGATCTGATATACAACACCCCAGAGTGCCACAAACAGGAAGATTCACTTACACTGTTATAACCAAGAGATTACACTGTTACAACCAAGAGATTCACATGTCTGAACATCAATGTACATTGAGTCTCACTTAGCGAAGTGAAACTGGTTTGTATTTTTTCTTTCATTTCAGCTGATGCATAAATTTATTTTGCATCCCAATGCTGGCTTTTTGTCTTTTCACATATATACAACAGGCAATTATTGCTACTAGTAGCCATGGTTGTGTATTTTGCCACCCTCAGGAGCTCTGTATCATCCAACTGTGCTTAACATTTTATGGCCTTAAATGCACTGACATTGCCATGTGGATAGGGACACTGTACAGGAGCTGGTAAACATGTTGGCCTCAACTGTATTCCCATGGGAGTCATGGATTATCTATCCTAGTGGATACTAAGGTAGAAGTGGCCAATCAAAAAACCGCAAAACAGAGCTATTTTGTTTAATGCGGAACTGCGATGTTCTGCATTAAACAGAAGTAGCTCCGTGTTTAGCGATTTTTGATTGGCCCGTATACCGGTATATGGGCCAATCAAAAAATAACAAAACAGAGCTACTTCTGTTTAATGCAGAACTGCAATGTTTTGCATTAAACAGAAGCAGCTCCGTGCTTATAAAAAATAAAAACAGAGCTACTTTTGTTTAATGTGGAACTCTGATGTTCTGCATTAAAGACCCTGGTGTGGAAGCTATGCAGTGCAACAGTGGCAGCCACATGGGTAACCCTCAGTTGTATGCCTGGTTTGATACTCATCTAAAATTTACGGCTACCCAAACACAAAACTGAGATATCTTTATGAAGCAGCTGTAATGTGACTGCCAGTAGGCACCATGGCTTGACACATTGTTGATGTTACCCTGTATAACTGTAGCAGTGTTATTTTACCTGTCTCCATGACAGTGAATCCAGTGTAGAACTGACCAGCATACAAGGTTAAAAAAAAACTCAGGTGTATTGATACCTGATGAGACAAGTGGTTAAGCATTTCACAACTGTATGTTCATCAGTGTCTCAGCTTGAAGTTATGGGAAAAAGTAGTGGTGGAAGCTAGGTTAAGAAGGGAGGTGATGATTAGCGATCAGCAGTATGGTTTCATGCCGGGAAAGTGCACTACAGATGCAATGTTTGCTCTGAGAGTGTTGATGGAGAAATTTAGAGAAGGTCAGAAGAAGTTGCATTGTGTCTTTGTGGACTTGGAAAAAGCATATGATAGGGTGCCTAGAGAGGAGCTGTGGTATTGTATGAAGAAGTCAGGAGTGGCAGAGAAGTATGTAAGAGTGGTACAGGATATGTACGAGGGTAGTGTGCCAGTGGTGAAGTCTGCAGTGGGAGCGACAGATCCGTTTAAGGTGGAGGTGGGACTACATCAAGGATCAGCTCTGAGCCCTTTCTTATTTGCAATGGTTATGGACAGGTTGACAGATGAGATCAGACAGGAGACCCCATGGACTATGATGTTTGCAGATGACATTGTGATATGTAGTGAGAGTAGGGACCAGGTTGAGGAGACCCTGGAGAGGTGGAGATATGCTTTAGAGAGGAGAGGAATGAAGGTCAGCAGGGCTAAGACAGAATATATGTGTGTAAATGAGAGGGAGGGTAGAGGAATGGTGAGGATGCAGGGAGTAGAGTTGGTAAAGGTGGATGAGTTTAAGTACTTGGGATCAACAGTTCAGGGTAATGGTGAGTGTGGAAGAGAGGTGAAGAAGAGAGTACAGGCAGGGTGAAATGGGTGGAGAAGAGTGTCAGGAGTGATTTGTGACAGACAGGTACCAGTAAGAGTGAAAAGGAAGGTCTACAAGAGGGTAGTGACATCAGCTATGTTGTATGGGTTGGAGAAAGTGGCATTGACAAAAAGGTAGGAGTCAGAGCTGGAAGTGGCAGAGTTAAAGATGTTAAGATTTGCACTGGGTGTGACAAGGATGGACAGGATTAGGAATCAGTATATTAGATGGTCAGCTCAGGTTGGATGCTTTGGAGACAAAGTCAGAGAGGCGAGATTGCATTGGTTTGGACATGTGCTGAGGAGGAATGATGGGTATATTGGGGAAAGGATGTTAAGGATAGAGCTGCCAGGTAAGAGGAAAAGAGGAAGGCCTAAGATAAGGTTTATGGACGTGGTGAGAGAGGACATGCAGGTGGCTGGTGTGACAGAGCAATATGCAGAGGACAGGAAGAAATGGAAACAGATGATCTGCTGTGACGACCTCTAATGGGAACAGCCGAAAGAGATGAAGAAGATGTTCATCAGTGTTCTGTACATTGGCCAGCAGTCAGAATACAACAGCAGACCATACCTCTGATACAATGGCAAGTTACTATTATACACGTGTATTCAGGCATATCCCAGGCTGTGCTGACCTGACACATTTAAATGCTGCCTTACAGCCTTCCTATGGGGTGTACCTCCCCTTGCCATTTTGATTTCCCTGAGTAGATTATCATTGTTACAAAATGTATATATCGACCACTGAAAATATTTTATCCAGGGCTTGGCTCGTGATTGGTCCTGAATCACTTATTCTCTACATCAAAGCTAGAGGTGGATTGCGGTGTACAGGCCTGCTGGATGTTGTCTACCTGCATGACTATCTACAGCATGGATTCAGCATATGTGGGAGGATTCATGGAAAATGCAGTTTGAGTATGCAGGAGACTCAGAAGAAGTAATACTAGGTTTGATCTAGATATCATCTATGGCTTCTTAAAATGCTAATAATGATATGGAAAGAGAGGCTTAACCTAATTGAAGGGGGATAAGAATTCTATTGTCACTGTACCAAAGCAAAGGATGCATTTGCATCTGTGGGAAGTACAGATATATCAAACTCCTTTCACAGTGATTGAAAGCACTGGAGAGGGTGATGAATAAACACTTACACAGAGTAGTAGAAATAAGATGGAAGACAAGCAGTTTGGATTCAGATCAAAATGCAGCACAACCAAGCCAATGATTGCAGTGAGACAAATAGTGGAGAAGATGATGGAGAGAAGGAATGAGTTCAACTGGGTATGTCTAGATTTGAAAAAAAGCATATAACAAGAGCCCAATAAATATGATATGGCAGTCCTGTAATAGTTCTAAATCGCAGAAACATTATTACAATCAGTACAGACTATGTACAAGGATCCAAATACACAAGTATGAACAGAGTTTGAACTCAGGGAGGGGTTCCCAGTGGGTGTGGTTGAACATCAGTGTTCAGGTCTGTGCCCACTGCTGTCCATACTGTTGATGGACTAAATTAGCAAACAGGTTGGCAGGGACAGATCAGCAAAGCTAATATACCCAGATCATGTAGCTCTACAAGCAGACTCTGAATAGTAACTTCAGTAAATGATAGAGGACTGGAATGCAAAAGTGAATGCACATGGGATGAAACTAAGTAACAGACAAAACTGTTGTCATGGCTGCAATGGAGGAAAGCAGAAGAAGTTACAATTGAAATAGAAGTGAAATGAGTGGAATAAGTTAATGGATTCAGTTATCTTGGAGGGGTGGTTAATGAGAAGCGAAGTCTAAATAGCCTTGAACAAGAGTTGCTGTACTCAACTGGTAGAGAGTGTTTGGGATAGTGTATGACAGAAAAATGCCAAGGAAGTTGAAAAGTAAGGTGTACAAAACAGTAATGCAACCAATGTTTCTGTACGGTACAGAAACCTGGGCAGTAAAGGTAGAGCAGTTGATGAAGCTAGAGGTAATGGAGACTAAGTGCCTGAGATGGGTGGCGGAATGCATTGGAAAGATGAAGAAATGATTACATCAGAGCAGGAGCTAAAATAGCTTGAAACGCAGAGAAGGTCAGGAAGAACAAATTAAGTGATTTGGTCACATGTATAAGAAAGTGGCCATGGTGGTGCAGCGGATAGAGTTGTCACCTTATAGCAAGAGGTTCTCCTGTTTGATTCTCTGCTGGAGAGCCTTCTGTGCAGAGTCTGCATGTCCTTCCTGTGGTTGAGTAAGTTTTAAAGACATGCAAGTAGGTGCATGTATGTCTGTGTGTGTGTATACCTTCTTTGAAGGTTGTGTGCCGGACTGGCAACTTGACACTGTAAAAACTCCACTGCCATTCTGTGGACTGGTGATCTGCTGTGGCGTCCCCTAATGGAAGAAGCTGAAAGGCATTGTTTAGTCACATGTGCAAGAAAATGAAGAACAATTTGGTGAAGAAGATTTGGGAGAGCAAGGAAGAATACAAGAGGAAATGAGGATGCCATGCCAAGACATAGAAAGATGGCATTACAGTAATCCTGAGGCAGTTAGGTATGGCCACTTTAAAAGGAAAGAAACTGCCAGTAAATGGAGAAAGGTATTGACAGCTGATGAAACACCCCAAACATATGAAAAAGAATTGGATAATTGAAACAATAGGATGATAATGATAAAGATTATGTAGCACCCTCTAATATATTTTAGCCACCATGACCCAAGAAATTAAAAAAAAAATTATATGTGGGTTTGTAATGTGGGTCTTATACTGGAATACTGAGAAATAAGAAGTTTCAGCAATGGCAGGATGAAATATAGTAAATCAATTTGTGTAGAACGCGAAGCCCACTGAAAAGGTGTGGGCAATTATTTAATGTCAAACAGCATTCCTACTTCATCTACTCATTACTGTTTTCATTGAACCTTCTGTACATTTCATTAACATACTTTCAACTGTCGAGAATTTCACAGAATGTCCAGAGTTTTGGTCATATTTCTGGTCTGCTATCATAGAATTTATGGTTTTCTGGCAAATAAGTGAGGATTGATGTAAAAAAATGAAAGCCAATTGTGTTTCAGACTTTGTATCCTCCCAAAAATGCATGCTAATGGACAATCTGTCATTCTTTCAACTTTTTTTCTGTTGTATAAGAGCAATTTTTTAACATCTGTGCTGATTTTGGGCCTTTGTCACCACATTATTTTTGTCTTTGTCTGGAATTCTTCTGCTAAGAGTTTGAGAGGTATGTTCATCAAAACACTCCGACAAGCACCTTGTAAATATGTATGCACTTCTGTAACCCTAAGAACTCTCTCCATGGTTACTTTCCACCACTGAGACTGGACTTGCTCATACTTTCCTGACATTGTCCTACTTGTTGTTCTCTTTCAATTGGTAAACTATCCAACTTTCTTCACCTCTGACTATACCACAGCTTTTTAATAAAATTCATTGCTGTTATATTAAATTTATGTATAACACACTGGAAGCATAGTTTTTTGTCAAATGCTCATTTAATTGAAAGTCAAATCATCTAAAACTCTTTTCATTGAAATGTCTTTCATTGAATCACAATTCACTGAAAACATTTTACACAACAAATATACTATATAAACCTTCCCCCCTGCACCCCCATGAGGGAGTTTCTGACCCTCACACCTCCTTAACTCATACATACTAACTCCACAGCCATACGACACAGAAAATAAAAAACATGGCATATAGTGAATCAGTATTGGCAGATGAACACTAACTTCTTCATATTTGGGGTATAACATTATGGTAGCCATTAAAAATATATACAGTCTCTAAATGACTGCTATGTCAAAAAAACTACATCGCTCTCTCTCTCTCTCTCTCTATATATATATATATATATATATATTTCTACAATGTTTAATGAATTGTAATTCAACGAAAAGATGCTTCGACAAAAAAAAAAATTTAGATGATTTGACTCTCAATGAATTAAGCAGTTGATGAATAGCCAAGCTTCCAAAACACTAGACCCACTGCTCAACCTGTATTTGTATTCCATGCTCCCTGTTTATGTTGTGGCAATTTAATGAGAAAAGAGGTTGTGGATGGATGGATGGATAATGATTATACATTTAGGCTGCAATTAATAATGCCTGATTAGTGATATACCCCAGTAAACAAAAGTAAATAAGATAAAAATATAAAAAAATGAATGAGAACAACTATACACACCAAGAAAGGTTAGAATAAATGGCACTAAATACTAAGGGATGCCATATACATTTCATGGGGGAGACTACATAAATTTGATGAGCAACAGTCTCGTGATTAATAAGGGAAAAAACAATACATAGCAAGCCAAGAGAAATAAGTACAAAAGGACTACACAAGAAATTGGATATGGAAGTATCTCTATAAGATGTTGTTTCCACAACTGTAACAATAATGCTTAGCAGAAGTGTCACAGAAATGGAAAATAAGTGGACAGCTACATCTGTTACTTAAGGCCATTGGGTGTTGGTATGAAAAGAGGGAAAAATTAATATTTTACTCAATTGCACTATTTTCAGTGCTTTATGAAGACAACATGTTCTACTGATATTCCACTTAAGTTAAATCATTTAGTTTAAAAGCATAAGCCCTTTTGTTATGCTGTCAGGTGAAAGAAGGCCACTGCAAAATCTCTTGAAATAAGTAATCAAAAACGGATACATTCACAATTACTTCTTTTTATCTCTGAAACACTAGGCTTTGAATCCTATTAGGCTGCACGTGACTGTCAGCAGAATAACAAATAATGCTATTAGTCTGACACACGGACTCTGTTCTTTCACTCAAAGACAAATTGGGCTGTCATTACAGCAGATATTGTTTTCCTAGTCAATATAATGATTACCTGCATTAGATAGTGCACACAAGGTAGGAGAGGTGCTTATTTGGATGAAATAATTGTGTGTTAAAATACAGATTCTGTCATGCATACTCAACTCCTTAAAAAGTAAGACAACCCAGTTATTTCTAATTTACAATAAGTATTATGTCCAGCCTGTTATTGTTTGTATGGAAAAATAGTCAACTCTAAGGACAAAATAGGTTTTTGAGCTGTCTGTTTTCAGAACAAACAGTTTCTAATAGCCATGGTGAAATTATTAATAACAGCTTCATACTGCTAATTTGTTGCTTTGACAATGTTCAATACAGTGATACCATGCAAAGAAACATTTATTAAGAATGTAAACTAATATAACATTGGCTCACTAAGCTTAGCCCTTGAAGTGAAATAGCACCACACCAGAAATCTTTGATTTAATTTGGAGCAGAATGGAAACATATTTGCCTATTTCATTTTGTGTATATATATATATATATATATATATATATATATATATATATATATATATATATAAATATATATATATATATATATATATATATATATATATATATATACACACACACACACACACACACACACACACACGTTTTTCCATTGGATCATCATTTTTTTAACTATATAACATTACTAACTGGTAGATGCAAACAAATATTTATTTATTTTTATTTTACACTTGTTTACTGGGAAAGTCTGACTGGGACAGAGCTCATTTCCAGCGGAGGCCCGGGGAGAAACACTCCAGACGCATGTCTTTATATACTTATAGGGCTTCAGGCACAAAATAGTTTTTCAAATTAACAAGTAAATGTCTTTGCATAATTTACAGCATCATTTTGGCTGCATGTGAATGTACCTAACCATTCAGAAACAGAAACTGTTTAAATTTGAATAAACCGTTTCAGATATACGGTCAACCTGTGATGAAAGAAAGCAATAAGTAGGACAATTATCACAGAAAATGTCAAAATAACTAATGTAGAAATGTCAACATATTGTGAACCATTGTTATATAACGGCCTATTTTGGACAATTACAGTGTCACTAGTCACTCATGATGACTATATAATGTAAATTAATTCTTATATTTTTATATGAGAGAGTTCTTAGAATTTAAAAATGGTCAGAATGCTGATATTTTATAACTGATTCTTTTTTTTAATTGTATAATTTTTGCCCCAATACCTGACAACTATCAAGCTGCTAAGCGGTCATCATCCTAGCAGCCATGAGGGGTACTTTGTGCTCTCACCAATTTCAAAGTAATGAGAGCATTTTTAATTTTTATGAACCTAAACTGCATACCTCCAGTATTAATGTGAACATTCATATCACAGTTAGGGCTACTTATACCCCTCAGTCAGCACGTGTTTTTAGGGGTTGCCATTATTTGGTCTGGCAGCCAAGGCCATGCCTTTCTAAACCAGCCCCCCCCCCCACAACTTCTGCAGGATGAGCTCCCTTTCCTTAGTGAAACACTGTCATTTGAGCCATGGACAAGTTTGGTGAAAACCTCCATCCCTCCCATCAGGGTGGGCATGCCTATCTTTCTTGCCTGTTCTATTAAGCTCCCAAGACACTAGATGAGCTCATATCACTAGGCTCATAGGTAGGGCTTTGTCCCATTGAACTACTGCCACAGTCATTTATAACTAAATATTTAACAGATGGGAAGGTTTCAGCTATATCTAAGGCCAAAGGCTTGGACATAGGAAAATGGAATCAAAACCTCCATCTCTTTGCTGTTCCAGTGGCATGGAGAGATAAAGCCTTGACTATGGCCCAGCTGACCTGGGTTCAATTAGCTGGTCAACTGACTGAGGGAGCAGCATGGAAGGGATGGGAGTTAACTTTCCTGGGAGGGTGGTCTTGTGGGTGTCTCCAGCAATGATCCCAAAAGGAGACTGAGGAAATTGTGCCTGGAGGTATTGTCCAAAGCAGGAAAGGGTGAAGACATGGCTGAGGTGATGCAGAGGTGGGATGATACGACACACCTCTCCATTTCACATCTGCCCCTCAGATGCAACCACTGTGATCTGCAGGTTAAAGGGTAAAGCAGAAACAGGATATGGTAAAAATATATGAAAAAAAAATGCCTAGAAAAAAACAGCCATGACCTCCACAAGGTGTCCTTTCGAGGCTCATTAACCCTGGCATAAGTTTGGACAATGGACTGACACATAATTGCAGTATTGGTAGACTCAGCAAAGAACATGGTACACTGGTACTGCTGTCAGACAGAAAGAAGGGGAGAAAAATGAACTTAAGCAAAAAACTACATCGCTTTACTGAAAACAAAAGATAAAAAAGGACTATGCTTGGGGTTGACCATGCCATGGGGCATGATGGTGTTCCCTGCATATGTTTCTGACGGATCTCAGTGATGTCTTTGGAGTTCATGCATACTATTTTATTGATGTCAGTGCAGTTCATGCATATGCTGTTAGTGATTTCAGTATAATTCATGCATATCCTATTAATGATGTTAATGGGGATCATGCAGAGCTGGCACTTAGATCAGTGCTGTTCATGCTTACCCTAATAGTGATATCAATGAAGTTCATGCATACCCCTTTAGTGATGTGAAAAGAGTCCAAGCACACCCCATTAGTGGTGTCAATAGATTCCACACATAGCCTGTTTTAAAACAGCATATGAGTTAAGATGTTCCAATAAACCATGAAACTCGTGATGCAATTTCAGCCAGAGATACCAAGAAATACAAAAATTGCTGCCTTTGGCTTGCAACATAAATTGAAACACCTGATAATGCAATGGTGTAATTCTTCTTTTGGATTTCCTGCTATGAAAATCACCAGCACTGAAAAATTGTAGGAATAGTAGACAAGAGTGACATAATTTTGCACAGATTCGCTGATTTAATTAATTGTTGACAGTGCAGGCAATTAACTATGTTACTGAAGAAACTAAGAGACAGAGCATTGATGAGCTAAAAAGCAAATTAGACACTGGTGATGAATGTAAAGGATCAACATTTACTATTTAGTTAAAAAAAAAATAGTTGGAATGAGGATGGAATGTTGACTAAAATGACTGAATCCTAATTTCTGCTATCTGGTTACAAGTGTGCAGTGACCAGATAGCAGAAACTAGGATTCAGTTATTTTAGTCAACATTCCAGCATGCAGACTATAAATGTTAACAAAACTATAATTCGTAGTAATGCACCACATTTAATTATCATTAAAATCTTGTAGTGTTTGTGTAATACTGTGGTAATACATCGAGTTTCCTGTCAACAAATAAGTTGCACATTTTTTGTCAGACAATTAGGTTGCAGAATGTATGTTCCTGTATGTGTGTCATGGTGGTAGAGAGCTGTAATGGGTGAAGTACAGCCATGGGTGAAGAAACAGTATATTCTTCAAATACTGGAACGTATATGTGCACTAACATCATTGATTATAGTAGCAATATTTTCAAAGCTGGTGAATCTTGACATGTAAGGGTGCATTATCTTGTGTCCAAGGCTGAGTTATTTTGATGCTAGTATATTTAAATCACACAGATGTGGGTGAAGGTGGGTTTGTGTCTTGCTTCGCCACCAGTAAAAAATGATTGTTTTTGCACATTCAATGTTAAGTGGTATATCATTGCTTTTGCCTCAGTGTTTTTGAGTAGAACATTTTTGCACTAACAGGGCTGGTCTTAGGCCAGTTATACCTACTTGGCCCAATAGAACCGTACTCCTTCAGGGGACCCCACACTAGGTTATGACAGGGTCATTATGTGCCCGAGAGATTTGCCTGTAGACACTACAACAAAGTTCAAGGCCTTTTCCTACTGGTTCTTTTTCTCCTGTGGTAGTCCTGTAGGGGTTGTTATATATTGTGCTAGTGGCTAGTTCAGAGTTATTAGTAACTGCAGCTTCATATCTTTTGTATGGCTCAGAGTGTTAGCCGCTTGTCCTCCTATAGTGGTCAGCTGCTCTTCCTCAGGGCTCAACAGAGTTTAAACCCAAAATGAGTCTGATTATTTGTTTATGTGTTCCACTCCATTTACTGTCTCAAAACATGATGAGACCAGGCTTAATGTGAAAACTGATAGGATATTGTGTTACCTTTTTCTTCAGTTGCTGACATGGGGTTTATAATAGCTGTAGAATAGCCAAGCTCAGATAGTATAAAAACAAACACCAGTAAACAGAAACAAAAAAAATAAATAAAATAATTACAGAGTGTGTAATCTCAGGTAACATTTGATCACAAATGTTTGTGACAGAATGTTACCAGTTCAACAGTATGCCAGAGACATGCTTGTTGTAGTCAGAGATGGAAGCAAAATAAACCTAAGGAAGTAAAACATGATGTGAGGGTACTGAGTGGTTACTGGCAGGGGTGGACTGAAAAATGATTAACTTGGCTGAATGTGCGAAAACTGTAACAGACACAGTTTGACTCATAAATGTATTACAGGGGTATCACAGGTTTAGAGGCACATATAAAATGTGGGGATGCAGGGGTGGGTGGGTGTAAAAATTTAGAGGTAGAAAATTGTTGGACTGGACTGGAGCGGAATTTTGGGTGAAGGTGTATTACCAAAAGCTGAACAAACTGTATGGGTTTTGCGTGTTCTCCCTACAGCTATGTGCTTCATTATATCATTTTGTTCCCTCCCACCTGCAAGATATGATTCTTACCAACTACTGAAATTATCCTTACATGTAGTTTTTATAGTTACCCATCTGACCTGTGATACGTCTTTAAAAGATATGCATGTATTAGTCAAGTTACCAACTTTAACAAACAATTAAATAAAAAAAAATAATTTTCAAAAAATTATAAGTGGGGTAGTGTGTAAACAATGCCATTTCTAAGAAAAAAATATGATTATTGCTATTATTAATTGTGGGTATACTAAGAGAGTTCAACTGTTTTATGCGGTTTTGGGAAAACACATTGATTGTAACAAGGTATAAAAATTAACTGGAAAAAGAACTACAACCATTCAGAGCAATTGTGGGTGACAGCAGGAAGAACCCCTTGAAGGGAGAAATTATAATGCAAGATGAAAATGGACAACAGAGAATAAAAATTTTTGATATTCTTTTTGTCCACTCAGTCTTCCACCAACTATTAAGAGCAGCCCCACTATCAGATTTGTCCAATACTTCTTGGTATCCTTGGTCACAGACCTGCTGCACCACGCATGGGTGTTGACAGCTGGAGACTGATGAGTGAAAATATTTTACCAGCTTTCATGTTTCAAAATGAGCCTGTTTCTTATTAGCATGATCTACCTGGTGTTGTCTGCAGCACCTCCTAGAGAAAGCTAAGTTAATAAAGAACTTAACTACCAAGGATATATATATATATATATATATATATATATATATATATATATATATATATATAATTTATTTAATTATTTCTTTAACCAAGGTTGAGCACTGATCTACTTATACCATTTCATACTCAACACAGTGGAAATACAACTAACAAAATAATAAAGTTTAATTAATATCAGAGAAAAATTCATAATGTTAAGAGCAGGCATGCAGAGAGATATGTCAGGATAAAATGTAGCTTTAATAAACACAGTCATTAATTAAAAATTTTAACCAATGTTGAGCACTGATCCACCTATACCATTTTCATACTCAACATAGTGGAGAAACTACTAAATAAAATAATAAACTTTAATTAACATCAGTGCAACATTGATAATGTAAGAGCTGGCATGCAGAGAGGTATACATCAGGATAAAATATAGCTTAAATGAATGCAGTCATAAGAAGATATGATACAAGAACTCAGTCTTTAAGAAGATTAACCCCAGGATTCAATAAAATCTGTGTAGGCTCCATGAAGAGCCTACACGGAATGTACTCATGTACATTGTCACGGTTCTTCCTCAGCAGTGCACCATGCATATTAATTATGGTGTACTGGCGAGGGTGATCTCAGTAACACGGATATAAAAATCCATGTAAGCAACATTGTAGAGGCTGTCCTGGACTTGTGGACTGTCCAGAAAAATTCTGGACAGTTGGTAAGCACAGCACAATACCTTTCAGCCCATTAACTAGGACTGAAAGGTGAAAAACAGATTTCATGTTATAAAATTGCAATTTATTTATTTTTTTATGCTTATGTGCTTGTTTGCGCGGTGCAGCAGGTTGCACAGTTATGCTTAGCTTTGCTTACATATAGAGTAGACATCTGCTACACATCTAAAAATAGCAACTGGATGCATTTAATTGTAATTAATTATATTTTTTCATGTGCTTGCTTACGCTGTATGGTGCATTTCTTATATATACATATATATATATATATATATATATATATATATATATACATATATACAGCAGACTCCACCAGACATCTAAAAATAGAAACCTGATGTATTCAATTGTTGTAGTCCTGTAGTGCTTAGCAATGTGCAAATCCATGCAGCAAAGCTGTGCTACACTTACAAGCCTTGTATGCAAAATTGTTATTTTATTACTATGGATGTTGAAGCACTATTTACATCCATTCCCAACAATATAGGGTTAAATATGCTGAAGAATTTATTAGTTTCTGATAATGGGATGGATGTTGTTAAAGCTGATTTTTTATGCTTCCTTCTAGAAATAGTCTTGAACAACAATGTGTTTTTATTTGATGGCAAGTACTACAAACAGAGCACAGGCATAGCAATGGGCACTAGTTGTGCAAACACCTATGCTAACCTGATTATGGTTGCATGGGAGCGAGAGTTTCTAGTAGGTCAACGAAACATCTTGTTTTTTAAGCGTTTCGTAGATGACCTTTTTATTATTTGGAATGGTAATGAGGAAACATGTAACCAACTGCTTACATATGTCAATTCTACCTGTGAATTTTTGAAATTCACAGCTGTTTGGTCAAATGTAAGTATTGATTTTTTGGATGTCAGCATTTATCTGGTGGATAATGAGCTGAAAACCAAATTGTACAGGAAACCATGCTACCGGTTTGCCTTTTTACATCATGCTAGTATGCACAATCCTAGATTATTTAACAATATAATTAAGGGCCAAGCAATGAGAATCTCAAGACTCTGTTGTGAAGATACTACCTATAAAAAAGAGCTAATGGATCTCAAACAAGGTTTTATGAATAGAGGATATGTGGAATCAGAAATTGATGACGTTTTTAAACAAGTGGGAACACTTAGAGAAACAAGAGCCAAACCTTTCTTCTCCCCAGTTACAAATCACATTGTGGGAGAACAGTCAGCAGTAGATAACACCCCCTCTATAATAATACCATATTGTAGTAACATTAAACAAGTACAGAACATCATTCAAGATAATTGGCACATCCTAACAGTTGATAATGAAACACATAAGCTAGTAGGAAATGTACCAAAATTTATCTATAAAAATAATAAAACTTTGAAGCAGTCTTTATGTTACAAGGAAAATGAAATAGGAATGCGAACTACACTTCCCCCTATACTGAGAGGTACCAGTAAATGCAATAAATGTGCCTACTGTTCCTATATTGACGAATCAAGATTCTTCAAACATCCTGATACAGGATGTTTGTGGCAACTCAGATGTAAGGGAGATTGCAATACCAGAAATGTAGTTTATGTTGGGCATTGCACTGTGTGTTTTTCCTACTACGTAGGAAAAACAAATAGGTCTCTTCGTGAGCGCATAAGAGACCACATTTACAGCATAAATAGAAAGGATGAATACAGTGCAATTGCTAAGCATGTAATTAATGAAGGCCCTGAACATACATTTCTGTTTCAGATATTACATATACAATTTGAAAATATGCGCTTGGGTAATATTGTGAATGATACTGAGAATTCTGAACTAAAATGGATTCTACGTCTAGGTGCACATAGGGGAAGGGGCTTAAATGACACTGTATCTATTAAGCCCGCTTTGAATGCTAGGAAATTGAAATAGCTGCTATGAAGTTTGTTTATATTTTTAGATGTTTTTATAATAAGTTTTAATGTAGTTACTATTACAAAGTTTTTAAAGGACCTTTTGAATGTTCTATAGCTTTAAGCATGGACTTGCTCACATAATTATGTACAGCTGTACTTTAATTGATCATTAGAGCACTGTTAAGTAGTATATATAAAGGCTGCTCTCTTTTACATTTTGTACGTCTGATGAAGCGGAATGTGAGTCCGCGAAAGCGCTTACGTTATTTGTCTTGTTATAATAAATCCTTGTTTGTTTTATATCTACTACGGAGTATTTTTGGAACCTCATATTGCATTGGTACAAGATTTATTTGCTGTCTGTTGCTCTTGGGTTTACTGAATACGTAACAAGGGACTTTGCAATTTCTTTCTTCAAATATATATATATATATATATATATATATATATATATATATATATATATATATATATATATATATATATATATATATATATATATATATATATATATATACATATATACAGCAGACTCCACCAGACATCTAAAAATAGAAACCTGATGTATTCAATTGTTGTAGTCCTGTAGTGCTTAGCAATGTGCAAATCCATGCAGCAAAGCTGTGCTACACTTACAGGCACCTTTGTAGTATATGTGAAGATATACAAGCTCCCTTCACTATCCTAGTGTCTAGATTGGTTGAGTCATAACCTCCAGTGTAGTTGGTCCCGCATTCATGTCATGAGCAGTCCTGTGAAAATGTGTCAGGTGACTGAAACATTGGTTTAGTTTAAAATTAAAAAAACTGTTACATTTAGAAAAGCTTTGTGACACTAACCAGTGCTTAAACATGGTCACAGCCTATTCCCGTTTGCACATTGGTAAGCCTTACCTACACATGGTGTGTGCGAGTTTGCATGATGCCAAGCAGTAATGGAACTGTTTTGAAAGTTACAGCATGATGTGTAAGAGAGGGAATGCAGCCTATTTAAAGGTCAATAGGTGGGAATTTCACATCATTCTTTGGAGTCTTAACTTGGCTGCAGATATGCCTGGTGCTGCTGGTGAAGGAGTGTATTTTTGTGTGCAAAAGTGAGGAGAGCAAGACTCCAGAGTATTTGTTGGACTCCTGGTTAAGATTTATGAACCCCAGCTGCTGCAGGGTAACTACTAGGGCTCACAGCATAAGTATGAGGCCTGGGATCATTTGGTCAAAGAACTACCAGTGTTACTGGCTGACTTCATCTAGCCCTCCATTAACTGGGAAAACTATTCATGTACCAATACACTTACCCAACGCTTTCTGGAATTCATTAATTCCAATGCCCTGGACCAGCTCATTCTTACTACCACTAGAGATATCTTACAACCTTGACCTGATCATTACTAACATGGGCAACCATTGCTCTACACCAATAGTCAACTCCTCTCTGGTTAGATCTGACCACAAACTAATCACCTTGGAAATCCACATCCCACCCAACCCCCTCCCCACCACAAAGGTAACCACCATGAAAGACTTCTTCAAAACTAACTTTGGGATCATAAAAACAGAGGTGGCTAACTTCATGGCACCCATGCAAATGGAGAATAGTTGCATGACCACCAAATCATACACCAATGCACTGTACGAACATTTAAACAAATGCATGGATCTCGCCATACCCAATAGAATCAAGACTCTCTCTCCTCAAAAAAAAAGGAAGCCAATCTGGTGGTCCCCTGCCATAAACAAACTCTACAACAGAAGGAGGGAACTGATGTGGAATAAGGTGAACTCCCAAGACAGGAAAAACTCCTTTATCAGCCTCAACAAAAGGTTGAGATCCCTCATCAAATCCTCTAAAGGTAGCTATGAAAACAGAATTGCAGCAGATAGTAAAGACAACCACAAGGCCTTCTA
This sequence comes from Protopterus annectens, assembly GCF_019279795.1. Lineage (NCBI taxonomy): Eukaryota > Metazoa > Chordata > Ceratodontiformes > Protopteridae > Protopterus > Protopterus annectens. The sequence goes on from NC_056732.1 coordinate 1,221,978,953, forward strand.
TAGTTATGTAAAGAATCTCCACAGCAAACCCAGATTTTCTCTGAGCTACTGCATAATGGTACCTCCTATACTGAGCCAATCCATATTGCCAATATACTGGCTGACAGATTCAGTGCTAACTTTACCCCTTTCTCCCCCCACAAAGGGCCGATCACAATACCAGTAGATTGCCAGGCACCCAGTATTACTGCTGCACCGGTTAAAACAGCACTGTCCAAGGCCAAGAATACAGTTTCTATGGGACCTGACAATATCCCTGGCTACAGGAACTACAGAGTGAACTGGCACCTCACCTGTGTGCCCTGTTCAACAGCATCCCCTCACGCTTTGTCCCTACCAAATGGTGCACTGCTATGGTCATCCCTCTCCACAAAGGAGGAATGACTACAGACCCTGGGAACTATCGCCCCATTAGCCTGACAAGTCTGATATGCAAAGCTATGGGACACATCATCATTGACCTAATAAACAAGGATATAAGGAATCTCCAAACTCTGGATCCCACACAGTTTGGTTTTGTGAAGGGTAGATCATGCCAGATCAACATGGTCGACTTCTTTGAGTCAGTCACCAGAGCTGTGGATGAAGGCAAGGTGGCTCATACAGCCTACCTTGATCTGGCCAAGGCCTTTAATAACATTTCCCGCTCAGGAATTATAGAAAAACTCACTAAGCTAGGCATCAAACCCTATATCACTAGGTGGGTTGCAAACTGGCTCACCTATAGAATCCACAGTGTGAAAGTAGCTGACTCCAAGTCAGACTGTTGACCAGTCACGAATGGAGTCCCACAGGGTTCGGTCCTGGGTCCTCTCCTGTTTGGTATCACTTCACTGAAATCCAGGCCAACATGAAGGGACTTTGGCTGACAAAGTTTGTAGACAATTGCAAGTTGGGAGCTATTTTTAACTTCCTAAGTGATGTTGAGATCCTACAGAAAGGCTTCAATGAGTCCAACGACTGGTGCTAGAACAATGTCCTTAAGCTCAATGCCAAAAAATGTGTCATCATCCCCCTTGAGAAAAAACACGGTTTCCTTGAATTACCACATCGATGGTAGTCCACTGAAGATAGAAGGCATTATAAGAGATCTAGGAACACAGGTTCACAGCAACCTCTCTTTTGACCACCACATTGCCACTGTGGTGAGAAAGTCCTTCTATGTGGCACATCTCATTACTAAGGGTTTTGCATCCAGGAAGAAAGAGGTCATTGTCTCCCTCTACTCTTTCCACATTAGGCCAATCATTGAATACAATGCCCCATTTGTCATGTACCTCACTAGACACCTGCAACAACTGGAGAGGCCACAAAAGTACCTCACAATGAGGATCCTAGGCCTTAAACACTTGTCCTGTATGGACAGACTTAAAAAACTGCATCTATTCTCTGTCTCATATTGCCTACCTAGAGGTGATCTCTGCTTAACTTACAAAGCCATGTCTGACTCAGATCTGTTAGAAATGCTACATCTAATGAAATCCCAGTCCCTCTGCACCACACATTTAAACCTTAACCTTTAACAAAACATGCTGGGGGGGGTAGGTTCCTGACCCAGAGACTCACCAGCCTCTGGAATAGACTGCCCATACATGTCAAGCAATGCACCTCTTTGGCCCTCTTCAAAAGGAACCTTGATGATTGGATGGGAGATAGGAAATTCACTCTGGGGATCACGTCAGTCGCCCTGCTAGACAGGGGTCCAGGGAAGTAAATATTGTGGGAAGAAATAACCAAGGTAATTATTATGGCTAGGCTTGTATAGGCCCTAGGGCCGATAGCCTAGTACCAACCTATGAACCTATGAACCTATGAACCTCATTACCACAATCAACAGAACCTGCTGGAGGGACAGGTTCCTAACCAAAAGACTGCCCATGATATGGAATAGACTTCCCATACATGTCAAGCAGAGCACCTCACTGGCTCTCTTCAAGAATCTTGATGAGTGGATGGGAAATAGAAATTTCACCTCGGGATTAACTCCAGTGGCTCTGTTCGCCAGAGGCTCTAAGAACTAAGGTCAGGTGGCACGATGCCAGGGTAATCCTATGTGCTAAGCTTGTAAAGGCTCCAGGGCCATTAGCTTAGTACACACCTATGAAACTATGAACCTATGAACTGGTATCCCCTGCACTGCTGAGCAGTGTCATCACCACTATGATGACCTGAGGTGTTAGAACATGGGAACCTTGGACACCTGGGTCCAAGAGGCTAAGGATAGGTACACCCCACAGATATGTAAGTATGCTTGCCAGTAATTTAGAAACATACAATCTGAATCTTTGCAAATATTGCATGCATAATGGTTTGTTTCTCTTACAACAGCTGCAAAAGAGAGGGCTCACAATGTCTAGCCCCATGCAAGACACTTGGGCAGCATGAGGCAGTCATGTGGTAAGTAGGAAAATATCAACATAACTTAATCTTTTTCTTCTTCTTTCAGCTGCTCCCATTAGGGGTCGCCACAGTGGATCAACTGTTCCCATTTCTTCCTGTCCTCTGCATCTTGCTCTGTCACACCAACCACCTAAATGTTCTCTCTCAACACATCCATAAACCTTATCTTAGGCCTTCCTCTTTTCCTGTTACCTGGCAGCTTCATCCTTAGCATCTTTTTCCCAATATACTCTGCATCCCTCCTCAGCACATGTCCAAACCAATGTAATCTTGCCTCTCTGGCTTTGTCTCCAAACCTTCCAACCTGGGCTGACGCTCTAATATACTTATTCCTAATCCTGTCCACCCTCGACACACCGACTGCAAATCCTAACATATTTAACTCGGCCACGGCCAGCTCTGACTCCTGCCTTTTTGTCAATGCCACTGTCTCCAACCCATACAACATAGCTGGTCTCACTACCTTCTTGTAGATCTTCCCTTTCACTCTTACTGGTACTCGTCTGTCACAAATCACTCCTGACACTCTTCTCCACCCACTCCGTCCTGCCTGTACTCTCTTCCTCACCTCTCTTCCACACTCACCATTACTCTGAACTGTTGATCCCAAGTATTTAAACTCATCCACCTTTGCCACCTCTACTCCCTTCATCCTTACCATTCCTCTATCCTCCCTCTCATTCACTCACACATATTCTGTTTTAGTCCTGCTGACCTTCAGTCCTCTTCTCTCTAGAGCATATCTCCACCTCTCCAGGGTCTCCTCCACCTGTTCCCTACTCTCACTACAGATCACAATGCCATCTGCAAACATTATAGTCCACGGGGACTCCTGTCTGATCTCGTCTGTCAACCTGTCCATCATCATTGCAAATAAGAAAGGGCTCAGAGCTGATCCTTGATGTAATCCCACCTCCACCTTAAATGCATCCGTCACTCCCATTGCAGACCTCACTGCTGTCACACTACCCTCGTACATATCCTGTACCACTCTTACATACTTCTCTGACACTCCCAACTTCCTCATACAATACCACAACTTCTCTCTAGGCACCCTGTCTTATGCTTTCTCTAAGTCCACAAAGACACAATGCAACTCCTTTTGATCTTCTCTGTACTTCTCCATCAACACTCTCAGAGCAAACATCGCATCTGTAATGTCCTTTCCTGGCATGAAACCATACTGCTGATCACTAATCATCACCTCCCTTCATAATCTAGCTTCCACTACTATTTCCCATAACTTCATGCTGTGACTGATCAATTTAATCCCTCTGTAGTTACTACAGCTCTGCACATCACCCTTATTCTTAAAAATCGGTACCAAAACACTTTTTTCTCCATTCCTCAGGCATCCTCTCACTTTCCAAGATTTCATTAACAATCTAGTTAAAAACTCCACTGCCATTTCACCTATACACCTCCATGCTTCCACAGGTATGTCATCTGGACCAACAGCCTTTCCATTCTTCATCCTCTTCATAGCTATCCTTACTTCCTCCTTGTTAATCCACTGCACTTCATGATTCACCATCCGCACATCATCCAACCTTCTCTGCCTCTCATTGTCTTCATTCATCAGCCCCTCAAAGTACTCTTTCCATCTGCTCAACACACTCTCCTTGCTTGTGAGTACATTTCCCTCATTATCCTTTACCATCCTTACCTGCTGCACATTTTTTCTAGCTCGGTCCCTCTGTCTAGCCAATCAATACAGGTCCTTTTTTCCCTCCTTAGTGTCCAACCTTTCATACAACTCTTTATACGCCTTATCCTTAGCCTTTGCCACCTCTCTCTTTGCCATGCACCTCATCTCCTTATACTCTTGCCTACTTTCTTCATCTCTCTAACAATCCCACTTCTTCTTCACCAACCTCTTTCTCTGTATACTCTCCTGTACTTCTTCATTCCACCACCAGGTCTCCTTGTCCTCCTTCCTCTTTCCAGATGTCACACCAAGCACCTTTCTAGCCATCTCTCTTACTAGCTCTGCTGTAGTTACCCAGCTATTCAGTAACTCTTCACTGCCACCCAGTGCCGGTCTTAAGTCTTCCCTGAACTCCATCTCACAATTACCCTTTTTCAATTTCCACCATTTGATCCTTGGTGCTGCCCTCACACTCATCCTCCTCTTCTTGATCACCAATGTCATCCTACAAACCACCATCCTATGCTGCCTAACTACACTTTCCCCTGCCACCACTTTACAGTCTCCAATCTCCTTCAGACTGGCCCTTCTACATAAGATATAATCCACCTGTGTGCATCTTCCTCCACTCTTGTATGTCAACCTATGCTCCTCCCTCTTGTTAAAATACGTATTCACCATAGCCATGCCCATCCTTTTTGCAAATTCCACTACCATCTGACCTTCTGCATTCCTTTGCTTTACACCATACCTACCCATCCCTTCCTCATCCCCTCTGTTCCCTTCACCAACATGCCCATTGAAATCTGCTCCAATCACCAGTCTCTTACCCTTGGGTACAGTCATCTCCAAAATTTTTCTTTCTCATCCATTGCACACCCAGCTTGTGGAGCATATGCACTAACAACATTCATCATTATACCATCACTTTCCAGCTTCATAAACATCACTCTATCTGACACTCTTTTCACCTCCAAAACACTCTTAGCATACTGTTCCTTCAGGATAACCCCTACGTCATTTCTCCTCCCATCCACACCATGATAAAACAATTTGAACCCGCCTCCGATACACCTTGCCTTGCTCCCCTTCCATCTGGTCTCTTGCACACACAAGATACCAACCTTCCTTCGGTCCATCATATCAGCTAGCTCTCTCCCTATACCAGTCATACTGCCAACATTCAAAGTTCTGACCCTCACTATCACAGTCCTAGCCTTTACCTGCCTTCAGGCATGCCTTCCCCTTCTTCTCCTCCTTTGGCCAATAGTAGCCCAATTTCTGCCAGCACCCTGTTGGCCAACAGTACTGATGGTGGTCATTGTTAACCCAGGCCTTGACTGATCCGGTAGACATATCTGTACTGTTGTCCACATGTATGAGTTGGCAAAATTTTATGCTGGGTGCCCTTCCTGATGCAACCCTCCCCATTTATCCGGGCTTGGGACAGGCACAAAGAAATGCACTGGCTTGTGCATCCCCACTTAATGCATAACATAATTATACAGTAAAGTAATTTCAGTGTTTGCAGTCTTAACAGTCAGGTATGACATACCTAGAACATCTTACATCTTTATTAATGTGTCCCTGCCTACCTGAAATGGTAAAACAGGTTAAAGCAAGTAAGCATGCAGTACTGTTTAGCATAGCTTCCAAACATCAGTTAATGTTGGGGTCTACCCAGATTAAGAGTCACTATTCTGGTCTTCTCATTGTCTGAAATATGTTGCAGGTTGCACTTAATAAAAGAAAAGGATATATGGGTTAGTTAATAGAAGTCCTAGACAGCTATCCATGATCTTCTTGCCAGAGTTGAAGCAACACTAATCAATACATTTTAAAGGGTGATGGTGGTTTGATAAGCAATGGTTTCAAATACAGTTTTCACTATTCCTGTATTCACTGCATGTGTGTTGACACCAGTCAAGTATTACATGTAACTGAATAAAGAATACAGCAACCAGGACCAGCCTTTGGTCAACTGCTGCCATAGGCAAAAAGTCTCCACAGTGCCACCCAACACCTCCCTATGCACCCATCCTGGTCTATCTACACCATCCATATTATTGGAAAGCACACCTGCTAAAGTGGCACCCTAGGCTGCCGCCTAGTTGGCCTATGCCTAAGGCTGGCAATACCAACAACAAATGTCAGAAATAAAAGTAGTGAAATACCCAGCGTGAGGTTCAAGCCTGTGTTTTGCTCATTTTGTCTGAAATAATGCTATATATTCCCTTCATTCAATGAACATGCTATATGGGTAAGTTAACTGAAGTCCTGGACAGCTATCCATGTCTCTAAATGCCAGATTTTAAGAAACATTATCAATAACGTTTAAAAGGAGATTGTGCTTTGATAAGTAATCTTTTCAAAAAAAAGTTTAATTATTCCTGTATTCACTGCATGTCAGTTTTAATCCGACACTAGTCAACTATTACATTCTAACAAATAATGCAGCAACAAATTTCAGAAATAAATGTAGTGCAATACCCAGATTGTGTCAAGCTTCAGTTCTGAAAATTTTTCCCAAAATATGCTATAGATAGCACTCAATAAATGAATAGGGTACATGGTTAAGTTAACAAGTGTTCATTACTCTTGTGCTCACTGCTTTTGGTTTCCAGTCTGATACCGCATACAGCTATGCATGCGTGTAAGTATACGATTTCACACAAAATGTTGCAATAAAAGTCTTAAAGGAGATGGTGTTTTGAGAATTCATTATATTCAAATAAAGTGTACATTATTCTTGTAGTCACTGCTTGTGGGTTCTAATCCCATGGCAGCCAACTGAGAAATGACCTGTCTAGTGTAATTTGTATACACAAACATACCTATCACGATTTTTGCAGAATGTAATGACTACTGCCCCATATGTCTGGTCCTTGATTAGCAGATATCTAACATTACTTGGAATGCAATTTAATGGGAAATCTGTTATCAGAACATCTTGCTACTAATGTATGAGCATACTTTGTAAAAATGTCCCTGTAGCTGTGCCTTTGTACCACCATTTTGTCGAGCTTGGCCCATAAAGTCCCATGCTAACAGGATGAGAGATATGTACATGTAATGTCATCTATACAATATTTGCAATCACTGTACTCACAACTGAAATCTTACATATGTAGAAGTATGCAGTAGTAGTTCTGTGTGAAATATTACCTGCAAAGGTACTAATGTTATTTTTTTTTCTGTCTCACCCCCACCCCTTCTTTTCTTTAATTTATTAATTATTATGATTTGATATTAACATATTATTTGCAACTACCTCATGTTAGCCTTATGTATAATTTCATGTATTCATATACTTTCATTCACATTATTTATTGTTGAATTTCTCATTATATTCCTATTTGTTTCTATTAATCATTATCTTCTATTATGTTAATGCTAACATTTGTTTGGTTATGTTTATTTTTAACTTATGTTTAAATTTAATTTACTACAGAGAAACAAGGTAGGCCGGTTCCTGGTGATCCACTTAACTTGGTTCCCCCAGCTGCGGCACCAGGGCCCAGCAAGTCTGGGCCGCAGCCTGCTGGCAGCCCCTCTGCTGCCCCTGCACTACCTGGGCCATTGGGTACTTCTGCCTCACAGGCTGGTGGTGATCCCCCCTCTGGGAGTGAAAGTGGAGGGGTGATTATGACACCCATGAGGAACTGCCAGTCATGGTGCATGGTCTGTTGTGCTGAACTGCTGGTGCATGCCTACACTGGACGGAGATCATGCTGTCCATCCTGCTGGGGCAGCCATGCCCCAGGCCCTGGACTCAACCACTGCCTCCACAGGAGCAGTGAGGGTACAGTGCTGACAGTCCCATGGGTGAAGACTTAAGTCACACTGCTACCATGCCTGACGTCCATGGGACTGAGATTCCACAACACCCTCCCCAACTAAAGTGTTCACCACCCTCTTGTGTCACACACCAACCCTGTCAGCTGTCTTCTCTGTCTTTTCTGTCTGCCAAAGCTTCCTCACCTTCTCAACTTAACTCTCCCACACATACCTATGTCCCTCCCCCAACATTCCACTACAAACCTTGTGGGCTGAACTGGTCCACAACATAAATGCTGTGGGTTATTAGAATCACACATATGAGCAGGTGAGACACCGTGTCACAGAGATGATCCACTGGGCATGTAGACAGGCAATGGATATGGCCAGGGATCATCAGATCACTAACTGTGGGCTTGCAGTGGAACAACCTCTGTCAGCCACTGAGGAATTCATAGTGAACCTTGCAACACAGGACAGCTCCCTGGCTTCCATCATATCATATGTTATGGATGTGGATATCACCATTTCCACCCAAGATGAGTGTTCCAGGTATGATTAGTTGAATCAGCATTGGAATACGGTAGCATTTAGTGTGTCAGGGGTGTGCATAGTTTTATGTGGGTGTCAGGTGTTTTATGGGGTGGGGAAGCTAGGTTACCTGCAGTTTAAGCTCATGCAGAGATTCTGACCCACATACCTGTTAAAATAGTGGCTACTGTAAATGGAGGATATGTGGAAGTAATACCAGTGTTATACTGTAACATGTGGTGCTGTTTACATTACCTCTCCCTCAAGTGTTTTTCAGGACCATCAGGAAAAGGAAGAGGAATTTCTGTCACAGATGTAGATTTATTTCAAGGTATTAGCTAAAGTGTCATCTCAGGCCTGCTGGCTGGATTGATGTACTGTCTGCATGATTGAAAAATGTAGAGATATGTTCTGACTGTACACAATTTAGGGTCATATGTAGGCCTTGTAGGTGTGACCAGAGTGACTGATTTCACAGTATTGCAGGACTTTTCAGATGGCCATACCCGTAAACTGTGTATTGTTCTGCAGAATGTCAGTAGTGTATATAATTTATGCATTGTTCATGAGAGTCCAGTTTAAAGAGCTGTTATTTTGAAATACTACAAATTTGGGATAGAAATTAATGTCCTGCTCTCTCAGATTGTGGGTTGTACAATACTTTAATAGTGTCAGCAGTATATACAGCTAAATATATATTGAAACATAGTACTGCAGATCATAGTAGTGCAAGTATTAATGTGATGTTTCCCCTTTTAGATCACAGGTGACCTGGAAGATTGGTCTTTATCCCCTTCACAACCTGAAGTCAGTGTATCTTCAGACTCTGATGATGATGGTGGCCAAAGTGAGGCACAGCCTGGTGTTGCAGGGGCTGAATCTGGCACAGAAATTTACATCCCTCATCCACCCTCATTATCACCATACACAGTCAATATGCCTATACATACCCAGTCCCTTGAGGCCACAGATATTGGACTGCTGGAGCATGGAGACACTGAACAGGGAAGTGTGGCTACTGTGGCTACAATGGTGCTGATACTGGCCATAGTCAAACAGTTGGCAAGGTTCCACACAGGCAGATTGATAAGGGTGCTCTTAGCAGCCCTGCTGTCCCTCCACCACCTGTTGCAGTTGTCTCATCACGTGTCACTCAGCATATGTTTAGGGCTGTCAAGGAGGCACAGGTTCATTTCAAAAGGAACTCCAGATGAATGCTCAGGGTTATGGACGCAGCAAAGTCTGACATCCATGACTGCCTCCACTGCATTGCTAATACCCTGGATCAGTTAACTGAGACTGAAAAGATGTTGGTCTGAAACAGATTGCACACTGTTTGCCTTGAAATACACATTGTCTGTGATGGAATGTCTGGCTGGAGTTGAGCATCTGACTCATGGACATAGGTCAGCAACTACATCTGCTAAGAGTCCATGTGGCCAGGCAAAATCATGTTCCTGTAGTGGCAGTGCATCCAGCACTCCAGAGGGGAGTGTGCTGTCCACACCAAGACATGGCAGGCCATAGACTCATTGTCCTGGGTGTTCCCATGGAGGACACAGTCCCAGCTGATGGCAGTCACCCTCAAGAAGCATCCCAGCATCTGAACTTGGGCATGGAGGTGCCAGTGCAAATCCTGGCAGAGACAGTTCTCATGTTTGGGGGCAGACATGATGAACTCTCAGCTCTACCATGCACGGCTCAAAGCTGTCGAACATACATTCATGTAGGGCTAGCACTGAGTTTGGCTGTGTTCACATAGACACTCACACACCACTGGCATACTCCAGTCACCTACAGACACACACGCCATGTTTACATGGTCCTTCTTGCTTGTTCCCCTTTCTGACTCACACACACACTTGCCAACATTTTGGGTCAGCCTAGGCCTCCTGCACCCCCATAAAACACCTTGTGCAAGTGATGATGCCTGTGCCACATCCCTGTCATCATTCTCATCAATGCAGGGAAATGAAGCTACGTGTCTGATGCACAGAGTGACTATCTAATTTAATATGTATTTGTTTCATCCATTATTGTCTTTGACATGCTAGTTGTACTGGTCAGTCACAAAATTTGAACACTGACATTTGTAATGTGTTAACCACATTATGTTGTGTACATTACATTGGATGCTGTTATAATGGCTTTGTAGTCACACAATGAAAGGTATCTCATGGCACTGTTTACTTTTCACTTTCAGGATTATGTAGGACAAATCTGCGGGTTCATATCTACAATAAACCCATCAATGTCAAAGCACAGGATGGAATGACAGTACGTAAGAAAAATGTCATCAGAAAGGTTAAACAGTATAGTTGCATGGCTCCATAGATTCATATTTGTATATTAGGCTAAGAAAAACAAAGGTGTCTTTCATCTTAGCCATGCATCTCTAAACTCTGACAAGGTCTGATACCCTTGATAAGTGTAAGCAGGGTTTTGGAAGCTGACACATGGACAAGCCAGGGTGTGTGAGGTTAACCAGTCACAGTTTCCCTGTGTCCATTAGACACATTTGTCCTAAAGCAATTGTCATTGTCATGTTCCACATCCTGTTTTGTAACTTGCGCATGATTCGCTTTAGGGTAGAACTGTGCTTCACATGCATGAGGTGCCTGTTTCATATAGGGTTTAGTGTCTGGGCTAGATACCTGTCTGTCCAGCATGTTCTGTTTATATCACAGTAAAGGTGTAGGTGTGTAGAACAGGTAATTCTCATGTTAGTCCTTTCTTGTATATGCAGGAGGTACACAGTGGGGTCTGACACCACTCTCCATGGCAGGCATACATCTCCCCTCTAAAGCATCTCAGAGACAGAATACACAGTTAAGGGTTTGACGTGGTCTGCAAAGAACATGTTATGTTCACTGTGTATTTGTTTACTGTGCAACCTATGTGGCTGTTACAATTGTCAGATATGCCAGGTAAGTTACATACCAAAAGTGGCACTGCACTCAGTGATAGGTGTGATGAATGCAGAATGCAGTGGAAAAATGACTGTCTTGCATTTACACGCCATGCATTTGTTTATAGGCTGCATAACATAGAATGCATCCCCAAGTATTACTAACCCATGACAGTTAGAGGTTATATCACTATCTATGTATCCATAAATCCCTGACTAATGGGTCATCTGTTGGCAATGTGCACTGAATGTGTTAGTTACCAGGGGTGGATGACTTCCCAAGGGATAGTACTGTGCATTTCTTGGCATTTACTGTTAGTCCATGGCTATGACTACAACTGAGTGTCTGTGCCAGCCTATCCTGGATAACTGTTGAGTCAGTGTGGGATTCAGTGACAGCTCCTAATTTGCATCTTCTGCAAATGTAGTCAGTCAGAGGCCAATGACAGTGGTTGTGACTGCAGAAAAGTAAATACCCAGAAGGAGCACCTCCTACCCCACCCAAACTCACATCAGACATATACCTCTCAACTGTACAGATTTTCACAGAATGTCCAGATTTTTGCTTCATATTTTTGGTGTGTACCTCCTAAAATCTGTGCCTTTCTAGCAAATAGCTGAGGATTGTAGTCATTAAATAATGACAAATATTTGAGTTTAAGATTCCACATCCTTCAGAAAATCCATGCTAATACAAAATCTATTATTCTATCAACTTTCTAAGTTAGTGAGAGCAATATTTAAAAATCTGTCCCTATTTGTCCCCCCACCATTTTAGGCTTTGTCCAGATTTTTTTGCTATAGGAGGTTGAGAGGTACTCACATACCTCCTACCCCATTGAAACTCACATTACACATATCCACATGTGTAGAGGTCTTTATCAGACACATAAGTAAACATCAGACACCTCAGAAACCCAAAACCAAGATTCTACACATAATCATACCTCTACAGAACACAATACACATAGCCATGTCACAACAATCAAACATCTAAGGCATAACACAAAAATCAAACATATTATTCATAGGTGATTACATCATGAAACACATTGACATACCTTTCATCAGGATACATAACGGAAAGGTCACAGTCAGCTTTCTGTAAGGTGCCAGGATATGCCATATCACACATGCACTCAAGTCTGTCAACATCAGGTACTGTTATGACTATATCATAGTTCTTGTTGGTTTGTACATCTTGAGACGTACCTCTCTGGACTGTATGCAAAGACATGACTGGGCTGACAGACTATGTGGCTCAGGCAGGTATGCCCTTGGCCTTGAGCTGCATTTTACCATCACCTAGGATAACGGCTCAATACAAATGGAAAATGATCAATTTCAATAATTGCCGTAGTGTGTGGTGTTAATGTAAGGGGATCCAATATCTGTCAACCTGGGATTCTCTGCTTCATAGATCTCAATGTTTTGCCTGAGATGGTCTTCGTTTGTCACCCCTTGGATTTTGGCTACTTGCCAAGGTTGTTGCCACCCCACAGTGCACTTTTTATGTGGTGTCTCAAGGAAAAACTTTCCAATGAGAAAATGCCATCTACAAACAACATCACGGTTATGCTGCTAAACACTAGGAATGTCACCAATAAACTCCACTAACTGGAAGATGGCCCCACCTTGGAAGAAGCAGACATTTGTGCACTCAAAGACACTTGGGTCAAGGCTGTGGAGAGCACCACAGCCATACCAGATTACACCTCTTTTCACACATTCAGACCTCAAACTTAAAGCATGCAAAGTAATAGAGGTAATGTATCCATATTCATTAATGATAGAAACATATCCAGAATGGTTAGACAGTATGATTCCCTGGAGAAACTGCAGGTGATATTAACTGCTTGTAGGGTAATTAATCAAGCCATTGCTAGCTACAGAAGCAACTCAATGAATCAGGACACCCACTGTGCTTAAATGGATCTACTTGAGTCTATTGAGATACATCAAAACAAGATGGTTTTGGTTGACTTTAACTACCCACCAACTGGGTAGATTACTCTTGCAAAAACTCACTTGCCCAGAGGTTAGTCGACTTCCTTAACTACAATTCCCTGGACCAGTGAGTTGACATCCACACAAGGGGAGACAATGTACTGGATTAGGTGCTTACCAATATGGGTGACCACTGTAGATCCTCCACTGTGAGGTCGTACCTGCTGAGATCAGACCACATGTTGGTCTCATTTAAAGTAAGTATCACAACTGTCACCCCCCCTCGCAGAGTATAAAGTAATAAAGTTCCACAAATCAGATTATAACCTCCTATGGGGTGGTATAAATAGTTTGACTGCACCACCAACCCCAAATGGAACAGGCAACTATGCCAAGCTATGCCAACTACACCAATGATTTATACAAGCACCTGTACAACTGCATCAACTCGTCTATACCTGGCAGGGCAAAACAGGCTCCTCATTGCAACTGCCATTAGCAGGATTTAAAATTAGAGGAAGAAATTTGTGTCTCATGTTAGGAGAGACAGAGGACCCTAAAATGTTAGCATTCCCTCATCTTAAACAAGCAAATAAGTGTTGTTATGAAGTCCTGCAAAACAAAGTGTGGGACAAAATTAGCTCCTCCACAAAGGATGACCACAAGTCATTGTGTAGTTACATGTGTAATGTATAAGGAAAGGCCCACATTGTTGCCAAACTTGTACTTAATGATACCACTTATAATGACCCTATAGACATAGCTAACCTGTAGACCGGCAGGTTCTGTGACAACTGCACTCCCCTGTCCCCACCACATGTACACCATGACATCCCTACAACCTGCCCCATACCTTGTATCTCTAAAGACCAGGTAGTGAATGGCCTCTCCAAGGTGACAAACACTGCATTTACTGCACCTGCTAACATCCCAGGCTGGGTCCTACATGGTATGCAACATGGAATACCAACACCATTGTAAACTCTTGTAATCATAGTATAATGACTGACTGCATTCCAGCTGACTGGAAATTGGCCACTGATACCCCCTTGCACAGAGGTGGTGTATCTACTGACCATGGAACTATAGACCTATTAGCCTGACTAGCTATATATGAAGGCCATGAGCAAACCATCATGGACAGTATCAACAAAGATATAGGTAATCTAAAAACACTTGTCCCTATACTGTTTGGATCAGTGAAAGGAAGATCATGTCTGTTAAACCTGGTGGACATCTATGAGGTTGTCACCAATGACTTACATGAGGGGACATCAGTAATACAACCACCTGGACTTAGCCAAGTCATTTGACACTATCCCCCACTCAGGCATCATTGACAAACCCAGCTAGCCATCAACAGTAATGTCATGAGAGGGGGCACTAACTGCCTCACTGATAGCACTCATATAATCAGAATAGGGGTATCCACCTTCAATAGCAGAGTTGTAACCAGTGGTGCTCTAAAGTTTGGAATCCATTTATCCAACATACAAACACAAAGTGAATGTCTGTGGCTGACAAGGTTTACAGATGCCTCCAAACTGGTAATTGTTATAGACTCCCCAAATTATGTCAACATTCTACAAGAGGGTCATACATGACCAAATGATTGTTGACACAATCATGGCATTAAACTCCATGAAAATACATGTAGTATCATTCATTTTGGTGCTAGCAATGTCCCTGCTAAGTAGCATATCAGTAGCAATACCTTAGGTACATACTCAGGGGTGAGAGATCTGGGTACACAGGTTTACACCTACCTTACCTTAGATCACCATGTCTATACAATGGTAAGAAGGGCATTATATATTTCTCATGTCATAAATGAGGACACTGTCACCTGAATATGAAGTGGTTATAACTTCCATGTGCTCTTCCCTCATCAGGCCTATATGTGGGTGCAATGGCTATTTTGTTATACACGTTTCCAAGCAACAGTGGCAGTTGCAGAGACTACAAAGGTTCCTTACAAGGGAAATTCAAGTCTTTAGCATTTGTCCTATGGGGGTCATCTGAAAAGACTGTAACTTTAGTGTTTGTCATAAAGACTACTCAGAGGTGATCTCTGCCTTGCATATCAGGCAATCTGTGGCCCTGCTTTATTGGCAATGCTGCATATCCATAAGTCAAATGGTACATGGATTACTAACTGTAAAGATCTTAACTTGGTATGTGAAATCAATAAAACATGCTGGAGGGAGAGCTATGTCTACCATGGTTTAACAAACCTTTGCAACAGGCTCCCACTTAATGTCAAATAGCACACCTCATTGGCCTTCTTTAGATGCAAGCTATACAATTGGATGGGTGACCATAAGTTCACCATAGGGGTTCTGCTTGTGTCCCCTTTGAAAAGGGGCAATAGGTGCTGATCATGTAAATAAGGGTAAGAACTTGGCTAGGATTGCAAGGACCCTAGGGTCATTAGCCTAGTAAATTTTAATAATCCTATGATCCTGTAAGCTGATGTAAGGGCCCAAGGGCCATTAGCCTAGCAAATTCCAATGATCTTATGATCCTATAGGCTGATGTAAAACACTCTGACTAACATCCACACACACCAACTTGGCAACAGTGAGAATAGTATCACTACCAATTAATGTTTATAGAACACTTAACAGCACATGCTCCAAGTTGGCTACAAGGAGATTAAAACCCATACCTACCTAGTCTTGCACACTACAGATCACAGTATGTAACGCATGCACAACGGCTCACGTTTGACATTAACCTGTCTTTAGGTATTCTTATTCTAGATGAAATAAGCAGGCCTTGTGAAGAACATGAATTTTGAGACCTATGTCACATCCTATGCCCAAAATAGTGCAAAACCCTGAATCTTTCTAAGGTAGTTATATTTGGTTTGTAGGGAAATGCACATATACACACAGACACAGCAAGTGGGCTGAAGTAAGATTAAAACCCCTATCTATCTAGACTTACACACTACAGATCACAATACTTAACACATGCACCACGGCTTAAGTCTGACATTAAGATGGCTGCTGGTAGACTTATGGTAGATGACATCTGCAGGCGTTAAGTAAGGCAGGAGTTTGGCAGCCTGCATCAATTACAAGAGCCAAGTGTACATATCCATTGCAGTTAAAAAGTCAGTGGGGGATTCACACTTATTTTGTAAGGAGGTGCACATACACACACAAACACAGCAAGTGGGCTGGAGTGAGATTAGAACCCCTCCCTATCTAGTCTTACACACTGCAGATCACAGTACTTACATGCCCCACAGCTTAAGTCTGATATTAAGATGGCTGCTGTTAATCTTATGGTAGATGACCTTAGTAGGCCTTGTGTTAGACAGGAGTTTGGAGCCTGTGTCAATTGTAATGGCCAAAAAGTGCATATCCTTTACACTTTGGAATTCACACTTATTTTTGAGGGGACTGCACAAACACACTGGAGTGAGATTAGAAACCTTACCTTTCCAGTCCTACTCATTACAGATCACAGTATTTAACACATGCACAATGACTTACATCTGCTTTATAAATGACTGCAAACTACTTGTAGATGACACGCAAAAAGCCTGTGTTGAACAGCATGTGTGCTCTGCAGAGTAACTTTGCTTCTTACTGTCATCTGCATCTATCAGTCAAGCAGTCAGACAACTGTTATTTAACCTAGCTATGTGGAAACAGCAGCCATTTCCGCTATATCAGTCTGTTTGCATTTGGATGGGCAAGCATGTGGGCAAAAACAATTTGCACAGTCAATGTGTGAGTACAGAGAATTATACATTACACAACTTGTTTACTTGTTGGTGTATGTGTGGTCAAATCCAGCAGTCACAGGGTGATGTAAATAAGTGAATTATCTACTGCTGAGCCTTTACTTTTGGTCCTTTGACCAACATTATATATGTGTCATAGTGCAGCTTTAATCACCAAAATCTGGGTATGTCAGGCAATATAGACATAGACACACATATCTATATATATATATATATATATATATATATATATATATATATATATATATATATATATACATATACATATATATTAAATAACTGACAACTTGCGTGACTAAGAAGATAAGCTATAATAAAATAACTTAAAACACCCTGACCACGAGAAACAAACCCCGAACTATAAAACAAAAAAATAAAACACATAGGATGAACTAGTGTTTTAGCGCTTTCATCTTTTATTGATGGATAAGACTTCTTCAGAAACAAATACATAAATGCAGTGTAATCAGTTATGCGCACTTGATATTCTGCAATTCAAAGAAATACTAACCTGTCATAAAGAGATAGAATGTCAAAAAGCCAATCATAAGACTAAGCAATAAAATAACCCAATCCATAAAAAATGCTGTGATTACCAAGAGATGTCAGCATTAAAAGGTACATTATCATTGTGACTTAATTAACTAATCAAATTAAATGACATAAATAAATAAATAAAGGACAATAATAATTTAAGATATTCAGAAGTAACAGTATAGGGGAATCACTGAAACCAAAGTAAGCACTAGGGCTGAAATACATTACTTAAACTGCCAAAGCAACTCAGGAAATCTCTAGAAGTCCACAACTCAGTGTGTCATTCATCTAGCAAAACCCCTGTTCCCCTGGAGCAGTCTTGCAACCAAACAAAAAAAAAAAATACACTCTGTTTTTAACGTAGCCAACAGAGTGAACATTTAATATTAATATGTTAATTGAGACCAGGGGCAGAGTCAGTTAACAGGTCATGTATATATATATATATATATATATATATATATATATATATATATATATATATAGATATATATATATATATATATATATATATATAGATATATATATATATAGATGTGTGTATATATATATATATATATATATATAATAAAAACTTCTTTAAAAAATAATAACTATAGCTTCTATTGCTTTTATACATGGAAAGAACCACACTGACACTGAATGGATATTAAGGCCTTTCGTTCATGTTAGTTAAACAGAACTTCATCAGAATACAGAAAAATCAGTAGTCTTCAGTTTAAATATGATACATGCAGTAAGATGAAGATAGTAACCAATAAGCTATTTACAGGCAATACAAACAGTCCAATGAACTTGCTAAACAACAAGACAGTGTAAAGATCAAATAACAAGAAAATAAATACGTACAGTGTAAGCTCATGACAGTAGAGTATATGATAAACCAAGCAATAAAAAGGAAGTGTCCTAATAATGCCAGAGAAGAGCACACTTAATATTAATGTTTTCAATAAGTCCAGGAGTGGCTTCTGCTTTCAGTAGTAATTGCTGCTTCGGTTCTTTTAGTTCAAGATATGAGTCACAATCTGTGTGTTTGTGTGTGTGTGTGTGCGTGTTATCTACAGGGACAGAGATGTATGTGTGTATGCATATCTCTCTCTCTCTCTCTCTATATATATATATATATATATATATATATATATATATATATATATATATATATATATATGTATATATACACATATGGGTCTACCTTGTTTAGTTGAATCTCATTCATTTCACTGAATTTCATTTTACCCCGACCACTTCGCTGAAAACTCAAATTACTGAAAACTCATTCCACTGAATTGCAGTTAGTATATATGGCACTGTGTAGAGTACTGCAAGGCAATAAAAGGTATATGCCTTTTCACCAATGTAGTGCAATCTTGGAGTTACTATATATAGTTGGGAGGGTGGGAGGCACATTCCATCACATTGGGGGAGTGGTGGGCATAGCCCCCTACTTAGTTTGAATACATATTGTCTTCTGGAGAGAGTTAGTCATTGGTGTTGCAAATATGCATGACTATTGTTAAAAATGTATTGTTTTTAAGTTTTTGGTAAAACACAATATAAAACAAACAAGGTTAAGGGCTACACCTCCCAAACACCCCTCACTATATATACTAACTCCAGGATCGCACTACAATGGGGAAAAGGGCATATACCTTTTACTTGCCTTACAGTACTCTACACAGTGCCATATATACTAATTGCAGTCCAGTGAAATGAGATTCAGTGAAATGAGTTTTCAGTAATTTGTGTTTTCAGCGATGTGGTCAGGGTGAAATGAAATTTAGTGAAATGAGATTCAGCGAAATAAAGTAGACCCATATATATATATATATATATATCTATATATATATATATATATATATATATATATATATCTATACTTACATACACACACACACACACACACACACACACACACACACACACACACACACATATATATATATATATATATATATATATACATATGTGTGTGTATATAAATATATATATATATATATATATATATATATATATATATATATATATATATATATATATATATATATATATATATATATATATATATATATATATATATATATATATATATATTTTTTTTTATAGATATACGGTTTACTAACATTTGTGCAAACGATATTCTGTCAGCATTAATGCTGCCGAACATTAGAATGTTGTTTGCAAAATGACAAGTGTATTGGATAGTGGAAGACACTTTTGTGAATGCATTAGTGCATTCACATAAATGTGTTCGACCATATGTACGAAATTACGGTACAGTGGGGATTGGAAATTTATCCATATCCCCATTGTAGTGTGATCTCATTGTTGAAATATATTAGTAGCAGAGGGTACGGGGGCACAGCCCCCAATGGAATGGTGCAGGGGGGCTTGCTCCCCTGCAAAATCGTGATATGTTGTATAGGAGTTTGAATTACATCAGCGCCTATACGGCTATAAGGTCACATTTTCAGATACAATGTCAACTCAAATGTGTCGATCATTTGTGTATGCTCAAAATGTTTGGTTTCAGCTTTATTTTTTGCTATTTCAAATAGCAATATTTTGCCATTAGAACTAACGATAGTAAACCTATACACACACATATATATATATATATATATATATATATATATATATATATATATATATATATATATATGGGTCTACTTTGATTCACTGAATTTCAATTCACCCTCAAAAAATAACTGAAAGCTCAAATCACTGAAAACTCATTTCACTGAATCACATTTCACTGAATTTAAGCACTTTTGGCCAAATAAAACACTGTAGTGCAATCCTGGAGTTAGTATATATAGTTAGGGGGGGTGTAATGCTGGAGTTAGTATATATAGTTGGGGGGTGTGGGGGACACAGCCCCCCCCCACTGGACTGGCGTGGGGTGTAGCCCCCCCCACCTACTTAGCTTTTATATTTATTAATCTCATTTCACTGCAAGGTACACTATAAAACCAAAAGTAAGTGGGGGGCTACGCCACCCACAGCTCCTAACTATATATACTAACTCCAGGATTGCACTACAATGAGTAAGAGAGCATATATGTTTTCTTTGCCCAACAGTACTTACATTCAGTGAAATGTGATTCAAAGAAATAAGTTTTCAGTGATTTGAGCTTTTAGCAATTTAGTGTGAGTGTTTTAAAATTCATTGAAATGTGCTTTCAGTGAATCAAAGAGCTATCTATATATATATATATATATATATATATATATATATATATATATATATACACACATATATATATATCTATATATATATATATATATATATATATATATATATATGTATCTATAATATATAATACTTATAGATATATATATATATATATATATATATATATATATATATATATATATATGGGTTCCCTTCGGAATCTCAAACTACTGAAATCTCAAAATTCATATGTTTGAGACCATATGATCGAGGTTTCAGAATTTTGAATTTCTGAATGGAGATCTGCATATAGCATGGAGTGGGGGATTTCCCTTTTCCTTGCTGTAGGACGATCTCAGAGATGGTATATTTAAGTAGCAATGGTGTGGGGGGTGCAGGGGGGTTTGCCCCTGCCAAAATGTTTTATTTGTTTTATTTTTTTTTGTTGGATTTGTTTCAGAACTTCGAACTGACACCTCGATCATATGATCTTGACCATATGAATTTTGAGATTTCAGAAGTTTGAGATTCTGAAGTGAATACATACATACATATATATATATATATATATATATATATATATATAGATATATATACATATATATACTAGCAGCAGAGAAACGAAAAGAGTGACTGCTTCCAAGATTTAAGTATATTTTACTGCTATTACCTGTGCGACCTTCTTTCCTCACCGAAAAGCGAGTTTAATCTGCTCTTTTGCCTGTTTTAAGCTGGTTTTTGTGATTTCCAATACCTGCACTTTTAAAAGTTTGTTTGTTTGAATTTAACTTTTGAGGCTGCTCACTCAAGTGCGCTAGCCTATGTTAATATTTTACTGTACTTTTTCTGCTGTTTGTTCTGTTAAAAAAGAAAAAAGAAACAAAAAAAAATATCTTTGTTTCCTGCCTTTCCTGACCTAGAATAGTCCATAATACAGGCATTGCTGTATTCTGGACTTTAGAATAGTCCCTGTGTTGCTCATTTCCTTACTTGGATAGAAGGAAGCTTCTTTGTTCACCAGTGGGAGTGGGGAGCTTTGAGCAGCCTATCTGTCCCTGGAGGAGTGACCTCAGCACAAGAATCTTGTAGTTTATTGGCTGTTTTGGACTAATTTTTAGCTCTTTTAAGTTCCCTGTATAAAAACCCACTTTGGCATGGTTTTGCATGATTTTGCGCATAGGGCAGCATCAGGCAGCGTCGCTTAACCAGTCTTAAACCATTCTCGGCTCCACAAAGTCTGCTCTTCACTTTTTCCCTTAGATCTGCTCTATCTCTCAAGTAAAGACCCTCTTCTCAATCTATAACCCAGCACTTGCTCTTACAAGCAATTATATAAGTTAGCACTAATAAACTAATAGCAGTACTTCCTCATATACTCCCTTGGAGTACTTGCCCCTATTGGTGCATTTTGTCAGCCATAAAGGAGTTACTTATACTATACAGGCATGTCCAAAGGTCAGTTGCTAGTTTCCTCTCCAGTCCAGCTGGTGAATCTGGGAATCCTGAGGCAATGTTACAACTGCCTCATGTACACAGACAACCCTCTCCTCCTCCCAACAAGTACTAATATATGCGAGAGATGTAACCATATAGCCAAACTGGAGGCTAAGCTCTCTGAACGCAGTACTGATGCAGCCAGTCAGGAGGAGAAGGTAACCATACACACCACAAATCCAGTTGCACATAGACCTACCACATCATCAAACCAAACACGTAAACACACTAAAACATACTTGGAGGCTCTAAATACAAATCTGCCTAAGCAGCAGAGACCTCCAAAGCAGACTTCCAAGCAACCTCTACCACAAAACAAAAAAGTGAAACACATACTTCACAAAATCAGTTCTTTATCAGTTAAGCTTACTGCATTTCAGTTTGGCTAAGAGTTCTAGATGCATAGGCTACTGGTCTGCCACTTGAAGAATAACTGCTCCAAGATCAAATTTTAAAGCATCACAGGAAAGAGTGACTGGTTTATTGACATCATAGTATCTTAATGAAGGTAGGGTGGCAATTTTCTGCTTAAGGTCTAAAATGCTTTCTGGTGCTGTTCCAACCAAAACCATGTAACATGTTTGCACATCAGCTCTCTCAAATGTGCTGTCAACTCACTCAAGTCTGGTATAAACTTGCCAAAATAGTTGAACATGCTAAGAAAACGCTGTAGAGCTTGAACATTATTTGGTGCTGGCATCTTAAGAATAGCTGCTTGCTTGGATGGGTCTGGTCTCAAGCCAGTGTTGGTAAATAAATGACCTACATATGCAACTTCTGGTAGTCTGAATTTGCACTTTAGAGGATTGAGATTTAAGTTCACTTCACATGCTCTATTTAGAACTTTTTTAAGGTTTCTGTCATGCTATGCTTCACTATTGCCTCCAACCAATAAATCATCTACTATTATGGCACAAGGATAACTTGAAAAAAATTGCTCCATTGCATGCTGAAAGACTTCACTTGCAGAAATGATTCCAAATGGCATCCTGAAGAATCCATATCTGCCAAATGGGGTACTGAAATAGTCAGTAATGAGGATTTGTGATCAAGCATCACTTTCCAAAATAAACTTTTTGCATTCAAGATGGAAAAAAACAATGTCATTCAATATTAGGGCTGCTACTTCCTCAACTGTACGCATTGGATGATGTTGTCTCTTTAATGCTTTGTTCAAGTCTCTTGGGTCAATACATATTCTGACACCCATTTATTTGGTCCTGTAACTCGAAAAATGACACCTTGCTGCACCAGTTTATCCATATGAGCTTTGACTTTATACAAATTGCTGGTCTGACCATTGGACTGACCTCTGGGTCTAATTTCATAGAATACACAACTGGAAGTTTGCCCAACCTGTCAATGAAAGCATCAGCATACTCTGAGGAAAATAGCTTCAGAAAAATTGGAACCAAGATATGTGCTCATAATATGAACTTCTTTGGTAAAAGAAAGCAGAGTCATTCTCAAACTCTCTCTGAGACCCAATAATGATTGCACAGGCTAACTTCAGACTACATAAAATAATAAGCTGTAACAGTTCCTAGACAAATAAAATGAAAGCAATACTGTGCCTTCAGTTTGAATTTCTTCACCTCTATAAGCAATGAGTTTCACACAACTATCCATATTGAGAAGTTCACTAGCTCTCACCTTAGCAAATGTGTCTGCTGACATAACATTACACTTTTAACCATTGTCTACTTTGAGCTTGGTGGATTTATCATTGATCTGGACAGTACATAGCACTTTGCTCTTTGCCAACAAATTCAATGCATCAACATTTTCATCAATTACTGATACACCATCTACAGAGAAAGTAGAACTGTAGATCTCTACAGGATCAACATGTTTTTTCCAGTGATCCCTCTTTTATAACTGTGTGAGGTTTATTTGACTTGAAAAATATTTGAAAATGTTTCTATTTTTTGCACTTGTGGCATTGCTAAACAAATGCTAAGCATTTCTCTCTTTTAGACTCATGATTGGCAGCACAATTGTGACAGTTAACAATAAAGCTGGATTTGAGTTTTTGCTGACTCACCCTTGTACTGCATTGTGCATGCTCCTTTCTTAGAACTTGCTGAACAACTATGTGGTTTCCCAGAAGAACCAGCAGGGGGAGTAGCTGCCTTGTGCTTAGGCCTGCTTCTGCAACTCCTGTGTCACATCCTGTCTACATTTGCTCTGGAGCCTGCTGAAACCATGCTCTTATCACTTGCAAGCATATTTGTGTACCTTTCTGTAACTTCATGGATTTGACAAATCTCAGTAGCCTTACTCAACATTAAATCACTGTCACAAAGCAAAATCTTTCTCACAGCAGCACTATTAATAACATACACAAGCCTGTCCATTATCAACTCATCTTTTCAGTCACCAAACTGACACATTTTAGCTTTGTTTCTCAGGTCTGTTATATAAGCTGCAAATGTTTCCCCTGGTTTCTGTTTTCTTGTGTAAAACAGATGCCTCTCTAATGTAATATTTGTTTGAGGGCTACACATTTCTCTGAATTTGCACTTCAAACACTTGGGGTTTCCCTTGATTCAGCATGTACAACAATATGATGGTTTTCACCTTTCCCCTCATATACTGCTGGTACATATACACATGAATGCTCTCTTTCAATGGCCTCTGACCCAGCTAAGTTTAGCAAAATGAATGCCCTGGTGCATCCATCTCTATCAGAATAAGCTGATTGTATAAAAATATTGTACTCTTGCTCACATATCCTCCAGTTCTCTGCAATATTCTGATGAAATACAAGTGGTGAGGGTTTTCTAAATCCATCTGCCATATTGGCACATACTAGTCAAGTCTTTTGCAAGTATGCACAAGCACACTCAAATACATATATACCAGAAATTTATGCCAATATTTGTAACTTTGCCTAATAGTACAACAAGCCTCTGAGTAACTGAACCTTGGCAAAATAAGTCTCTCAGGCACTGTGATACTCTTGAAATTACTGTACTGTAAGAAATCACCTCTTATCAGTGTAAGAAACACTCTGTAATGGTAACACTTTGCAAATAGACACACCCAGCACAAGAAACTTTTTGAAATGGCTGTATTTTGACTGTACCTCACGAAATAGTTGCACTTTGCACACAGATAAACTCTTCAAAATAAATGCACAGCAATAAGCATACACTGTATGCACTTTACACACTTTGAGATACTTTGAATAACTCTAGTTATGCCCTGAATAAAATGCAAAATTGTAGTTATGCCAAAACATAGTACTTTGACAAAAAACATGTAGTTGCCTTCCTTTATTTATGCTTAATGTGCCCTTTTCACCCTTATTATATTCACTTTGCTAGTTTAATCTCTTTTGATGCCCATTGTACTGTTCTTGTGTTCATTTTACTCTAAACATGCCTGTTTTGCTTCAAACATGCTTGTTTTGTGATTCTGAGGTAATTCAAAACCCCTTATATGCTTTTCTAATAATTGTTTTATCAAATATCTTAATTTTAAACATTTCATTTAATTAATAATCCTTCTGTGCCTCTCAGTTATTTAATAATGTGGTTTGTGCCCTTATAATGCTCCAGTTTATATTTTTTTATAAAATAAATAATTTGTGAAAGTTTTCATTACCTTTGGTTCATTTCTGAATCCTTTTTGTGCTTGCTTCTCTTTACCTTCACTGTTAACTCAGCACCTCATAGCTCTGAAAAGCAGTCTGTAGATTCCCAGTCCTGACACCCTGTCTCTTGTCCAGTCAGGATGATATAGACAAATCCTTGTGGGTTCCGTTGAAGCAGCTTTATTATGTACAAACACATCAGGATTGAGGCTTAATAACTTTAACTTAGCCAAACTTATAAACAAACTAGTTATCACATTCATACAGGCTCACTCTCTGGCTGCACTCTCAAAATGGCAATAAAGCGAGCACATCCTTGCTATGTATGTGCATGTGCCATCCTTGAAACACTTCTTAAAGATACAGCACCCACAGTCTATTCTACAATACCTTTTCTTAAGGTTCACTGATTGGTTTCTAATCCTCATGCATTTCACAAACAATGTCACAAACATTTTAAATGTGTATTACATGTAAACTATCCCAGTAATTTTAGCAGTGGCTTTCATCCGAGACAATTGCTGTGCATCTGCAGATAATCTGATTCTAGTCACCAGCAGTATTTTTCTTATTGCACAGTAGACTATCCGTGATCACCTAACAGCCTTGCAGTAAGCATTTCTGTTTCTGTGTTCACTCCATGTAAGTTACATTTCACTGCATTCCACTCCATTTTTAAAATCTTACTTTTTAGTAACATATCCTTTTGCATTTTTCACTGGTTAAAATATCTTATTGATTGTTTTTGAAGATGGCTACAAAGAGGTTCCAGGTTGGACGGTGGTCCATTCAGCCTTAGTTCACTCAGGCTCACTCTGCTCCCCTACTGTACCCCCATTCATACCTACCCCATGTATCCTTACATTTATAGTTATATAGGCCCATCCATATTCATCTCTCAACAAATCAGACCACTTCCTTCCAAAATAACAACATATCTCTAAATTAGCCACTCACCAAACACCACAATTAGACTTATCCTATACTCCAATAAGCCCCACCCATCAACACCCACTATGTCCAACACCCCACATACTGTACGATACTACTAACCTTCTCCATTTTATTCATAACATTAATACTACTTAGCTCAGCCAAATTACTTACAAATAAAGCAGCCATACCCATCTACACCACTACAACATCCTCCACCAATCTATCCCAACAACTAAAGCATTACTAAAATATCTGCCCGCAACTATTTTACAATATTTTCCCCTACAACCCCAACAGCAAAAGAAAAACCCACAATGCCACCAATCTCCTTCTCCATACACTAATTCCACACCATAAAACTAAATACAACCCACTGCAAACTTACCCAATACTGAAATTAATAGAAAGAGGTGATATACACCTAAACCAACGACCAAATCTACAACTTAACTCCAAGTTCCTAAATGTATTTTCCTCTAAACCTAAGAATCTTTTGCAATAAAATAACTTCCCTGCATTCTTAGATAGAAAAATACAACCCAGACATCTTAGCCCTAGCAGAAACTTGGCTATACTCTGGAATAAAATATATCAAAATTATACCCCCTAAGTACACTATCTTTAAACTAGACAGTCTAGAAAAGAATGGAGGGATAGCACTCTTGTCTCAATATAACTCCTTACCCACACAAGCTACATACATCCATTAATACTGAAGTACTAACAAATACCCTAAATCTTAACAATTCTAAAAAAACTGTCTTATAACTGTCTATATCCCTCCAAGAAACAATGTACCTGTCCTTGAAGACATACTGCCATGGACAATTGAAAACATAAAACTAGAAACCATAATCTTAGGAGATATGAATATTAGCTGGCAAGCCATTAATGTAAACTCTCTGAACACATTAATAAACCTCTATGGGTTTAAACAACTAGTCCCTGAAACTACAAGGTACAACAAAGACTACTAACCACTCTACTCTTGATTGGATCCTTGTCTCCCACCCAACCAATTTCTCTTCCTCAGGTACACTACCAAATTCACTAAGCGACCATCTTCCAGCCTTTGCCATCAGAGTAACTACCCACTTCCCAAAAGAACATACCATAGAAACAGTTAAAAATTTCACTAGAGTCAGTCAAGAAACACTCAACACCCTACTAAATGGAATAAACAAGTTATCCATAAAATTACTTCCACTAAATGATGCTGTCCAATACTTCAATACTACTTTCTTAAAAAAAATTGATAGTCTGGTGCCCATACAAAGACAGTAAAGAAAACAACCACCCCAAGATCAGCAGTCAACTGCATTGACCTCATGAAACAAAAAGACATAGCATGGAACAATTGGAAACAAAACAGAACCCAACAAAATCTCCAAGCTTCTAAAGCATTGCCCAAAAAATGTTGGCAATCTATAACTACCCTGCTTAACCCAGGCTCAAACAAAGACCATTCCCCTTCACATAGAGCTGCCCAACACAAATTTCTGAAGAATTTAACAAACATTTCATAAAATCCATAGCAGACCTACTCACCTCTACAAACTCAGGTAACTCACAACTAAACCTGCACATCATTAACAATTCCTTAACACCCCTCACAAAAGATCAATCCCTTGACCATACCACTTACCAACAAAATAGCTCCAACAATACTTTAACTTTCCATCCCATACCTACTTCTCAAATAAAAAAAACTACTACTCAAACTGAAATCCTGCTCCACATCAGCAGACAATCTCCCACCCTAGTATACCTAAAACTCACCACCAACTCAATTGCATATCCAGTCAGCATCCTAATAAACAAGTCACTCTCTGAAGCCACAGTCCCTACAATATGGAAACTATCTCCCATAACACCTATTCATATAGGAGGACTATCCAAAGAAATCTGTAATTTCCACCCAATAGCAATACCTTCCCCTCTATCCCAAATTATGGAAAGTTGTATTCACCAACAAATCATGAAATATCTACTCCAAAAATAGCCAGCCATCTCAAACTCAATTTGGCTTCAGGCCAAATCACAGCACATCCACTGCACTACTATCCTTTACAAACACCATTAACAAAGCCAGAGACAAAGGTCACCTAGTAGCAGCAATATTCCTAGACCTCTCAAAATCATTTGATACTGCTTCACACACTTTACTACTTAAGAGACTATACAACCTAGGTTGTTCTTCCTCCACACTCCAATGGTCTCAAAGTTACCTCCATGATAGGAAACAAATAGTTAAATGGTCAAACCAACTCTCCACCTATCAACCCCTCAGATGTACCCCATGGCTATATCTTAGAACCCTTACATTTTAACATATTCACTAATAACCTATACACCTCCTCTTCCCCAGGAATATTAATACAGTATGCCAATGACTCAGCCTTAATCTGCACCTCCCATACCCACCCTGAACAGCTATTCAAAACCCAACAATCTTTCTCAGCAATTGAATAATGGTTTAGAGGGCCCCCACTCTTTCTAACCTCCCAAAAAAACAAACTTATCATATTCCACCCCAAAAATACTACCCTCAACCCAGGCCAACTAAATATTTATGAATCCAACAATGCTGTCTTAGATATCATTAAAGAAACTAAACTACTTGTGTTATAATTGATAATTCAACACACACAAACACACACACACACACACACACACACACACACACATATATATATATATATATATATATATATATATATATATATATATATATATATAAACTAAGAATAGTCTACAGAAACAGACAATTCCTAACCACTACAACCAAAACCACCCTGGTTAAAACCTTACTGCTCCCATCACTTCTCTACTGTTCCTGTATACTAACCAATCTAAATCCAAAGCAACCGGAGCACTCAGGGATGAGAGGGTGAAAAATAAAACTGAAGTTTAATGAAGCGCTTTTTGTCAAATGCACTCACTCGACTTCTTCAGATAAACAATCAGTTCTAAGCCTATGATTAAGAACTCTTATAAAAATCATGTAACAAATTACATTAACATACTAAATGGAATAATTAACAAATCATTAATCATTAACATTTTAAACTATTTAACTTTGTAACTTTTTATATAACTTTTTAAAATCTGTTAAAAGACAATACTCCTGCAATTATTTAGTACAAACTCAAGTACACCCTGACACATTTAAAAAATAGCCTATATTAACCGGAAACATATGTTTTAAAATGTTTGATTGAACTAATTTCACTAAATACTAAATTCCTTAAAAATAATTAGATTCTTTGGAAAGAAACAAAGAGCACACTTAAAGTGACCTAGTGCAAAATCAAATGTACTCTAAAACATTAGTAAAAAAACATGAAATGTTAAACTATGATAAATATAAACACTTCACACATTTAATGCCATTACTACAAATATATTAATAAACCTATATTAGTAAAACCAGTACCATCATAGTAAGATGCAAGTTATAGTAAAAACACTGGGACAATACAACCCTTAAACATAATATTTTATACTAACCAATTCTCTTTGGGACTTAAATTTATCTAGTCAAACATTTTTAATTTTAAGTAAGGTAAAATAGAATAGGTTTCATTTAATCCCAGGTAATGGTGAGCATCAACTCGAAGTTGCCAAATAAGTTCTAACTGTTCCAATAATAAGGAAGTAGGTCCACCTCTTATGTCTTGTGTGATTTGATCAATTATTCTAAATTTGAATCTGTGTGCTGGAAAATTATTGATGAGCCTAGCCAATGCATTTTCTATTTTGTTTTTCCTTATACTATAGAGATGTTCACATATTTTTTTTTAAACTTTCTGTCCATTTTTCCGATGTAAAAAAATGGACAGAAGTCACAGCAGGCTAAATAGACAACCATTTTTGTATTACAACTGAACCTCATCTTAGTATAATACATTATATTTCTAATAGTAAATTTCTGCCTTGTTGCTATATGTCCACAGTAATTACAAGATTCACACTTGAACATCACTTGGGTTCTAGTAAAACTTGGTTTGGATGCCTCCATTACATTTTTCAAATTACTACCTCTTCTAAATACAAAAGTTGTTTTTTCACCTATTTTATTAACAATATGATTGTAATTTACTAATAAGTTCCAATTTTTGAGAATAATTTTTTTGACATCAAAAGCCACAAAAATGTAAGTAAATACAAAACTTATTCTACAGTTGTTACTTAAGTCATTGTATGAAGTTCTTACATCACTATTATTCATTAGTATAATATCACTTGTGGGGGTTTCTTCCATCGATGTTAATGGGTGTATGTCTCTATAACTTAAAATTGGTTTGTAAACACATAATACTCTTTTATTACTAACCTCTGTAATCAGTTCACAAATTAGTGACTCAGGGCACCCTCTCCCTAAAAACATCTGTATAAGGCAATCACATTAGTTTAGAAAGTCACTATCTATATTGACCATCCTAGCCGCTCGGACTAGTTGGCCTTTAATGACTGACCTTTTTGGCTAAATGGGTGTGAGCTGGTAAAATGTAAAAATCAGTTGGAGTAAGTTTCTTTACAATAAATAGTTGCCATGTAACAATCAGAAATAATGTCTTAACTTAACAGTACATCCAAGTAAGTTATAGTGTCCTGACCAAAGTTAGATATGAATTTCAAAAATTCACAGCTTTTATTAAATTCTTCCAACAGCAACCTGGCTATATCTTCATTGCCCTTCAGAATGATAAAAATATAATCCAGAAAGCATGTGTAGCAATGGATGTATTTCAGGTTGTTAGAATTATTAAAAATAGACTTATGTTCCCAATGGGCCAGCACCATGTTGGCAAAACTGGCCCCACATGGTGAGCCCATTACTATGCCTATTTTTTGCAAATAAATATCCTGGCCGAAAAGTATATAATTATTAGACAATATAATGGTAAGAAGTTCTTCTACTAATCTGATGTTTGTAGGAGGTGCTTGATGTTTCCGCATCATGGCTAAAATGACTGAATTCCTTCCTTATGTGGAATGGAACTGTAAAGACCACACACATCTACAGTTAAAAACTGTATTCTCTTTTGAATGTTAATTGGTGTATGTCTGCAAGGAATGACCAAGAATCATGGCTGATCTGTTTCTCTTGTGTAACAAACGTTTTCAAGATAGAATCAACAAATTTAGCACTAGCATAGGTGATGGACTTATGTGCATCTACTAGTGCTCGCATTGTTGGATCAGCTATGTTCTTGTGAATTTTTGCCACTCCCAAAATTCTAGCAATTTTAGGATATGACATAGTTAAGTAATTCAAAGTTTTAATATCAATTAATGCCTCAATGAACAAATCATTAAAATACGTGTTAATGTTACGATATGCAGAGTGTAATTCATTAATACTGACTTCTTTGTAAGTTTCACTACTCAATACACTACTCATTTTATCAATATAGTCAGTATTATTAATGAGCACTAGTCCCCCTCCCTTGTCAAGTGTTATCATTCTGACTGGATGTTGCCTTAAGTCTCTAAGAATCCTGTACTCATTTTAGTTATATTGTTGTTAACAATATTCTTATTGCCATATAAGGATCTTATGTCCAATTCAAAAATTTGATCAAATAAGCTTAATGTAGGATGGAGAGGTGGGCTGTAAGTACTTGGGATATACAAATCCCTTTGAGCAAACTCATAGCTACCAAATACAAGGGCTAGATTCAGTTTCCTCACAAAATATTTAAAGTCCATTATAATCTTGGCTATATCTAAACGTGTACTTGGAACAAACATAACTCTTTTAGAAAATAGTTCTATGAGGTCATTGTGAAATTTGTAATTTGAGTAATTATATATATTAAAGTCACCAGTTAAATTAGTCACAATTTTACATTTACTATGTCTTATAGAATTCACAGGAACATCTACCTTTTCTGTTTCGCTTTGCCTCGGGTATTGTAAGCGTTCTGTTGGCTTCCTGATGTAGAGTTGTAACCTTTGTTCTTCATGGTATTAAAATTCTGGCAGTTAGATTGTACTGCTGATGAATATGAATTAAGTCCCTGGTTATGAATACTGGAGTGACTCATTATTTACATCAGTCTTTCTCCCCTTATTGTTGTCATCTCTTATTGTATTGCTTGTACTTTGAAGCAATCCGGAAAACGTAGCTTCCTCATTCTGTACTAAATGCTGTGTATTCCTATTGGGCAGTGCAGAATTTGGTTCACCTATTGCATTCCAAGTTTGCGATGGGGGTGGGTTCGACTATGCCATACCATTAGTGTAATCAGTATGCTATCTTATTAAATGTTTTATTTTAGTAGACTTTAGTTTATTCATTTGTTAACCAATACTCGCAAAAATATGGTTATAATCATAATGATACCGTAAGTAATCTGTGTGGTTTTTGATTTCCCTATTAAGTTGCTCTACTTCATGCCCTATATTATCCACTGCTACTTTATAGTACTTGCTCATTAAGTTCATCAACTCAATCCCCTGTTTATTGAAAAGTTGAATCAATTCTTTGTGAAACACTAACCCAGTCTCTAAGCCTATGGGGAATTGCCAAGATGTGAGACCTTTAGGGACGATGTTACACTTCGTACACTCAGTAAAATACGCTATTTCTAGCTGGAGTTTTTTGTATTTGAGTAGTTTGCAATCGAGTGTTTTCAACTTATTCACTAATAAATATTCACTTCCACCAACTGGTGACAATGGTGTGTTTTCTGCTCCTTGTATACGTAATGACGGTGAATCACTTAACCAAACAGAAATATCTGATGCACCAATAAGCCCCAAGGAAGTATTGGTATTCTGTTCGTCAGTTAGATTGCTTGACCAGGTCTCTACAGGCGTTAGTTGAAAGTCATTAGAATTCAAATGAATAGACTGCTGATCATTGGAAGTTACAGCCATTGATGTTGCAGGGAAATTAGAATTCATATTATTTCCCACCAGTCTATCAGGATTTCCATTTGAAATGTTGTTTGTACTTGACATAGAGATTTCACACAGGCTGCAAGATCATCTAGTCATTTAGTCATTAAACCTAGAACCAGCGTAAGGTTCCTGGCTTCATTTTGGGTAGACTGCATCAGCGAACTCTCAATTCCCTCTGGTTCTTCAGCTGCCATAACGAAGACAAGCTAATGCAAACAGAAAATAAAAAAAACAGATGCAATACAAATCCAAAGCAACCGGAGCACTCAGGGACGAGAGGGTGAAAAATAAAAATGATGTTTTATCAGATTTCTTAACCATAGCCTTAGAACTGAATTTTTATTTGAAGAAGTCGAGTCAATGCATGCGATGAAAAGTGCTTCATTAAACTTCACTTTTATTTTTCACCCTCTCGTCCCTGAGTGCTCCAGCTGCTTTTGATTTGTATCACATCTGTTTTTTTTTATTTTCTGTTATACTAAGCAATCTGCAGAACTTCACCAAAACTAAATTAAAGCAATGCTGCAACAAATATGCAAAGTTCACAACCAACTCCCACTACCATACACATCACTGTACATCACTCAAAGAATTAAAATGGTTAGAATTAAAACATCAACTTTCATATACACACCCAATTACAACACACAACCTATTTTATAGACCTACTGCCTACCCAGCTCTAGAAGATGTCATACTCTATTGCAAACCAAACAGACCCCTCAGATCTGAAGATAAAAACCTCCTTGAATCTACAAACCTTCTAGAAACTTAGAAAAATCTCTATACTCACAGTCTATTGCTAAATCTTGGAACACCCTCCCTCCCAGCATTAGGCTAACTCCCTGCCTACCTCTCTTTAAAGCCTTCCTAAAAGACCACCTAAATAAATCATGGCTATGCACATGCATAATCACAGGCTAATACAAAATCTGCCCTCCTATACCTCTTTCAGTTATGTTAACATGTCCACCACTATTAAGCACTGTCAAGACTGGAAAAAAATGTACCATGCTACTCCAATCTTTCTACCTCCATATGAACTAATCTAAACAGCAAAAGTATTCTCCCAATTCAAAAATGAAGAATGATATTGTGGAAATATCCTATCACTGAGGCAGTGACACTATGTCATGCCAAAAGTCTTGTCAATTTTGTAAAAGTCTTGTCAAATTTATAATTTTGTGTAACGTGTTGTCAAAATAAATATGCTATATATTCTCAATGCACTTATGTCTACTAATTTAATTAAAAGGTTTTATGCAAAATGTTATCACAGTTAAACTAGCAATGTACTCACTGCATACTTATACATTTTACTTTGCTTGTAAGGCTTGTAATTTTCTAAAATTGTAGAGCATTTTCTTCCTGGACCTCCAATGAAAATGGGTCTTTGACCCAGTCGAACTATCCCAATTAACAAATGTCAAATAAATAATAAATAAATCTGTATAATTATGAAAATTAAAAGTGAATAGAATGCTATTTAAACATGAAAGAATATTATGTTATTGACTCTTGGGAACATCTAGAAATGGAAAAAAGAAAGCAATACAAATAAGATATAAATGATATAAGAATATATATGAATTTAAGGATTTTTTATGGCGATTGTCAATAGATAAACTACCTGATAAGGCTAATATGCCTTATAAAAGAAAACAAGAAAGAATATGTATTAATTGTGGAGAATTTGAAACAACAGAAAAGTTGTTTTTGAAATGTTTGAGGGTGAATAAATTATGGGAAGAGATATAAGAATAAAATGTTGAAGGGTTTTGGAAAAACTGAACAATTAAACATGGACATGATTAAATATGGCTACTATGGTGCTAAAAAGCAAGAAGGCATTAAGAAAATTGACAGAATAATATTTTATATTTTATGGACATTATCACCTGAGAGACTAAAAGAAATTAAGTTTAGTGGAAAATGGATATTAACAGAAATTCTAGAAATATATTTTTGGCTATGGAAGAAAGGGTGGGGGAAGTGTCTATTAACAAAATTTAAGTTGAATTGTATAAAGTCTAAATAACTATAAATAATGTAAATATGCACATTGTAAGTATTGTATATAAGTGATGTCAATCAATAAAAAACCCTGCTTATCATTGTTGTGAGTGGGACTCATTTTGGAGGAGCACTTCCTATTTCTGTTTCAGGCACAGAAGCGGTCCAAAATAACAGGGAGGCAGATGGAGAGAGAATGTGATGATGCAGAAGTTAAAGCAATGAAGGAGAAAGCAAATATCGAGAGCGAAGAATGTGTGCAGGATTCTGAGGAAATCTTTCAAACCTGTTTGATGGAGATGACTCAGCAAATGATGGATGTATAATTAAAACTTTCCAGACAAGAGGGTTGCAGGATGACTTACTTAAAAAATGGTAGTGCAGATTGAGCCAGAGAATAAAGGAGATGTTACCTGGGGAACATTATAGAAAAAATCCAAAAGAAGGATGCTGAGACAATCCTGAAGAATAGTTCTGAGATGGAAAAAAAACTTATACAGAGAAAGTAAAAGAAGGCAAAAATGGAGTAGCAGAAAAGAAGGCAGGAGAAAATGAAAAATGGAAGTATGTGGTAGGGATTCAAAGATATGAAGACAAAGAAATGGACAGGCATGATGTGTGGGACAATTTAATTTCTCCTTTGGGTGTATAATCACAAGAGGTAGGAGCATTTATTCTTATTAACAAAGAGACACTTTGTGACATTATATTTGAGACATTTTTTCAATGGAAAATGTTCTTAGAGAATATGAAAAAAATAAGAACTGTTAACCATTGAATCTTTATGTGATAAAAGCATTTAACAGGGAAACAAAACAAAAGGTTTGTGTACAACTTTGAATAGACATTGAAAGAGGCATTTGAAAGCTTTACATAAAGAGGTACTGGACAATGCAAAAGTATATGAAAAAAGGGGTTTATAGACTGGTGGCTGAGATTGTAATATTGGGTTAAAAATAGAAAGAGAAAAAATAATGCACATACCAAGCATGATAAATCTGAAGGGGAATAGGGGTGTTGTAAAATACTGGGGACAACCCAGAACATGTTTTTGTGTGTGGAAAAGAATATCATTTTATAAGTAACTGTGATAAAATACAATTTTATATTTGTGGGGAAATGGGAAATGTTGCAAAAATGTGAACTGAGATGTTATAAATGTAACAAAACTAGATATTTATGAATGGATTGAAAAATGAAAATAACAATAAGAAAAAAGGAAAGGAAAGAGAAGAAAATGAATGAAGAAAGAACTTTTAGAAGTAGTAGAAATAGGAGAAAAATTGAATAAGAAAAAACTAATAAAGAGGACATAAACAAAGGTTTTGAAATAAGTGATTAAGAAGGTATAAACTAGGAGGTAGTAGAAGAGAATGTATATATATATATATATATATATATATATATATATATATATATATATAGATATATATATTGGTAAAAGGGTAAAAGACAGAACAAAAAAAAATAAGGTATAAATACAAAGAAAAAAGAAAGGAAATGGATGAAAAATAATATATACAGCTAAAGACTGGTTTGAAGGCTGCCAGCCTTGCTAGATAGAATTTTGTAAATAATTATATGTCCTTGTAAATATTAATATGATCTACATGCTTGTTTCACAAATGTAAAGAAAACTGTGTTATGTGTTGAGCTTCAAAAATGTAACCACAGTGCACGCTGCTGGAAGAAAGCTGGACAGTAAAGCATTTTATGACTGTTTGATCTCAATCTAGGAGACAGGATGTCTGGCCTAGGAAATTCTTTCTATTGTTCCAAAGCAGAGATAATTACTAGGTTTTACATGTAAAGTGTATTTTATTGCTGTGGCTTCCTGGTAGGTTCAGATTACAAAAAGAAATATTGAAATTTTAAGTTCTGTGAGCCCGGGAAACTTAAGTAAAAGTGTCAAGAATTATGTAATCTGAAATGACTCAGCAGTAATGTGGATTATCAATTTAAGACTTTCTCAAAGAGAAAGATTTAGTATTTTGTATGTTGCTCTGTACCTGACAACAACTCTCCAGCACTTGCTTTGCTCTGTAAGCAGTTTATTTTGAACAGCTGTTTTCTATATTTATGTCAGACTATCCTACAATATTGTCTTAAAATATTTTCCTGTGATTTCTGAACTCTGTATTACAACTGTGTTGAATTGATGAGTACTGTCTTGTGTGTTTATTATTTATTATTAAATATTTTTAAACCTTTCAACTATGGCTGTTTTGTGTAGAGATAATTTAAGCTCTTAGAGTACTTGCATGTATTTGGTGATACTGTATAAGCCACTCCACTAGCCTTAGCCCTGGGTTACACTTACAATTTGGATAACAGTAATAGCACACCGTGGAATTGGTCACCCTTTGGGAAGGGGCTTATAGTAGCTGATAAGTAGTGGTTGATGGCAGTGATTTCTATCTTATAGTCTGGGCAGGAGGGTGCATAGCTGGAGAACCTGTGCCAGCTTTCCCCAGGAGTGTCTGCGTGTTTGTATATAATTCATATCTCAAAGTGTGCCTGTGTGCCAGCTACTTGGGCAGGGACATGAAGCACGGATTGGACAGAGAGGATGCTGAAGGTTTTGGCTTGACCACTTGGCTGTGATCTATACCCTATAGCGGTGCCAGTGGGGTGTTTTATTGGGGATCTGGAGAGAAAAGGAGAAACCATCCCCAGACTGACTGTGATCTCAATGTGCTCTTAAGGGAAATTGTACTTTACTGTGTGTGTACTTATTATCCTCCCAATGTGGACACCCCTCAATGGTGTTAGTAGTGGGGATTGAGGCTCCTTGATTACTGGCCAGTGCACGGGCATCACACTTGGTATAATGGTTAAAGGCTTTGACTTACACACACAAGCTACAGTGTTTGATTTTCACCTTTATGAAGGAATTGGTTAGGCTTAGAATAGGTTATTAAAAAACTAGCCTTGTAATTAGGTATGAATTCATGAAACCATGAATCTAAGGAAAAGGGAAAGTGAAAATATTTGAGTGCTTTCCATAAATGTGAATAGCATTAAGAATATAGTAAGAAGAACTGGAATTTTGGAGTGGTGTAATACTTGTGATATAGATGCAATTATATTAGAAGACACAATATTTTTAAGAAATGAAGAGAGATTACAAACAGAGAAATTATGGGGAAGAAAGATTATCTTGGATGTGGGAAATGAGAGGTCTTCTGAATTAGCCATATTCTGTAGAAATACAGTAATGATATTAGATGTAACTTTAGCAAAAATGGAAAGATTAACCAGTGTAGATTTAAAATAGGAAGAAAAAGTCTACAGAATTATAACATTGTATGTTTATACTAAGTGTAAAGAAAGGGAAAGGTTATTTCATCAGATTTTAGACTATGCAGTGATAAATCTATTATAATAAAAGGAGACTTTAATTCTTTTTTAAGAGACAAGCATAAAATGAAAGGAAGTGATATAAGAAAAATGTTAGACATTATAAGATGTGGTAAGTTAAGACTTTGGGAAAAAATTCATGCACTTACAAAAGGTGTACACACACAGAACTAAACTAGATTGTTATAGTTTCAGAAGATTTGGTTATAGGAGAAGGGGAGTAGTTGAAACAGGTTTTTCTGATCTTCTTGCAATATGCCTAAAATAAAAGAAAAATGGAATATATTAAAATAGGCAAAGGAATAAAAATGATAAATGATAAAATATGGAATGAAGAAGGAATGAGATTAGTAATACAGTTATAGAAAGATTATGTTACTATGAGAACATTTTATAAAAATTTGTCTAAATGGTGGGTGATATTTAAGATTTAAGGAAAAATAAAAAAACATGTTTTTTAAGTGGCAATATGATGTAAGAAAACTAGAGTAAGAATAATATAAAACAATATATAATGATGCGTTGCAAGATTTATAATACAATGATAGAAAGAAAAAGAAAAATGTAAAAGAAAGCAAGAAAAATGCAAGAATTGTTATACAGGCAAAAATATTTTTGCAAGGAAAAAGAAAAGATTATATTGGGTTTCAGATTAAGCACAGTAAAAAGAGGAGTTCCGGATATAAACAAAGATTAAGGAGGTTTAGCGTTAATTAACCTTGTGGTATATGCTGTTTCATTAAATTTGTACAAGGTGTTAAAGTGGACAAATGAAAAAGATGAAAGATTAGTAGTAAAATTGTTTAAATATAAGTATGATAAATTTGGGGTTATGGTAACAAAAAGTAAAAGAGAAAAAGAGTGTATAAATAAAGAGATACAATATTTCCAGGAAAAAAACATGTTTGTGGAAAATAAAAATTGATGATATACAAAAATAATAAAAATATGGTATAAGGATGTAATGATAAAACATTACTATGTAAAACCATGGGAAAATCTAACAGATGAAAAAATTAAAGCTATACAAATAAGAAACAAATAGTGTAATCAGAAAGTAGAATTTCAAGATTTGTTGTGGATACTGGCAATAGATAAATTATCAGAAAAAGAAAATACTCGATATAAAAAAGAAAAGTGATAGAATATGTTTACATTGTCAAGAAGACAAAACTACAGAACATACATTTCTGAAATGTAAAAGAGGAGAAAAGTTATGGGGAAAACTGTGTAACAAAGATTTTTTTCTATGATATAAAAGAAGTGGACAAAATAATCATTGATATGATTAAATGTGAATATTGTAAAAATAGAAATAAATAATGTGTTAAACGAATAGACACAAAATTATTTTGTCTCATATGGGTTATATAGAATGAAAGAATAAATGAAATTACATTTAATGGCCAATGGGTTTTATCAACAATATGAAATAAAATCAGATGGTAGCTGTGGGAATAGGAGATGGGGTCTAATAGGGATAAAAATGTACGATTGTAAGGAAAATTATGAACATGTATAAATATATTAGTATATATATATATATATATATATATATATATATATATATATATAT
This sequence comes from Protopterus annectens, assembly GCF_019279795.1. NCBI lineage: Eukaryota > Metazoa > Chordata > Ceratodontiformes > Protopteridae > Protopterus > Protopterus annectens. The sequence continues at coordinate 1,222,019,519 of NC_056732.1, forward strand.
ATGTGTATTTGTACTTTTGAAAATATTTGTAAATATGTAAATATGTTCTAAATAAGAGCGGTTTATTGTATATAAATAAGGGTGCCCTACCCTTTTCAGTAGGTCTCATGGAATCTTTTATATTCACCTGAGCTACCATTAACTCAAGCAGATTGGCTTAACATTTCATCAGAAGGCCATGATACTCAGGCGTGTAACAGCTCTCTTATGCTGCACTGCAGTTTCAGCAATTCATCTGCCTGGTGGGGAACTATAACCCACAGCTATCTGCATCAAAGGCAAGTGCACTGCCTATGGCACCACAGACACTGATACTTGTGCCACTGACACTATCTATAGCCTTCAACATTATATCGCATAATAAACTGCTCCATCAGCTAGCCTCACTGGGTCTTCCCTACTTCAGTTTCACCCAATTTAACAGCTACCTGTCCAACAGATTCCAAGCTGTTAAATGACAATGTAACATCTCTTCCTTTTTTACAGTCTATCACAGTGTTCCCCAAGGCCCTATACTAAAACTACTACTGTTTTTTATATTTATCAATAATTTACTTATCATCTCAAAACTTACCAGTCTAGTCCAATATGCCAGTGATGCACCCATTACCTGGTCTGTCCTAACCCCAGTCTTCAGCAGCAGCTCACATAATATTCATTCTCCTCTGTTGAAAACTGGCTACAAAATCAGACCTAATTGTAAACTCAAAAAAGAAAAAACATCCTTGTCACTCCTAAGTTTCACACCAAATGCAAATATTGAGGTAGTCTCCAGTAGTAAATTACTAGAGATCATAGTAGAGGATACTGTGACATTCAACCTTCACATCCAGCAAGTAATACAAAAAATAAATATAAAAAACATCAGATGTTGGGCCAAACAATATCTCACTGAAAACACCCACCATTTGGATAAGATTAATATCCACTTATCTGCTACCTATGCTTCTGTATGCCTTCCCTATTTTTACCAACCTCCAGTCCACCCTGCCAATTAGCTAGAGTGATGTGGTACTATATTTAGCCCAATCTGCTTCCAAAAACCATACTCCACACATCATAATATTGCCCTTAAGTACCTGATTTGGCTTGAGATACCTCACATCTTCACCTACTCTCAACTTTAGTCTGCACACAGATTAGCCTTTCTCCTTGACAAATGCAATGCCATAAACATAAAACATCTCTAGCAATAGAATTTTCCTATCTGCTGAGAAGCATCTCCTCTCAATTCACAAAGATCACAACAAAGCAAGCGATGCTCTTTATATAAATTCTATCTCAAACTCCTGGAAATCAATTCCCCCTCCATTCAGACTCCTCAACAATGCACACATTTTCAAAGATAAATTAAAACTCTTCTTGCATGACTCCTGGATATACCCCTGCTATTTTTCAGGCTGTATTATTCCTTAACTACCTCTCCCATGTACACATACATCTCTGGGCCTTTCTCTTCTCTCTTAAGTTTCTGTCTTCTACTCTTCTTATGATAAAATGGATATAATTATATCTAACTAATTTACTACTAATGAACTGCACCCAGTGCTGATTATATTGCTCTAAAATATGTTTATTTCACAATTATCTGGTTTATTTATCTTTACTTGGTACGTAATGCTGCTAATGCTACCTGATTATTTTATATATTGTAAAGTACTAATGCAAACAGTTTTGGAGCTTTGTATGTAATATTGTATATCTCCTACTGTTATTATTTCTCAAATAGCTTTTCTCCCTGGGCATTCACTGAAAAGGATCATGTTTTCCCAATCAGATATGCCTGGTAAATAAATGGAAATAAGCAAATAAACAAATAAATCTACTGATCTATTGTGCAGTCTTTGCAGTGCATGAAAACAGCATGGTCCTAACGGTGAGTGTGAATAATAAAACCTGCATGCCTTTATATTGGTGAACAACAGACAATGGATATATGTATGAACAGTAAATGTGCATATCCATTTATTTATTTATTCATTTATATTTGCTGAATGAGGTAACAGATTTATGATATGCATAAGAAGAGTCTTTTTCTGACTGCACGTACAGTACATAACAAGTATTTTTGGCTGATATAAGAGTCTTAATAAAAGATAGATAGGGAGTAGACCATATGGGGATATCCCTCCCAAGGACTTGAGATAAGATGATAGTAACTCTAAATTCTCCCTAAGTGTACTTGCAGTGTGTGTCCATGTGTGTGTGTGTGTGTGTGTGTGTGTGTGTGTGTGTGTGTGTGTGTGTGTGTGTGCACGTGCACGTGCACGCGTGTGTGTGTATGATACAGAAGAAAGGCCAGAATCTGCTTTGCTTCCCTGTTGCATAGTTACCCCTGTGGATGGCAGTAACTGTTCACATGGTCACTATAGGAGTCAGATGCTAATCAAGAGGGAATGGATGGATGCTAAAAGGTCTGAAGGGGACATATTATTGAGAAAGAATATTTTACGTATATCATAAATGGATAGTTAAGAGGGAATAAAGGTAGACAAGGGATAGAACAAAACACTGTACTCTGTGTTTTGTATTCTTTTTCATTAATTATATTATCATATAAGTGCCTACATTATGAGCTTGATGCTGCTTCAAGGACTGAGGGACATTACAAAAGGAAATAATTCATGAGCCAGCAACTCAGCCATTTATTAGACTTAACTGCTGTACCATTCTGGTGCAAAGTTGATGTGATTAAAAGTTTTGATTACTTAGTTTGCGCTATTGATTGTTTATTGCAATTTGATAATTGGGTTGGTGGGCTGTTACAATGAACCTGTTCAGTCACTGTTTATATTAGCCATTTTCTGTAGAGCTTGACTTACTGATCACAAAAGCACAAATTACAATGGGGGAGACTAAGAGGAAGGTTTTCTTCATGCATCAAACTACTTAATTCTCACTGTAACTGAGTGTAGGCCTAATGCTTTACAAAATGGACTTACCTCTCAGCTCAAAGAATAGGACATAGAAGTACAACAGGAATAAGGATAGGTCAGGGCATTCAAAGACAGTATGGATTAGGGAAAAACAAAGGACTAGAAGGAACAGTAATAAACTAAACACAGATATAAATCTTGCATACAAAATTACTTTATGGAACATAAGGGGATTTACAAATATAATTTTAAGATTTATTTCAAAAAGCTAAAAGAGAAATGGACAAGTTGTACTGCCCTCGGAAATAAAGCTTACAATTAGAGGAACATATACAATGAGAAAAAGGAATAATGAAAAAAATCTGCAGACTACTAGCCAGGTAGAAAAGTGAAAGAGGTGGCTATTTTATTCAGCAAAGGTTCTGTAATCTAAATGCAGATGATAAAGAGAGGGATAATATGGAAGGGACTCATAGAGACTAGGAGAGTTACCAAAGGAAATATGTAAGTGCACAATGTGAATGATTTTTTTAAAGATGTGGTAAGATGTAATAATGGCAAAATAGCTGTAAATAATCAGAGTGGACTTTAATATCACATTGGACATGTATCCTTGTGGGCTGTGGAGATGTCAAGAAAGATGATCTCTTAGGAGACGAGTTTGTACATCGGTAAGGTATGAGAAGGGAGGAAGATGATAGGATGTTGAGTTTGTGGCTTAAAGTAGAAAAGGTGAAGTGAGTGGGTAAATGCAGTCAACTGTGGTAGAGTTTGGAGTATGGAAAAGGAATCAAATGGGGAGTAGTCTGAACTGCAGGTAGTAGTAGAAGAAGAAAAAAAGAAGGACATGTACAAACAGTAAGGAAAATCCAGATAAAGAAAGATAGGAGATAAAGGAGAATATGCAACCAGTAAGGAAGATCCAGAGATAGAGAGTGAGGAGAGAACGGAGCATGTGCAACCAGTAAGCAACATCCAGAGATATGGTCCACAAAAAGAATAAATCCATGAACTTGCAAGCCAGTAATGCAAACTTTTTATTCCATAAAGCGCTTTTCGTCTGGCTGGATAGCTAGACTTCTTCAGATGCAATTAAATATTCAAAACACAGTATGTAACATGAACATCAGTCAGCTGATCCGCCCTACTAATTAGAACAGCTTTTCAACACCAACCAATGCATATACATACCCTCACAGCCTAAGCCAAAATGCCTTAAACACACATACCATGAATTATATCTACTTCTAAATAAATTAATTAAAACCTACTAACATATTTATTAATTTAAATCATAATTTATATATCTATAGATATTCTAAAAACATTCTAAAAACTTAGAAAATACTTAATATACTATATGAAATGTATGGAAGTCAGAAACCATACTTATAAATGAGTTTCTGACTTTAATTATGTAAATACTCCAAAAAATGTAATTTAAACAAACTAAAACAGTTAAACTAATGATGCAAAACTCATACATCGCTCCTACTGGGACAACTCTATTTAGTAAAATAATATAATACAATATGCATAACATGTAAAATTCATAAAATGTTTGCTATGTAGAATAATATACATTTCTGCCCTAAACCTAAAAGGTTTTTAAAAAACTGCTTTAAAAATATATAGCTGTGATTATCTTAAAAGACTTTTCAGTTTTAAAATACATTTGATAGAATACATCTCATTAAGACCTGGATAGAGACATGCAAACGTACGTAGTTGCCAAAACAATTCCATTTTTTCAAGTAACAAATGTACTGGGCCACCTCTAGCATCTGAGGTTACACATTCTATAGCTCTAAACATAAAACCATGATTAGGAAAAGAATGAGTGTGTCTAGCTAAGGCATTGTCTAGTTTGTTATTTCTAATGCTATGACATTTATACATGCCCCCATGTTTTGTACTAAAATTAATAGGTTTATGAGTTTCTAATAGATTCTTCAAATTACTACCTTTCTTAAAAACTACCTTAGGAAAATCATTTAGTTCATTAACAGTAGGTAGGTCTGTTTTTATAAATTCCCAATTCTTTCATATTATGTTTACAAAATCGTAGCTATCCATATAAAATGTGAGAATAAGACTTATATGGGTCCACAGGTTTTTTAGGTAGCTTACCCAATAAAGTGTCCTTTTGGGAAATAACACTATCTAAACCTATGTTAGAAGGTTTAGAGACTAAAATAGGTCTATAAGTACCTAAAATTCTCTTTTTTATTTATTTATTTTTTTATTACCTCTTGACATATTTCATCCAATAATACATCCGGATAGCCCCTCTTTTTAAACATTTCTACTAGTTTGTTACATTCCTCCAAAAAGTCCTGTTCATCAAGACCATTCAGGCCACCCTTGCTAATTACTTTTACTACGGAACATTTTTGAAATGATGGGTGGCAACTACTATAATGAAGGAATGCGTTGGAATAAGTTTCCTTTCTAAATATTATTGCTTTCCAACATTTGTTTATCCTGTCCTTTCTTAAATCTATATCAAGGTAAGATATTCTATCACTGTTAAAACACTGTGTAAATTTAAAAAAATCAGTAGTGTTATTCAACTGATTAACCAAGGACAAGGCTTCATTTTTGTTTCCTTTGAATAAATAAATATATCATCCAGGAATCGAGTATAAAAACTAATCTGTTCCATAATGTGGGTCACTTCAAAAATGTGTTCCTGTTCCCGAAATGCCATAACTAGGTTGGCAAAACTGCTACCACAGGGGGAGCCCATAGCAACCCCTATCTTTTGTAAAAAGTATCTGTTATTGAAAGTAACAAAGTTGTTGGACAAAACAATGTCCAATAACTCTTCTATTAGTTTTACTTTGCTTTGGGGGGGCCCATCCTGTGTAGCAGTAAGCCTACCCATTCTATACCTTCATTGTGTGGGATGGAAGAATATAAGTCCCTCACATCAATAGTAAGGAAATTAAAATCATCCCTGTTCAAGAATTCTTACAAATTTGACTTTGTTGGGTTACATATTTTTAAGCATATGGTCAATAAATTTTGAGCAAGCATAAGTAATGCTGGCTCTAGCATCCACTAATGTTCTCACAGGGGGGGTTAGTGATTGACTTGTGAATCTTTGGAACTCCAAAGATAGTAGGTATTCTTGGTGCTGGTGTATCAAGAAAACTAGCAATTCCTACATCTACCCTTGCTTCAATAAACAACTTATCAAAAAATAGAACAAATTCTAGCATAAGCTATGTTTAGCTCATTTTTAGATACTTCAGTGTATGTTTCACTTGCTAAAATTTCTTCCATTTTCTTAATATATTCATCCAAGTCTAGTATCACTAACCCACCCCATTTGTCTGGTTTCATTGTTCTCACTCGGGCTTGCTGAAGCACAGATAAAGCTTCCTTTTCTTCTCTAGTTATGTTGAATTTCAAAGTACAACCTTTTTTATTGCTATTTTTGTTTGAAGTTATTTAGTTAAAAAATCTAATATACACACTTTTTCAAACAAAGCTATAGTAGGTTGCAATTCAGGGCAGAAAGTGCTAGATACATAAAATGGTGTTACTGTGTGTTGCCCCTCCCCAAACAAAACTTTAAAATTAAGTTTTCTTGTAAACAATTTAAAATCTGTAATTAATTCTGCTATGTTAGTTTTTACTGTGGGGACAAAAGTAAGTCCTTTTGCTAGCAAATCAGCCAACACCAAATTCACTTTAAATTCAGAATAATTAAAAGGAAAATCCGGCAATAGATAGCAAAGAGTTGATGTGCTTTGTATGTTTGGTGAAAATATAAACTGTGAGTTAAAACTTAACCATTGACAGTGTGTTTAGTGATAAACGGACTACTCACAAAAGAAATACCTGTTTCACAGGGCAAAAGATAGGGCTATGGAAACATTAGCACAACAGATCATAGGAAGTTACTACATTATTGGCCCTGAGGCCCTTATAAGCCTAGCCAGATTACATTTTTTTTCAGGTGGTGCCTATCAAGTGAAAGTTCTGTAAACTAGATTAAAACTTTAAAGATGAGGATTGGTAAAGTGGTCTCTCCTTTTAGGGAGGAATGGATTAGTAGGATGACCAAACCTAAATACTTGGGGTTTAATGGAAATGGAGTCTGAAGAGGTAGTAATATAAGTTAATTATATGAATTTATATATACTTGTTAATCAGTTGCAGGATAGGTGGTCCCCTAGGATTTCTACTTTCGTAGGTAGGATCAATGCAGTTCAGATGATGATATTACTGAGAATTTTATAGTTAAGTCATCATATCTACTTGATTGAGAGAGCCAGTAGGTGGCTGGATAAAATTCAGAATATTTGTGTTCAATTTCTCTGGAATGGAAAGGGGCATAGGATTGCTGATGGTAGGCTGAGATGGCCTTGCAGGTGAGAAGGATGGGGAATGTCCAACTTTAGGCTACATGCTTTGGCTTTTGTTATGTCTGTAGCGCTTAATAGGAGTCCATTATTTCAGGATAATAATTTTAATGAATGCTGGGGAAGGATGCAGGACAATGATATATTATTTTGAGGGTTCTCCAAATTCTTTTTGTGTATGTTGAGGATATTGCTATGGAATATTTGCAACATTAACTCTCAGGACAGGACAGTGCATTTAGAAAGCTTTGCATCCAAAGGGGATTAGCTGTATAATGCATTTTCTTAAAAGGTAATGATGGGGGGGGGGTATGGCTTTCAGTACTGGCAGGAATTTAAGCTACAGTTCCAGTTACCAGAAAGACCATGGTTACAGTCTGAACAGTTAAAGAATGCAGTGATGCACTGGATAATGAATTTGGGGATGGAGGTCTACATGGGACATTTTTTATATTACAGATCTTACTGGTAATGTAAAGTGGTTATGTAGCAGAGTTTATACAATGCTTATTAAACATACTTATGGCACATAAATTGAAAAGCAATAGTTAAGATGGAAGGGTAAAGAGAAGGTAGTAATACATGAGAAAAATTTGGGGGATGGTGGTAAGAATGAGTTCTGAGCTAATAGGACTACCATTGATATGGGATCATCATATGAAATGGCTTCACAGATAGTTTAAATACCCAATGACTTTTAAGGTTCAGAAAGAAAAGTGTTGGAGGTATAGGCAAAACATTGCAGATCATACGTGTATGTTCTGAGGCTGCAGCAGTATTCAAGAGTGATGGAATGATTCTATAAAGGAATGGAGGGTGATTTTTTTTTTTTTTTTTTGCTAATGAAGAATCTAGGCATTGGAAGTTTTGTTTTTTATTTTTAGGAGGAGATGAAGCAGGGTGGAAGATATCACACTTAGGGAGCTGGATTAGGAGTTACATTCTTAAGATCTGGAAGGATGGAAGATCATGGAATAAGGATGAAGTAAAGAAGAACAATGTCAGTACTTATAAGCTTAGGGCACAAGAATGGATGGTGAAGAAGTTAAAAAAATATACAGAGGGTGGTACAGATTGAGAGTACTGCAATTTGGAGAATATGGTAGATGTATATGGTATTGTTTTGTGGTAGTGATGTGTTTCTCCCTTTTTTATGTATTTCAGTTAAAATCAGTAACATAACATTAAAAAACCCTTAACCAATGACAGAAAGGAGTGCATGAGGGAGGGATATGAAATAAATGTTTTAAACCAGAGGGGTGGGGGCTGATGGCAAATGTCAATACAGTGGTGTCTGTGTCCCCAGAAAGACTCAAAAAGAGGAAGAAAAACTAAAAGCAGAGCTCAAGAAACATAAGATAAAAAGTAATATATGAGCCAGACTACCTGCAGAAATAAAATAAAAAAGCACATTTCAAAATACTTGTGCCAAAAGGTAGAGGAAAGCAGACGTGGAGAAGGGGTGGACAGCTGTGATTATGAAAGAACTATAATGCAAAGAGAATTGACAATTATTGACTAATTGTGAAATAAAATGGAGGGAAAGTGGAGGAAGTATAAAATGGAACAAATAAGCTAGATGTCATTATGGCAGATGTCAGTAATATGTAGGCCATAGTGGGTATCTAAAAAAAAGAAGTAAGAGCAACCGGAACAAAAAAAATACTGTAACAAGAACAAAATATGGTGACAAATGAGGGACAGGTGGAGAGCCATAACATGAATTACTAAAGATTAAATTTAGCTAGATAAAGTGAGTATAAAGACAGGTTATCTAGAGGACAGATCCCGAAGAGACATAACATGCTTTGTGCAAATACATCAGTCAAAGAAACTGCTGGTTTAGGCTGACAAATCAGAAGGGCATACAGATAGGTAAACCAAACTATAACCCAGATGATAGAGGCAGGCGTATCATTGTCAAGATGCACTGTCAATAACAGAAAGAGTGGTTCATTTGACAATCAGCCTAAAAGAGGGGTCTGATGTTGGGCAGTAAAACAGTAAATTCATGGAGGACTTCTCAGCTATAGTGCTTTGACAGAGTGTAGTCACAGAGACAGTATTATGGCATTTAAACTTGGTTGGGTAGACTTCCTGAAAAACTAGCAGTTATACAAATTAAATAGCAATGGAGGTTACATTATTGCCAAACAAAAGATAAGGTTGTATGGTTTAATGTGAAAGCTACAAGGGCTACAAATATCGGGTGGGAAACAGCATCACCTGGTGGAAGAGGCAGTTGAAAACCAGCTAAAATAGGATAAGAAGGAATTGAAGGAGTATGGAGATGAGTAATCTTATTAGCAAATTAGTATGTAATTTTTAATGTATATTACTTATTGTCTGATTATGTATATTACTGACTGTTTAAACATTTTTGCAATATGTTGAAGCTTGTCTCCATGGATCTCCACTGAAAAGGAGTTCTGACTAAACACAGGTAGACAAGCCCAGTAAACAAAAGCAAAATAAGTAAAGAGATACAAAATAAATAAAGTTAATACCACAGCAGCAAATGGCACAGTAGATCCAGCAAGAGGGGCAGGCAAGAGCACATCTAAATGGGAAGAGAAAGCAGGACTGATAAAGAAACTCCTTCAGAAGTGAGAGGGGAGGAGTCCCCAGTTTGTGTTTTGGTAGGGATGAATAAGGTGGAACAAAATTTATCTGCCACAGAGGGGAAAACAAAGGAGAAGAAGGTCAATTACAAAATAGGTCACCATTAAACTTCCCCGAAACAACAAAAAAAAGAAAGTTACATAATTTTTGAGGTGACCCGAGAGAAGAGGATGTTGTACAAGACTGGAGTGGGATTGTGCAGGAGGTGAACCATGAGGAACTGAGAGCAGTGGAGGAGGGTAAAGCAATTGTAGAGAGATGCAGATCCATTTAGATGGTGGAGACACCATGAATCATCAGTTGAATCATAAAGGGCATGAACAGGCTCACACATGCAAAGTGAGCTACGTATGGCAGTAAAACTCTATAATAAAGGATTTATTGCAGGAGTCCCAAGATCAAAGATGTTTTGCTATATGGATTTGTTTTCTGTTAAGTATATACCTATCAAGTGAAAATTGGAGATGTGTGGATGTTTGAAGAGGGAGATGTAGCAGATGATGTAGAGGATTAATGACTGGAGATGGTGAAGGAAGAGGAGGAAATAAGGAATGAAAGTAAGAAAAGAAAGTCGCTCAGTATGAGGAAGTTAAAAAATGAGAAGAGCTCCATTATGGATAGTGGTCCAGTGAGTAGCCAAAGAGTATTTCCACATTGACTAAATGTATTGCCGAGACAGTTTTGCTGTAATGACATTGGACAAATACTAATATGAAGAAAGGAACAAATAGTGTCTACATTTGCTGTAGGGTGATAAACAGATGTTGTACATATTAGATATATATAAATTCTTGGAATGTCATTAAAGTAGAGAAGAGGTCAACCTCCAAGTTTGATGATAGATAATTAATAAATTAATGGACAATGGAAATTTTTATCAGATTGTATGTTCAGTAGTACATTGCATGTTTCTGAGGTTGAGGTAATGAGATGTGCATATCCAGTGTAACTATATAAACATTAGGTTAGTTTAACAGAATACATTTTTATATGGATTTAGAAGACAAGGTAGTCTGACTTTTGTCAAAGGGGAAGAAGAAGTAGCCAAATTATGTAATTGACAGCCACAGTGCTTTTCTTTTATGGCTGATCCATTCAAAGTTAAAATGTGTGTGTGAGGTGGGAGAGTTCTTAAAATGTTTCTTTTAACAGGTAAATGCAGACAGTTATTGTACATTATTTGAAAGAACCATGGTATTAATAAAAAAGGTGTAACAAACAGGATGCATACAATACAGTCAGTTGAAAAAAATGAATGATGTCCTGAGAGTCTTTAAATAGTATCAGATTATGGAATTGAGAAGTAACTGTCTTTAGGGTGACAGTTTGTGACATGATATGTTATGAATCTGTGTTAAGGGCTGGAAGGGATGAAGATTATAGATAAATTTAGACATGAGGGTTATGAGGATGGTGGATGTTAATACCCTGGAGAGCAATGTCCAAGTAGCTAGTAAGGCTGTCAACTGTCAGCAATGACCAATTTTGTCTGGGGGGATTGTTTAATCCATGTGGTATGCCCAAAGATTCTTGGGGACCAGTTCACCCTGTCTGAAGAGTTGGTCAAAGAGGTAAAGTGAATTGAATGGTGGAGAGCTGAAATGTAGGGGAAGTATGCAACCCAATTAAAACAGAATCAATACTCCATAGAATCAAAGGGGATGGTCGAATGTTGTATACATATAGGAGCTAAAAGTTTTGAAATGAGAGATGGGAAATATGCTAAAAAAATTATACATTTGTGGGAAAGTATTGCTTTCCAAGAGGAAGAAAAAGAGGAACACAAATATTAATCAAAGAATGAGGAGGCTGATGGTGAAAAGTGTTACAGGGCTGAGGGTTAGGTGGCAGAGGTGCAAAGGTATGTTTGAGGAGAGGTGAGTGATGCCACTGTTGTTTAGCCATTTAGTCAAGTCATACTCTTTTTGTCCTCCAGGCCTTAAGCACATCAGGCCTATCTGGCAATAATGCTCCTTTACGTTCCTTCAAATTCAAACTCATTACTTCAGTAGGTCTATCCATCATCATAGGCTTTTCTGACCCCTTCCTTTTTTCACCTTAAATGTCTTCCCTAGTAAATCCTGCTGTTGTATTATGTGATAAAGTATATAAGGTTGAGTTTTAAAATTAGGCCTTCTCGTGAAAAGTCTAGATTTATTTCACCAAGCACTGACTGATTCAATTTTCTTGCAGGCAACAAGCGTTATCGAAAGCTTTCTCAAACAACTCAGTTCAAAATCACCAGTGTTCCAATAAAATTCTCACAGCCACATGTCACTACCAGGAAATTCATAGCTTTGAATATATGAATGCATTGTTAATGTGATGTCTTAGCTCTTTAAACTCTTATTTACTATAACTTTCCAATCAAACAGCAAAAATCTTTAATTTCATGATTCTATTTTCCATCTGCAGAGATCCTTGAGTCCTGGAAAAAAAATGTTATTGCCCTCACGTCTCCCTATTTGTAATTATACAATGACTGGCCATTAACATTCAAAAATGGGCATGCTGATTGGTCAGCCCAACCAGCGTGCTCATTGTAAAGCGAGCATATATCAATGGAAAAAAGTCAGGTTGCCCAGACTTTCTTCTATTAATATATGCTACATAAACTCTATTTTTTTATTAAAAAAAAAAAACTTTCAAAAACTGGAAACTTCAAGTGAACAAGACAGACAGGACAGAGAAGAATAAAAAGATAATCTGGTACGTAATGCAAAACTAGAGAAATGTACCTGATTATCCTTATATTTTCTCTGTCCCATCTCCCCACTACCTAGTACATTGAAAGTCTGCCAGTTTCATTTCTTTTATTTAAAAAAATACAATGAAGATCTTCCTTTTTCTGTTGCTTCATTTACACAGCACTGATGTACTATGCAAGTGTGGGAATGTAAGTCCCATACACATGTGCAATACATCAAGAAAGCCCCAGGATACTAGGGAAAAACATGGAAGAACAGCATGACACCATTATACAAGGACATTATTTAAGAAAAGTAAGTAACTTTTTCTTAAATAATGTCATTGTATAATACCAATAACCCACAGCTGGGTGTGGGTAATGCTGGATTTTCCCATGGGTGGCTTTGTTTGGTATACCAACCGTAGGTAAATTCAGCATTACCCACACCCATCTGTGAGGTATTGCTATAATAATTGGTTGAGCGAGATAGCATAATGTATTTTTTTACTAATGAGCAACAAGCACGCTTTTCTGCTTTCTATGGTCATAAGCAGCCTATTCACCCCTTTCTCACTTTCAGCCAACAGAATGGTATCATCTGCATATCTAGGGTTCACATTTTTTCAAGCAATTTTGAGTCCAACAGCTGATTTGTCTAATCCATAATTTTGCATGATATATTCATCATACAAATCAAATTAGTAGGTTGACCATATAAAGCTTTGTCATAGTCCTTTCAAGAACCAGTTAGTTATTTCATATTTGGTTTTATCTGTAGCTTCTTTTGCAACCTACAGATTCCTCAGGAACCAAGTAAGGTGACCTGGTGTTCCACTTTCTCGAATAACATGTCACAGTTTGGTATGGTCCACACAGTCTAAAAATATAGAGTAGTCAGTAAGATAAGTGTTAGTGGGCTGTTATTATGACCAAAACAAAGATAGATGAGGCAGAACACATAATAAGGGGAGCAGAAGCAATTATAAGACAGAGAGAGTGATATGGGCATAACACTTTTATGTACTGCTTATGTCCAGCTAAAATAGACTATACAGGAAGGCAATATCTAATGTGGGATGTCAGAAGAGATGAAAGAAATTGAAAAAAAATATAGAAATTCTATAAACATTAAGAAAAAATGAAGCAGACGGGAACAGAAAAGTATCAAGTAGGTTAGATAGGATACTTGTGGACTAGGAAACTCTATGAGCGTGGAGACCACTGATGTATGTGAAGATGGATTATTACTTATTAATTTATTATTTATTTGACCCTTGTTTACTGAGAAAGTCTGACTGGGTCATAATGTACCTATTCTCAGTGGAGGCCCAGGGAGAAAAGTTTCAGATACATATGGATAAATCATTGTTTTTTTAACAGAATGGACTTGCTTTCCATTTGCCTAACCACGTCTGGATTGTACTTTCCCAGGGACACCTCTCTTAACTAATTGCAATCCCTGTTTTACTCCCAGCTGCTTTTGGGATCTGTGCAGCTTCTCTTACTTTCATTACTTCTGGCATTTAACTTACCTCCTTCTCAGTCTCACTGATTGTTTCTGGTGGAAAATCCATTGCTGGATTTATGACTCATGGAAAGAAAATGTGAAAGGGGATTTGAGTATTGGAAGAGGAGCGGCAGAAGACAGGAGAGTGGAGAAAGCAATAACAAAGAGAATGCAGAGAACTGAGCGAGTATTGAATCTCTCTGGTTCCTGTACTGTGGAGAGGGGATAAGGAGGGATTGGAGAGCTGGAGATGGAGCCCATGTAATTTCAGAAGGTCAGATGTTGCAATAATTGTAATAGCTACAACAAATGGATAGAAAATTGGTTTAAACGAACAAACTAGAAAAATTTAAATAAAAGGTAAGGAGTATGATGGCATTAAAGCTGATTGGAGAGCAGGCACCATGGTGTATAAAGGGTTGCAAACAGATGATGGCAGGATTAGACATACAAGACAGAAATGAAGTTGTGACAGGAGCAAATAAACATGAATAGAAAAGATGAGGAAAAAACTGAGAAAGAGATGTTAAGTAGGCTGGAGAGGATCAAGGGGCTGCATGTTGAGTTAGAAGAGCTGGAAGAAGAACAAATACATACAGAAGTGATGTGGAGACAGTAAATGGAGAAATTAGTGGACATGGTTGCAAAGGTATTAGTGTAGAAGCTTACAGATTCAAAGAAAAGAGCAATAGTTACTGAAGTGCAGGAACCCTTACTTCTGTTCTGATCTCTGTCTCCATTTTATTTAGGCAGGAACTGCTAGTCAATAGCTTTTTCTGTTTTTATCTGATTGGCCTGAGGGTTTAACTTTAGAAAAGGCTTTCACCTTGGTGGAATAAAATAATTACATTTTTTAAGATCCTGCTCTTTTATTCAGAGCTTCCTTGTGCCTGGCTGTTTACCTGTGGCTACATGATTTGGATTACTTCTAAAACCATCTGAAAATGCAAAGCTGATATAATTATATATTTTTGCACTTGCTCTAACTGTTTCAGTGATATTTAACAATTCTTTGCTGCATTTATTTATTTTGTTGAATGTATCACTGTTTTTCAGTCTGCACTTGTTAAAGAAACTCCAGCTGCTTGTTACTGTACTGCTCTTAAGTTGTTGATTTAACAGTATTCTGCAAAAACTGTTCTGAGTTTGCCAAGATATTTTTAAGTTTCTCAGGGATAGTGAACTTATTCCAAGGATTCTTGATATTCCATGAATCCTTAGTTCTGTTCTGATCTCTTTCTCTCTCTCTCTCTCTCTCTCTCTCTATCCATTTTATTTTTCTTACCCAACCATCCAACTGCTGTTGTATTCTCAAAACTTGGTGGCTTTTGATTTGCCTGCCTCTACTATAAATTTGAGATTGGATTCTCCTCTCAGTCCCATCACTTCAGCTCATTCTACTAAGTACAGTGAGATCATTTGGTAAGGCACAACACCTTAGCTTCTTAACCTGATTATACTTTATGCAGCTGCTTTTACTGTATTTGTGTATCTTGCTACTTTATTACTTTATTTTGCTTTTGCTTCTTGTTCTTAGAAGTGTTCAATTGTATTTATTCTGCCACATTTGTTACTGCTTGTTAGTAGCCTGATTAAATTATAATTGTTATCCTAAGCCTCTCAGTTGTGGTTTAAGGACTTGGGCTTCAGGCCAGTTATTTTACATTAAGAAGGTTTGTGGTCTACACTCTTATGGAAGGAGAGGGTAGCCTCTGCCCTTCTCAGCAGGGAATTGCTAGGAGAAGGATTACTGCGCTTGCTGTTCTAAGTCTCTGTTCTGGTTTAAGCACTCGGGTTGCAAACCAGTTATTTTACATTAGGAAGATGTGTGGTCTAAACTCTTGTGGCAGAAGAGGATATCCTACACCCTTCTATGCTGGGAATTTCTGGTTGAAGGCTCATTGTGTCTGATATTCTGAAAGTGTCTTAGTTCTGGTTTAAACACTTGGACTCTAAACTAGTTATTGTACATTAGGAAGGTTGCGGTCTAGACTCTTGTGGCAGGAGAGTGTGGCCTACACCCTTCTAAGCTGGGAATTGCTGGTGAAGGCTTATTGTGCCTCTTATTTTAATTATCTTTATTCTGGTTTAAGCACTTGGGTTCCAAACCAGTTACTTTACATTAGGAAGATTTCTGGTCTAAACCCCTGTGGCAGGAAAGGATAGCCTACACCCTTCTAAGTTGGAAATTGCTGGTTGAAGGCCTATTGTGTCTGTTATTCTGAAGTGTCTTAGTTCTGGCTTAATTGCTTGGGCTCCAGAACTAGTGGTTTAGCATTAGGAAGGTTTGTGGTCTAGACTCTTGTGGTAGGAGAGTGTGGCCTACACCCTTCTAGGGTGGGAATTGCTGCAGAATTGTGGCTTTATTTAAACTGTTTCTTTCTGTTCTGACTGTGATTTTATGCACTTTGAATTTCTAGTACTTCTGGATTTTATAGCATAGGTTAAATTCAGACTTGCCGAGTCTAGACTGTTTGGTATCACTTGAGCACTACAACCAGCCCTTCACTGAGATACTGAAAGATCTGAGGCAGCTATTCCTTCCAATTAACTATAAGTGCCTGGTTTTCCTCTTGTATACTGCACTTTTAATTTGTATGTGTATTCTACCATTGGTTTGAATTGTCTGAACTGTTTTTTTGCCACATTTTACTAGATAGTGTACTAATTCATCTATAGCACAGCCCAGTTCCAGATTTACTGATTCTGGGTCTGTTTTATAACATCTGAGCATCAAACTCAAGCCATTGTTGTTGGTGAGGATCCTTCTACACGCTTGTGGGAGGACAGTGCTGTCTGGGTCCTATCTAATCGAGTGTGCTTTGACTAGAGCTCAGAGAGAGCATCCTTATGGCTAGTTTGAGTTAAAAGGGTTATTCCTTGTTTTATGTAAGCCCCATGTTTGTGCTTGCTTGTGTTTAGCACACCATTGTGCACTGCAATGTAGTGGCCATTACCTTTGGTGGTTATAGACGCAAACATTTTTCTTGTTAAATTTTCCCTTAGCACTTTGCTTGTGGTCCTCCAGGAAGTTTATTAGGAACCTGCTCTACCATCAGGTAAGCTAGCCTCAGAGGTACCAACAAACCTCTCACCCACTAGCCATTCCCAAGTGTGACCACTTTTCCTTTACCATACAGATTTACCTAATGCTATGGACAGACAATTTTTTTACAGTTTCTCCAGCTAGCTTGGCCAACATGGGCATCCTGAGACAGTATAGCAACTGCCTCATGTTCACTGACAACCCTCTACTCCTAGTCCACACAAACTCAACATGTGAGAGATGCAACTATATTAAGAACTTTAAATCCATGCTCTTTCACACACCAGTCAGTACACATAATAATGAGTGGGTTGTCAGCATGCACAGCTCACCTCCTATTCCACCCAAATCCACATCACGCATGCCTACATATGTGACGGTCCTCACCATAAACATACCTAAATACCAGAGACCTCACAGACACAAACACAAGCAGGCTGCACATAATACTTCCTCTGCAGAACACAATACACATAATAGCCCATGCAGCAGTGTCTCACCTGTCAAGTCCTTAAGGCAAAACACAAAACCAAACATATCAATCATAGGTGATTCCATTGTGCAACACACAGATGTCCCTCTCACCAGAATGAATAAGGAAAAGGTCAAGGTCAGCTGCCTGTCAGGTGGCAGGATCAGCATTATCACACATGCACTCAAGTCTCTCAACAACAGGTAGTGTTATGACTCCATCATTGTGCATGCTGGTGTGAAACACTTCAGCTGTACATAACTCTTTGGACTATATGAAGAGAGACATGACTGAGCTCTTGGACTGTGTTTCTTGGGCAGGTATGTCCCTAGCCTGAAGCAGCATTTTACCTTCACCTAGGATGATCCCTCAATACAAACAGAAAATGATTGGCTTCAATAATTGGCTTAGTTTCTGGTGTCATTCAAAGGGGATCCAGTATCTGTCAGTCTGGGATGACATGATCAACAGACCTCGATGCTTTGTCAGAGATAGTCTTCATCTGTTAACCCTGGGATTTTGGCTACTGGCTAAGGCTCTTGCCACCCCTATAATGCATTTTTAGGCACTGTCTCAAGGACACAATTCCTGGCATAAAAACTCCATCTAAAAACAACCACAAGGTTATGCCATTAAAAGCTGAGAGTCTTAACACGAAACAGCATTTTCTGGAAGCAGTCCTCACCTTGGAAGATTCAGACATTTGTGCAGTTACAGAGACATGATTAGGCTGTGGAGAGCACCCTAGTCATACTGGTTTACACCTTCTTCCACAAGTTCAGACCACAAACTGAAGGTGTGAAAACTAAAGGAGGTGGTGTATCAATATTCATTAAAGATAACTACACCTGGTTGATTAAACAGTATGATTCCCTGGAGATACTTCAGGTGCAATTAACTGTTGGTAGGATACCTATCCATGTCATTGCCAGCTACAGGACCCCCTCCATGAATCAGAACACTCACCCTGCCTATTTGGATCTACTTGAGTCTATCAAAATACATCTGAACACCATGGTTTTGGGTGACTTTAACTACCCATCCATTGACTGGGCAAACTACTTGTGCTCAAACTCACTTGCCCAAAGTTTCCTCGACTTTGCTAACTCCAAGCCCTGGACCAGCTGCCACAAGAGGTGCCAACATGCTGGATCTGGTGCTTACCAATATGGAGGACCACTGTAGCACCCCCACTGTGAGGTCTTCTCTAGTGAGATCTGACCACAAATCAGTCTCATTCGAAGTAACTATCACACCTGACCCCCCTCCCCAGCAGCAACTAAACTAAAAAATTTCTCCAAAGCAGATTGTAACCTCTTATGGGATGGTATAAATAGCTTCACTGCACTTCAGATTGAACTGGCAACTATGCCGAGTTATACACCAATGCTTTATACAGACACCTGTATAACTGCATTGACTCAGCTGCACCTGATAGGACCAAAATAAGCTCCTCAAGGAAGAGCAAACCTGCCTGGTGGACAGCTGCCACTAACAGGCTTTACAATAAGAGGAAGAGATTGCTATCTAAGAGTAAGAGGGAGTGAGTCCTAATCTGGAAAACACTCCCTCCTCAGCTTAAACAAGCAAATAAGACTTCTTGTGAAGTCCTCTAAAACAAGCTACAATTCCAAATTAGCTTCCTCAACTAAGGACAACCATAAGGCATTCTTTAGTTACACCTGTAACCTAAAAGGAAAGGCCCAAATTTGTGCCAAACTACTAGTTAATGATACCAAATACACTGAACCTGTGGACATAGTTAACCTGTTTGCTGAAAGCTTCTGTGAAAACTTCATGCCCCTGTCCCAGCAACATGTACCCCCATGACATCCCTACCTCCCTATGGCCAAACACAGCATCTATGGGATCTGATAACACCCCAGGCTGTGTCCTTATTGCACTCCAGCAAGAATTAGCAACACTATTGGGTAGTCTTTTCAACCATAGTCTAAGCACTGGCTTCATCCCAGCTGAATGGAAAATAGTCACTATTATTCCCTTGCACAAAGGTGGTGCTTCCACTGACCCTGGGAACTATAGACCTAGTAGCCTGACTAGCCTTATCTGCAAGGACATAGAGCTAATCATCATGGACCTTATCAACAAAACTATAGGTAATCTCTAAACCCTTGATGCTTCTCATTTTGGATTTGTCAAAGGGACATTATGTCTGTTAAACATGGTGGACTTCTTCAAGACAGTCAATAAGGTCCTGGATGAGGGGAAATCTGTGCATACAGCCTACCTAGACTTAGCCAATGCTTTGACACTATCCCCCACTCAGGCATCATTGACAAACTCACTCAGCTAGTTATCAAACCTTCTATCATTAGATGGGGGTCACTAAGTGACACTGATATAACCCATATTGTCAAAATAGGGGAATCCACCTCCAACAGCAGACTTGTAACCAGTGGTGTTCCACAGGGATCAGTCCTGGGACCTCTACTGTTTGGAGTCTATTTCTCTGAAGTACAAGCTAAAACTAAAGGTCTGTGGCTGACAAAATTTGCTGATGACTGAAAACTGGGAGCTGTCATAGAATCTCCAAATGATGTCAACATCCTACAAGAGGGTTTTACACAAACAAATGATTGGTGCCAAATTCATGGCCTTAAACTCAATGCAAAAATGTATTATCCCTTTCAGCAAGAGCAATTTTTCTGCTAACTAACACATCAACAGCAACGCCCTAAGTATGCACTCAGTGGTTAGAGTCCTGGGTACACAGGTTGACAGCAACCTTACCTTTGATCACCACGCCTCCACAGTAGTAAGAAGGGCATTATATATTGCTCATCTCATAAGTAAGGACATTTCCCACAGAAAAATAACATGTTATAACCTCCCTGTACTCTTCCCTCATCAGGCCAATAATTGAGCACAACGCCCCTTTTGGTATGTACCTTTCTAAGCACTTGCAGCAATTGGAGAGACCACAAAGGTTCCTCACAAGGAAAATCCAATGTCTTTAGCATCTGTCCTATGTGGATCATCTGAAATCATTGTCACTTTATTCCATTTCATACAGAAAACTCAGAGGCCATGTCTACCTTGCTTATAAGACAATCTCTGACGCTGCTTTTTTTGAAATGCTGCATATGCACAAGTCAAATGGTACATGAGCTACTCATGCTAAAGACCTTAACCTAGTAGCATGTTAATAGAACCTGCTGGAGGGGCAGGTTTGTCTCCCAGAGGTCGCCACACCTTTGGAACAGACTCCCACTTCATGTCAAACAGAGCATCTCATTGGTCCTCTTCAAACAAATGTGGACAATTGGATGGATAACCCTAATTTCACCCTGGGGGTTCTACCTGTGTTCCTCTTGGACAGGGGCAATGGGTGCTGATTGTGGAAATAAGGGTAGAACTTGGCTAGGATTGTAAAGGCCCTTAGCCTAGTAACTTCCTATAATTCTATGATCCTAAGTAGAGATAGAAGAAGGGAACAGTGACACTAGTAATATAGTGACAAGGAAAAAAATAGTTTTACAGCAATTTGTATTGATGAGGATAATCAAGAGGAGAACGTTTGAGAAGTGGAAGGGTCTGCAGTTATTTGAGGAAGGCAGAAAGGAGAAGCATGAAGAGATAACTGAGGGAGTAGTAGTAGGAATGATTAGGTATAGAAAAAGAAAGAAAGAAAAAGCAGGCAGTCCAGATGGGTTTGTAATTCATTATACATTGGTAGGGCTGCAAATAGAGGAGTTCTTAGCAAATGCATATATTATATAGGTGAACAGGTGTCACAATCAGTGTGACAGGCATAAGTGGTGGTGCTATATAAAGGGAAGGGGTAATAGGGAAATTTTGTTAAATAATAGCGATACAAAAATCATGGCTAGGATGTATGCAGCTAGGCTAAATATGTTGTAAACAAAGTTGGTGGGAGAGGCACAAGTTGGTTTTGTGAAGGGTAGGTCATGTATAAACAACTGGATATTGTTGTTAAATGGTATAAGCTAATGTGAGAGACAGAAGAAAGATTCCACTGGAGACTGTTGTTAAAAGGCATGAGTTGATGTGAGCAAAAGCAGAGATAAATAGGGTTTGGGTTGTGCTCATGAATAACAAAATAACAAAAAAATAAGGAGCTACATGCGTAAACTTCAAGAAGTGTGAAAATTAGTCATATATGAAGCACCAGTAAAGTTTAACTTGTTGCAGCTATCTACGCCCATGGCTCCTTATTTTTTGTTATTTTGTGGTTTTTGCTGAAGTGTTTGTTGGCATTGTGCTCATGAATATTCAGAAGGTATTTGACTTCATGACCTGGGGACTTTTTGATGATGACTTTAAACAAATATTAAGAGAAGGAATGGCTTCATGGTGTACTAGGGAATTAGATAGGAAGCCAGATGTTTAGATTAGGGCTCATGGTAGTTTATCCAATAAGGAGGGGATAGGAAAAGGAAAGAGATAAGGATGTCTGTTTCCTCTGAGAATTTTTATTCTGGTTATGGAGAAACTGACAAAGAAAATAAACAATGTGATAGAAACTAGGAAGTTGAAAACAAAAAGAGCATCCAAAATTTCTATTTAAATGACAGCATGTTATTATTGGAGGGTGTTATGATGTTTAAATGACATCATGTTATTATTGGAGGGTGTTATCATATTTAAATGACAGAATGTTATTATTGGAGGGTGTTATCATATTTAAATGACAGCATGTTATTACTGGAAGGTGTTATCATATTTAAATGACAGCATGTTATTATTGGAGGGTGTTATATTTAAATGACAGCATGTTATTGGAGGGTGTTATCATATTTAAATGGCAGCATGTTATTACTGGAGGGTGTTATCTTATTGAAATGACAGCATGCTATTATTGGAGTGTGTTATCATATTTAAATGACAGCATGTTATTATTGGAGGGTGTTATCATATTTAAATGACAGCGTGTTATTATTGGAGGGTGTTATCCTATTTAAATGACAGCATGTTATTGGAGGGTGTTATCATATTTAAATGACAGCATGTTATTATTGGAGGGTGTTATCTTATTTAAATGACAGTATTTTATTACTGGAGTGTGTTATGTTGATTAAGCCTCATGAGTTGCAGGTTTTTGAAGAGTTCAGGAAAAAATTGAGTCTGGAGTATCATCCCAGTAAGTCATTGGCAACAGGAACAGTAGGAAGGGAACAATTTTCAGAAGGGGCATTGTGGTCAAAGAGAATAGAGAAATATTTGGCATATATTTGGTATATTTTTCTCAGACCTTCAGGCTAGCATTTCTGGCCTATAGTTAACTAAGTTTGAAGATGACTCCAAATTGAGAGTTGTTATTTGATCTTCAACTAACTCACAATTGCTCCAACACAAGGCAAGGAGTAAGAGTGGACAGTAATAAAAAGAAGTGTCAAAGGAAAGGAAAGGAAAATAACTTTAAAAGTATAGAAAAAGGAGTGATAAAACAAATATACAGGTATTTGGGAAAATAGGAGGAAGCAAAGATTTTATCAAATACAGGTACAGGTGGATAAAGGTAAGTAATGTATGAGAGAGAGACAAAAACTGGGAAAATGCCTGTATCAGTCAAGTGAGTGAATAACATATGCGGTGATTGCATAGCTGGTAAAGGACCTCAAAAAGATTGGGAAAGGAAGGCCCAATTGAAAGGTCCAGAGTTTTGGAGATACAGAGATAAAGATATACTTAATATACATACATGCTGGGGATACATATATGCTGAGGATTTAAGGCTTTGCAGAAAGAAAGCAGATAATATTATAAACTGATAGTAAGCTGTACAATACAGAGGTGAAAGAGGGATGGAAGTTAGGTTTATATGAAATGGATGAAACTCAGGCAGACAAGGTGAAGAGAAGAATGGATGGAAATGTTACTCATATGACTCATAGGAGGTTGGTTAAAAAAGAAAATTGCTGAAGGGTAGTAAGTGAGATGTATCAATCTTGTCAAGGACAAACAGATAGGACAGTTGATAAGGAAGGTACTCCAGGTGCAGGTAATAAAAGTTATGTGAAAAGATTAAAAGAGAAATGGGGTACAATATGGAGATATAGGCAAAAGAGACTACAGGGAAAGTAGGAAAATAGAGGCAAGAGAGGCAAATAAGAGGTGTAAAGGTTTTGGAATGTGCAATTACATAAACATGAAAAATATAAGTATCATGCCGGTTTTATTCTAGGCATGTTATTGTCATCTGTAGATGGCATTTTGTTATAATATTTATACAAGCAAGCAATCCCCTGTCATAACAATGATAATGTTGAGCAAATGCATGTTTTTCTTTATAAAGCAAGTGATTTGAATAAAAAATAACTTAGACGGGAAAACATTTGACATATATCTAGATAGACTAGCATAAAAGAACATCATCACAAGGCTAAAGTAATTTTAATGAAGGAATAGACAAAGAAGGATGGACTGATGTTTGGAGATTCCTCTATAAGACCAAAGTAGGACATATGTTCTGTTGGAATGGGGAGACACAGAAATGATCATTACATTACTATGTCATCCCAGAGGAGGAAAAGTATTTAAATTTTGAGATAAAGGTCAAGTACACCTCAGTCCATAAAATGGTCTCATAGTATACCATGGGGTATACAGCATAAAAGAGAAAAAGACAAGAAAAGGACATTTTAAAAAGAAGAAAACCATACTGAGAAATACAGCAAAGACAGTAGCTCAGGAAAATCAAACCTGTAGCTATGTCTTGAGTTCATTGTAGTGGGATGGGGAGAATGTTGGCTTTAGGGTGCAATTGTTGGTGGCAGAATGGGAAAAATAAGAGAAAATAGGCGAAAATGGTAAACCCTAACATTGTAGGAGGAAAAAAGGCTTCAACAATTGCAAGATTGATAAACAAAAGTAAAGGGATGATTAGTGCAGAATCCAAGAGATGAATAATCTAATATGTCACCTTGAACAAACAAAAATTCCTCAATCAGAGGTGGAATATCTCATTAAATGTGATTTTTGGTACCTGCATGGGAAACATGGAAAATATATCTCCTGGCTATCCAGGAAAAGAAGAAAGAACACTATATTGCTGAAACTGTAGACAAAATGGATAAAAGCTAATAATATACAAGTAGTTAAACACTTTTATAGATTTGTACTCAGAACTATATCCCAAGGACTGTGGAAGAGATGTTTTCAGTTGGTTTAAGTGTGATATAACAATAATATTAATAAACAGATAACAGTACCATTCCCAGAGGTAAACATGCCAGTCAGCATATGAAAATGGTTAATGGTCCAGACCTGGATGATTTTCTCACTGAATTTTTAATGGGGGTTCTGACTGGGTGAAGACATTCATTGACTTATTTTTGTTTTTCATTTCTGGAGTATGGTTACATCTCTCTATGCTAACATGCTTGGATAGCAGCATTGCCAAAAGGAAAAGGAGATGAAACCAACACAGGAGATTGTAGAACCATTTTTACTATTGAATGCAAACATTAAAAACATGTGAAAATACATGCCAAAATGTCTGATAAAATGTAAAAAATCATTTGTTTTATTTATTTCACATTTGTCTACCAGGACAGTCTGACTAGAAAATTGATACCTTTTGACAATAATGGAGTCTTTATAACAATAGATGTCAAGGATCTTTTTAGTTGTATTCCACACTCTATTGGTATTGACTGGTTCGCTGATTCCCTTTTTGATGAGTTTGGCCTTGAACAAGGGTTAATTAATACCTATACACAGTTAATGAAAATTGTTCTCAATAACAATTATTTGTACTTTGAAGGCCATTATTTTAAGCGATGTGAGGGTGTATCTATGGGGTCTGCTTGTGGACTCCTATTTGCCAAATATAGTCATGGCACAATGGGAAAAGCATTTTATATTCTCTTCTCCATATTTTATACACATTCGACTGTATTTAAGGTACTTGGATGACTTGTTTGTGGAATGGATTGGTCCTAAGTAGGACATACCAACATTTATGGATGATCTTAATAGTAGTACTAATTTTCTAAAATTTACATATACAGTACAGGAAAATGTAATTTCGTATCTAGATGTGCTTATCTCTAAGATGGGTGAAGGCAATATCAAGGCTACAATATATAGGAAGCCTACTTACTCAAATAGTATGTTACACTTTACAAGTAGCCATCCTAAACATGTCAAACGTGGTATTATCAAGGTCCAACTAGTGAGAGCAGCCCGAATGATTACACTATTTGATGATTTAACACCATGAGTAACATGTTCTTAGATAGGGGATACCCCAGCAGGTTGGTCAATTCTATCAAAACAGAGGTCATTTATAAACGGAGAACCATTTTTTTTTGTACCTATTTTAAATGGTACTAACATGTCAGACCAAGCTCATGGACCTCTATTTCCCAACAGGGCAAATGCTGCTAATAATAGCAGGATTATGAATAATGGCCAGGCAGTGATAGGTCTTTCCACTGGTGATAATTGTTGTGGAACTAGATCAAACAATCATAAGAAGGCAATGTGTCCTTTAATATGCACCTATACTGTTGACAATTGTCTGGTGCAATATATTATCAGGAATAACTAGGCCATCCTTATGCAGGACCAGGGGATGGTTAACACATTCGGTAGGAGTCCGCAGGTAATTTTTAGAAGATGAAGAAATTTGAAAAACCTATTAGAGTATGTTAAACCACAGGACAAGAAGGGTCAAATGCTACCATGTGGAATGTGTCAAAAATGTAAATATATTTTAAAAACAACTAAGATAAATATTAGGGACAACGAAATTAGTATTAAGGGGAAATACAATTGTTACACCCAAGGAGTTGTATATGCTGCTATTTGTTGCCAATGTCAAGCATTTTATATTGGAAAAACACAACACAAGCTAGGCCAATGAATTTATGAACATATGTATGAGATTAAGCAAAAAAATGAGAAAAATGCTATGTATAGACATATTAAAAGTTGCCCTGAACATAGTTTTAATTTTGTTGTGTTACAACAAATTACAAGTCAGGCAAGGGGTGGCCCATGGAAAATACACTTGGAAGAAAAGGAAACGTGGTGACAGCTATTTTTAAATGCTTGTTCTCCCCCAGGGTTAAACGATATGATTTTGATTGTAAGTAAATTGAAATTAAAAGTATTCGATAGGTGATTTGATTTAGTATTCTGTCCCTAGTTAGTATAGGTACATACATTTATTTATTTATTTATTTGTTTATTTATTTATAGCTTAAAACTCACTTTTTAATAAAAGAAATATTTATATATAAAATGGTGTGTATATATATATATATATATATATATATATATATATATTTTTTTTTTTAAATATGCCACTTTTTAAAAAAATTTAATTTTCTTAGCATTGTACTATTTGTACACAGATTTATGAATTTATATGCCTAGATTATTCATGCAATGATTGGGTTTTGTCTTTCATGTATTTTTAAAAGCATTTATTTAAATGCGTTTTTTAAAAGTATTTTTCTAACTATCATTTTTTATTTATGTGATGGTGGTGCTGCAGTAGCGTTGTTGCCTCACAGTAAGACATTGTCCTGTTTGATTCTCAGCTAGAGCGTCTTCTGTGTGGAGACATGTGTGAATGGGCGTACCTTCGTTGAAGGTTGTGCGTCAGGGCTGGCAACTCGGCATGTAAAAATCTACTGCCAATCATTAGTGGACCGGAGTTCCGCTGTGGCGACCCCTAACCGGGAAAAGCCAAAAGACACAACAACAACAACAAATTTATACATATTTTGTCATCAGTCCTATTTACTTGTGCTTTTATT
The DNA here is from genome assembly GCF_019279795.1 of Protopterus annectens. Classification (NCBI taxonomy): domain Eukaryota; kingdom Metazoa; phylum Chordata; order Ceratodontiformes; family Protopteridae; genus Protopterus; species Protopterus annectens. Next base: position 1,222,046,856 of record NC_056732.1, read on the forward strand.
TAGTTTAACTGTTTTAATTTCTTACTTTTGATTTGTTACATTGGAATGAATTGTTCAGGGTATGGTTGCTGCTGACATTTGATTGCATTATTCTATTATGCTGTACTAATATCACATTTCATTGGTTGATTAGTTTATTGCCTTAAATTATTTGTATATAAATAGAAGGGTTTTAATTTATTGAAATTGTCTGATGTAGTCTGGTCATAGTTACCAGATGAAAGCGCTTACTTTGAGTGTAATAAAATTTGGTTGTTCAGCTGGTGTTCTTAGCCTCGTTTGTTGGCTCTGGTTTTGCTGGTTTTATCGGTGTTCCTGTCCAACTAGGAAAACCCATTTTCAGCAGAAGCCTTGAGAGAAAAGCTGCACATAGTAAAAGTAAGTAATAAAAACATTAACATGATACTTTTTATATACTTTTAAAATAATTGACAGTGATCTTGTAGTATAATGTGCATATATGGTATTTAAAATCAGGTAACGTTGGCTAAAGTTTTCAGGTAATTACAACAATACAGATGTGCAATGTAGGAAAGTCTGATCCTATGGTACTTATTGTGAGTTGTGGCTTTCATTGGTCTATGGTAGTGTAGAGAACATAATTATGCAGTGTAATATACAATCTGGAATAAAGAAAGGGAGGCTAGAGTAAGCAACATATATTGTAACACTCTCTGTTCATTTATGTTAATGAAGAGAGAAAGAGTGAGGAAGTGAGAAAAGTCAGGATGAGAAGATAGAGGGAAAAGTAAAAGATGTTGATGGTGAAGATGAGTTAGAGAAGATGATTTTGTTTAAGTTAGTGTGATAGCGGATAGGTAAGATAAAACATAATAGAAAAGTGTACCTGTGACATTATAACATGTTTATATTTGATGAATATGCAGAAACCTTAGGTTTTAAAATACAGTAGTATGAAAATAATTTTGGTTAGAATGGGGAATAGAAAAGGAAATGATCGTATTGAAAGAATTAGGGAGGTAGACTTCCTCACATATTTATGTTTGGAAGTGAGCTTTACACTGCAAATAATAATTGATATTAATGTTTAAATGCTAATTAATAAAGTTAAAATCTAACAGAGAAAGAAGGATACAGATTGAATTATGTGATGGGGAGGATTCATGCTGTAAATACGCTGCGTGATACCCATTATCTTAAAATCAATAAGACATATGCCCACATATTTTATTCACCCAGATTTAGATAATGTTCAGATTTTCACAGAAGAGGACAGAAAAGCAAAGCAGGGCCAAAAGCAGAGTAAACAACAAATGTTTGCACTGAGGGAAGGGAGAACCCAGGGTTTGAGGGATGTGCCTTTGAAGACAATGCCTTAATATTGTGCATTAAATTAAAATACATGAAATGGGAGTAGAGAAATAGAAGGGCGATGGATTTATGAGTTTGGTTACAAAAGAAATCTTGGAAGAGAAGAATGTTACAGCAATAATGGTTGTCAAACTACACTATGACCATATATTTCTGAGAGCTACACAAATGCAATGGCAAGGTTCACTGTTCTAAATTAATGCCATATCATGAAATATATGAGTTACAACAGCAGAAGCCACTCATGTATATTTGTTTCCGAAGCAAGTTAATTAATTAGTTGAGAAAAAAACAATGATTTAATGTAAATTCAAGAAAGATTTATTGAAATATATAGTGGGTCAATTATTTTCTCACTCTCTCCACATGTAATTGAAGCCACCTATTATAGCAAAAGGAATAATAATGTTGAGATTAGCAAAATAGTGCAAAGGTGTTTAGGTGATTCATAACATCTAGCCAACTTAACAGTCTTACACTCTTTAAGGTCTTCAACAATGATCTCAAGGTCAATATTTAAAAAGGTTATAATATATATATATATATATATATATATATATATATATATATATATATATATGGATCCCTATCATATGATAGAAACCTTATTTGACTGAAATGCATTTGACTGAAACCACAAGACTGAAATTTCAAAAGACTGAAAAGTCACTTGACTGAAACCTATAATACTGAATTTCAACATTCTAAATTGTAAACTGGGCCATATAAAACCAGATTTGGTGGGGGGCTATGCACCCACACCCCCAATGTGGGGGGCTGTGCTCCCCATATCCCCATCTATATATACTAACTCCAGGATTGCACTACAGTGGGGAAAAGGGCATATACCTTCAGCGTACCTTACAGTAGTCTATATGCTGCCACTACTATGCCCTTTTCCCCCACTGTAGTGCGATCCTGGAGTCATATATATACTTGGGGGTAGGGGGCACAGCCCCCCACATTGGGGGGATGGGTGGTGTAGCCCCCCACTTAGTCTGGTTTTATATGGTTCAGTTTACAATTTAGTATGTTGAAATTCAGTATTATAGGTTTCAGTCTTATGGGTTTCAGTCAAGTGACTTTTCAGTCTTTTGAAATTGTTTGAAATTTCAGTCTTATGGTCTCAGTCAAATGAGTTTCAGTCAAATGAGGTTTCTATCATATGATAAGGATCCATATTTATTTATTATATATATATATATATATATATATATATATATATATATATATATATATATATATATATTGGTGTTACTAAATTAGGAACAGTTCTTCTACTCTGTATTTCAGGTTACTTTGCAGTCGATCTTGTGCATGGGATAGCATCTGTTCTGCTATCTACTCATAATTTACAGAATACAGAGTCATCAGTAAATGTATTTTATAACTTGGAACAGAAGCATTTATTTATTCAATTTAGTTTCATTTTCTAGTGTTGTTGCTGATAAGAAAACAGCACCAGCTTCTATCAGATAATAATAGTTGAACCGCATGTTAAGTAAAGCATTTTTAATACCATGTTAGAACCATACAGGGAAAAAACTCAACTCTACCAGTAAGAATGTTATATGGAATCTTCAGGGTAACAGTGATAGTGTGTAGCCTTCAAACTTTCATTATGAAAATTGCATATGTCCTCACTGTGTAATTAAAGCTCAAAAGTTCACAGGTTAGGAAAAGTTAGCTTGCTTGTTTTATAAGCTTTTTTGCTGCTCTTTTTGTGACCTTTCTATTGCTGTACTTGGCATTCAGTGATGATGGAATTTTAATTGACTATTTGAGATGACTTCTTAACCAAATAAATATTAAATTGTTGAGTCTTGCTTAGCTGGATATTTCTGCTTAAATACATTGCTTGCATTAATTTTCACATCATGTTCGATACATTTCTTTTGTATGCTGCTGCATGGGTGATCACATCGTTTAACCTCTCACATATGGCAGCAAATAGGGCCATTTAATATTTGAATGACTGCTGTCTATTTATATAAAGTTCAATTTGTTGAAATTAGTTGGCCTTGTGCCTTCATTAAACTGAAAATAACACATCTGCATACCACTTATACAAGGTTATTTAAAGCTAAAAGGAAAAAAAGCATTCTTTTTTTTCTTGCTTTTGATGTAACATTATTCTGTTTATAGAATAATGATAAGAATTGTTTTTCTGTTCTCTTTCTATTAAAGTGCTGAGCGGGCAGTGCCAGTACCTCACATGTAGCCCACATACCTTTGATAACAGGTAGGTCAGAACGCTATATGTTCTACCCTCATACTAAGTGCTTAATTCCAGGTATAGAGCTGACACTATACTGAATACTAATGGGAATTTTGCACTTTGCTGGTGTTGTCCTTCACCTGAGATATTAAACTAAGGTCCCACCTGCCTTCTTTGCTAGCAGCTGAGGTGACTGTATAAACACTTCAAAAAAGTCAAACAAGCATTTTTTTATTAAAACTAAAGCATAAAACATAATAAAAACAAATGAATGGCGATTACTATATACATCCCTGACTATTACTTGTACGCACCATGTAACACACCATATGATGTTACCTTCACTATCAGTAATAATATGATTTCCACATCACTTTTTATTACACAGTAATATAGCACATCTTTCATTCTATATCCCCTAACTAAAGCATATTATTAATTCATAAACATTATTGTTCAATAATTTATTTGTAGTACTTAATAATTTACTTTTCCAATTAAAAAAATATATTGATTCCTTCAACAAAAATCTCAACCATTTCAAATAATATTTTTATTAATCCCTATCAGAGGCGGCCACGGTGGTGCAGTGGTTAGTGTTGCTGCCTCACAGCAAGAGGTTCTCTGGTTCAATTCTTGGCTTGGGTACCTTCTGCGGAGTCTGCATGTCCTCTCTGTGGTTGCGTGGGTTTCCTCCCAAAGATAAGCGATAGTTTGATTGGATACTCTAAATTGGCCCTAGGTGTGAGTGTGTGCCTTCTGTGGAAGGTTGGGTGCCAGGCTGGCAACTCAACACTGTAAAACTCCACTGCCAGTAATGAGCAGACAGATGATTCACTGTGGCAACCCCTAACAGGGAGAAGCCGAAAGAAGAATTAGTCCCGGTCAGGGTGGCACTATGAAAAAGACTGCTTCCAACAATTATCATCTCAGAAAATGTCAAGATTCTGCATAGATTTTGATAAACAGGTAACTTGATTATGAATAACGTGGTAGTACAATATAAATAATATTAACATTTCAGGAAGCAACACCCAAATGCCCATGCATTATTGTACACATTTACTCATAAAAGGGCAATGCTACAGACTTGTTAACATCGTTAATTACATTTACATTATAGCAGCTTTAATTCACTTCATACTATACCCCTTACAAAGAATAATCATTCTTTCTCTATAGTATTCAGTATATGCAGACACCTACTTGAATTGCACGCTTATCACAATAGATGAAACCTACAAAAGAGAAAACATTAAACATGAGCTGTGTAATAACATACAAAATTTTGCATAAAGTGCAGTTACAGTTATTTGGGTCTCAAAGTAACTGTATTCATGATCTGTATCATTGGGAAATATGAATCAGCCTCCCATTAAGTGACATTTGAACTCTGGCTAAATCCTGCAAATACAGGATTAAACACAATGTTATATCATGCATCAAAACTTTGACAGTCACTAAGCAAAACCGCGCCTACTGGAGCAGGATCACCTAGTTGCAATGATCCTCGTGATGACTGGACAACACTCAGTTTATCATATGAGCTCAGACTGCCACACTTGTCTTGGATACTTGGTTGGGCTGCATCAGTCATTCACAATGGAAAGAATTTGCCAGACATAATTCCGATTATACTTGGCAAAGTTTGACTCAATGGGTTTTCTAGAACACCTCATGCTAGTTGACACTTGTTAGGAATTGATTATATATTATGGATGTCACATGCCGTTATTCTTGGTTTAAGTTTTCACTCTTACATTAGCATATCAGTTCATCACTGTCTTACAAGCATTACCTATATGGTATAACTCAATATACCATTAGAGCTTTATGTGGATCAGTCTGTCTTTGTATATCTTTGGTTGTTTACACTGCTTCTTCATCTTCACCTTCAGTTTGTGGATAAAGAGAACTTGATATAGTATAAGTAAAACTGCTGGAAATCACTACACATAAACTAACAATTTCTTTAACTATCCCATCCTTCAAGAACATTATCTTCATCCTTGTTGTTATCCATTGGCTTGTTGTAGGTAGTACATGAATTGTTTGAATATTACATGAATAACAGTCAAAAACAAGAAGGCATCAGTCAGTGTGTCTACCTTTGTCAAGAACCCTGTGGTGATCAGAGGTTCAAATCTCTGTAAAGGTTTATACATTTAGATGTTACGTTGACAATGTCTTGGTCAACATTTTGCCACCACATGGACATTTCTGCTCTTTCTCTACATTTGTTGAGACCTTGGTGACCCTCATAATTTTGACATAGTTCTTGGCGATTTTGATTCTGTCTTGTCAAAACAGTAAGCCATAATGCTCTGATGACTGAGCTTGGACTGTAAACTATAACTATGTCTGCATTCAGCTCTTTGGTCTGTGTCTGGCTATCCATTACACATATACAGGATAAGAACTTGCAATTCAGGATCAACGTGAGTAGCTTTATTAGGCTTTTCTAGTTTTTTATTGGTTGCACACCTTGTCGTTATGATGCTTTGAACATAAGCTGTGACATCAGTTTCTGTTTCAGATAATGATTTGTCACGTAAAGATTTTCTGAACATCACATCAGGGACAATGTGGTGTGCATCTGGTACAAGTACAGCTTCACTCCTATATCTTCTTAAATGCTTCAGCCATCTTTGGCACTTTGGTGGCACTTTGACAATATCATATGAACTGAGTAATTGAACTTGTGGTGTATGGTCAGTCTGAAGGTGGAAACTCACTAGCAATTATATGTATCTGGAGAACTTTTCACTTGTCCACAAACTTGGGAAGAAGTTATTTTTCAATTTGAGAATCTCTCTGCCCAGCATCTGTTGAAATTCTCTAGCAATAAGCTATATGTCATAAAACTTATTCATCATGTTGCAGTAACACTGCACTACTCTGAACCTACTGGCATCTGCATTCACTGTTGTCTTTTTCTTAGCACCATAATATGCTAGAACTGGAGCTGTTGTAAATAAATATTTGATTTTAAGGAATGCTTGGGACTGTGCATGTTTCCAAAACCATGGTGGAGTTTCCCTTAAAAAATATGTTAAAAGACCGAGCATTGTAGAAAAGTCAGGTACAAATTTACCCAAATAGTTGATCATGCTTAGGGCTTGTCTCATTTCAGTCACAGAGCATGGATCTTACAACTCAGCTATTGCACAGATCTTCCTTGCATTGGGTTTGATGCCAGTAGCATATAGAAATGGATATTGATATAGATATATGGTCTACTTCACAAGAATGAAAGACCATGTTACCATAGATGAGAAGGCTGAGAGGTGAACTCTGAAACTTCATTTGAACGAACGACCCCATATTCGACAAGTTTTCAATGGTAAATAACCATTTGCCCAACAAGGGGAACTTTACCCTTTTCCCCACTGTAGTGTGATCCCGGAGTTGGTATATTTAGTTAGGGGAGCTCCCCATCTGGGCGGGGTGGAGATGGTACAGTGTATTTTCCATCCGTTGTTGGCCCAGTGGTTACTAACCACTGGAAACTTGTCAGCAATGTGGTCATTCATTTAAATAATGTTTCAGAGATCACATCTTAGCCTTCTCTTATTTGGTAATGTTTTTTTTAATTCTTGTGACGTAGACCCAGATACAGATATAGATATAGATATAGATATAGATATAGATATAGATATAGATATAGATATAGATATAGATATAGATATAGATAGAGGGCTATATAGATACAGAGGTATATAGATAGAGATGGATAGAGAAAGAGAGAGAGAGAAAGAGAGGGAGAGAGATGGTGCCTAAAATACTGAAGGTGTGACTTACTAAAGCAACATGTTTCATGGCCAAGCTTGAGACCTTTGATTGTCCGTAGCACTGCCTCTAACTTCGAGTCATGCATTTGCTTGTTTGGACCAAACACCTAGATGTCAGACAGCAATAACAGCACCATTCAGACCTTTGAATAAATCAGTCATTTTACATTGACGTGACTGTACTAAAGGGCAGCCTTTTGAAACAAAGTCTTCCACAAGATTAATGAAAGTTATCAGCCTTTGTGTTTCCTACCTCATGTAATTTATCAGAAACCACTGGAACATCTCGGGTAGAAACCTATTTCCATACATTAGCTTGAGTGCTATGCTTTCCACTGTTGGTAATATTAACCTTTCATGCACAATAGTATCACTGAGCTTTTTCAAGCTGGCGTAGATTCTAGCTTGACCATTGTTTTTAAATACTGCAACCATAGCAGCACACTACTCTTATTAGTTTGGTAATACTTTCAGTAATGCCATGGCTTTGCATTTATGTTCTGCTTCTGTTTTGGACAGTAGAAGGAGTGGTTCCTGTTTTCATATGGTTAAAGCATACATAACATCATTTGGATTTCATTTCATTTTTATTGTTTCTCAGTCAAGCAAGACAGCTTGGTGATACTTATCTACATCGGCGTCATTTCTTCTTCCTATTAATCCCGTTTAATATGCCACAGCTCTGCTAAGCAGATTATTTATGTATGAACCATCCAGCACATAAAACCAGACTCAGACTTATGCCCCTTCCATTTAGACATGGCTACATATTTGCCAGCTTTGCCAATATAGTTGAGCTTGCCTGCAGGTCTACACATTTCATTCTCTCCTTCATTCTGCTGTGCTACAGGAAGTTTCTGTATGTAGCAAATGATATCACTGTGATATCAGCCCCTATGCCTATCTTCAAACTCACAATTATTCCATGAATTGGAATTTTTACTTGCCAATGACTCTGACATCTATCACAGCAGTAATTAAACCTAAGAAAATTGCTTTCTGTACATTATTTTAGTTAACATTTTCAGTAGCAGTCTCTTTAACTTGCTTTGGTTTAGAAACAACATCAAATGCTCAGTCTCTTGCATCCTGTTCACCTTCTGCCATGTACTCTGCCATGACTCATTAGGGTAATGGTTACACCTTGAGCATTTGCCAGGCTTACTCTCATTCTGTTTCTTGAACATTCGCTTGTCTGATTCACATCAGCATTTTTTTGAACATGCCGCTATCTTATTGCTTTATTTCACAAACATTATTTGTTATGTTTTAAGTTAGCATTCTGACGTTTTAACAACTCATCCTCAATGACTATTTGCATTGCCATTTGTAAAGTCATATTAACTTTAAGCTGTAACTTTTGTGACACTTCTGCATCATTCACCCCACTCACAACTCAGTCTCGTATGTGCTCATTGTTGGGGTAATTAAAACCACAGTTTTATGCCATTTCATGTAACTGTCTGACAAACTACACACCCACCCTTTCCTTGTAGACATCTGTAAACACATGCCCTCGCATGTATAATGTTCACTGCTAATTACTGGCTCGTATATAACTCTCTGGCCATCTATAACTGTAAAGCTAAATATGACCTCGGACTCTCAGTCAATAGCAAAAAAAATGTTTCCCTGCATTTCTTTTAATTTCTTATATAATTTAATTACACTATGAAATTGTGAGAATCTCTGCATCTAGGCAGACCAGTGAAATAGTTTTGAGAAGTTAAATGGTTCTAATAGGTTAAATTTCAACATGGCAGAAGAAATTTGATATTTTACCCAATAAAGGGTTTCCACTTTGTAAAACAAGGACATTGGTAGTTAATATTGTTTATTTCTTTCTCTAATGGCAGCTATCTCGAAGTGTTTTCAGATCATTTAGGGTGATGTAGAGAAGTCATTTAAGTCATGAAGACATTTTTTGTTATTTTTGTTTATAGGTTCATAGGTGTGTACTAGGTTAATTGCCCTGGAGCCTTTGCAACCCTAGCCCATATAAGTGCTCTGGTGTCACAGTTCTAGAACCATGTCGGGTGGTGCTTCAAAGTGTGGACTATTTCTTGCAAGGATCATCTCAGAAAATGTCAAGATTCAGTTTAAGTTTCAATAAACAGGTAGCTTTATTACAAATAACATCATAGCACAGCATAAACAATGGTAATGTCACACCCAGCTGCAAAACAACTCAACACTTGCTGTGCATTTTGGTGCAAACTTACATTTAAAAGCATAATGTTTCACATTTGTATTAAAAGGGCAATATCATTATTTATGTATTTAATTTCTATTGCAGAATATAAACAGTCTATCAAATTTAATTCACTTTACACTACAGTCCCTGTAAATCTTTACTCTATCAATGTACTGCCATATTTCTTTATGTCAACACAAAATAGGCTTTTACAATCATGTTCTATCACTGATTTTTATTTCATTAGTTAATTATTTGATATCCTACCATGAGCAAGTCTAGAGAATAATCCTATAATTTAATTTGTCAAAAGAATTTCTTACATCTATTTTTCAAAACACCAAAATAGCTTGCAGGATTCAGAAAGGTTCTCTAAGCCTGCTCTAACTGGCCAATGCAGGTTGGATAATTAGCACGACAGACAGAATGACTGATAAAGACACACACAGAGAAAAAAACTCATTAGTGGCTAATGACCATTTCTCTGAATTGAACACTGCACTGTCGGACATGACCACACTAGAGTCCACCCTACATGACCCTGCTTCACAGTAGCATGGACAACCCCCCCACACACACACACACAGATGCACATACATATCCAGAGAACAATGTGCACACTCTCTCACACACACACACACACACACAAACACACACACACACACACACACATATGTATGTATGTGTGTGTGTATATATATATATATATATATATATATATATATATATATATATATATATATATATATATAGATATAGATATATATATATATATATATATATATATATATATATATATATATACACATATATATTTATATACAGATAGACAGATAAAGATATAGATATATAAACATGCCCTCTCATGTCTCGTGCATAATATTCACTGCTAATTATTGGCTCATATGTAACACTCTGGGCAGCTATAAATGTGAAGGAGCGATATATATATATATATATATATATATATATATATATATATATATATATATGTATATATAAAAAACCTCAACTTCCCAGCCTATAGCTGCACATTTACTCACTTTACATACACAGTCAGGCACATGCACAAACACACACCCAAACACACATAACTTGTATACTTATGCTTATCTCCCATAGTGCAACCACCCAGATGTGCGTGCACATGCACACACACACACACACACACACACACACACACACCACCCAGAACTCTGCTATGCTTGCTTGTTGTCATGGTATGGCTTACTTGGGTACTGCTGTCATTTCCAGGGAAGAACACATGGCTAATTAGCATTAGCTGCTCCTCTAAACAGCTGCACTGACAAGCTGTTTTCCTTGAGAGACTGTTCTTTATGTTACACCTCATGAAAGGGATAACAGTAGAGGGAGCTTGATCTCTATATCAGAAAAGTTTAGGGTGATGCAGAAACTTTCCAAGTTAAGGCATATTACAGTAACCCTTTCTGAATCCTTCCCATTATGATTTTAATATTGTCCATCATGGCTTAGTATAACATTCCTGTACAATTTTAACATTTTTGTCTTTTCACTATAAAATCTTTGATTTCTAATTTTGTTTTTCTGATTCTTAATCTGTCCCCATCATGTTCATAGTTGCAACACTTTTTATTTTCCCATAGAAAGAGCTGAAACAGTTTGAGTATTATTTTTTCCCAAGTATGACATCTATAAAGATATAAAAATATTATTGGTTGTATCATGTTCAATCCACAACTTCACCTGGATGCAGCACCCCTCTTGTTAATGGACTCAAATAAAAACTCCACACCATTTTGAAACATACTTCTTTTTTATATTAAATATTGGCTCACATCTAATGAATTAATTAAATGAAAAAAAAAAAAAAAACAGAATGAGAATTTCCCTGGTATCCTGTCCCTATACTGAAGATAGACCATTCATTGCAAAACTAGCTGAGTCAATAATAAATTATAAAAAAGCTGGTGATAAAGAAAGGTTGAGCTCTGCTACCCTACTTCTTGATGCCATATTGGCAACCTGTGTTCGGAAATGGAACTTGGAGACTTTGCACTGTGCAAAAAAGGATATGGAGTTTTATAGGCTATATGTTTACCTCTGGAGGGATTTTGGCACACAGACTCATAAAAACATACATAGTGTAAAATGAGTCAGTGACTCTAATACCGAATATTAAATAATTAATTTGGCCATCTTCATCATTTCATATGGCTAAATTGAGGAGAACATGAAAACTTTCTTGCCCATGAATGCTAGCCTTTAAGCACTGTTGTTAGACCAGTGGCTAAGAAGTGACGAATGACAATAAAACAGTGAAGACTTCCAGTGCAAATAAGTATCTTAAGAGCCAATTGTATTTTGGTGCTTTGAAGTAGTGTGTGTGTGTGTGTGTGTGTGTGTGTGTGTGTGTGTGTGTGTGTGTATATACATATATATATATATATATATATATATATATATATATATATATATATATATATATTTAATATTAATTTTACTGCACACAAACTGCCACTAACTATATATACACATATAAATATGCAAGGATTCACTCACTCATAAATATATCAGAAAGTCATAAACACACATTTATTGCTTAGTATACATGTTACAGAACTGCAGCCCTTCCCTTCATGACATGAATTAACTTCTCCAGGTTAAACCAACTCCATCTGCTACTCTTCTTTGACAAGATGCAATTACACTACCCATCTGGCCACTCCCATTTCTCCATGACAGTAAATCGCCTACTCATCTGACCATGTCCCTCCCCACCATGCCATCCAACACCCTGATTTATATAACTGCCTTATAACTACCCTGTACTCATGTTGTACAGATTCATCTAAACCACAAGCAAAACCTCCATAGATAGACTTAGCCTGCCATTTGTGTGCCTAAGAATTCTTCTCTATAATTGTAAATGTGTACTTATTTCTGCACCTCACTGTCTGTACTTTCTTTATAGGTTCTTACAATCTTCATCTTAACTACAAATGGCTGCATCTAAAGCATATACACCATTATCTTTGTCCACTTTACATTTATTTATTTGTTCCTATTGCTATTTTATATTTGTTTACTGGGTGAGTTGAATTGTCCAATTACCCATTTCAGCAATAGGCAGTTTACAAAATTATTTTTATGAAACCTTTTTAAAGAATGCACAATAGCACATACAACTTTAGTAGTTAAAATAACATTAGCTTGGCAGTAACATATTGCAGAAATTATGACAAGGAATAGTATTTCAAATGTAGTGTAAACATTACTTAACATGTAAATAGCAAAATCTGTGCAGTTAGAAAGTTACTAGTTCCAGAATATAACTAATTAGTATTATTTTGATTCTATTAGCTTCATTATTTTTTGTTTAACAATTGAATGTAATGGTATTTGAAGACTGTTTCAGCATTATTAGCCATAGATGATGTTAGGTTGTAAAACGTTCCAGACTGCAGGAGTTATTCTAGGGGGAAAAAATCTCAGATAAATCAACAAAAGTGAGGTCTTCCATGAACTAGTGCAACTAGTGCTTAGCCAGATATAAATTCTGAGGAGAGCTGGTCTGATCTCTGAAAGAGGGTTTTTTTTTTTTGTCAGAGGCATTGATTTGTCAGGATGCCATTTGTTCCTCTCCCCTTTGCTGACCATTAATGGCTATCATTTCAGTCATGTGTAAAGTAATGGCCCTAATGTACTTGGCCTTACTTGACCTGAGTTTCACCCCTTCATCTGCTTGTTCCGTTCTGCCTGGCTTATAAGTAGCCGACTCCAAATCCAGCTCCAGAAAAGTGACAAGTGGAGTACCTCAGGGTTCAGTCCTGGGACCGCTATTTTTTGGCATCTACTTCTCTGAAGTACAGGCTAACACTAAGAGACTCTGGCTAACAAAGTTCGGAGATGACTGCAAACTGGGAGCCATTATTGAATCCCCACATGATGTGGATATTCTACAAAAGAGCCTTACAGAAACAGATGCTTGGTGCCAGTGCCATGGGCTCAAGCTTAATGCCAAGAAATGTATAGTTATCCTCTTTGGGAAAAAACATGTACCCATGAATTACCACATAGGTGGCAGGACACTAAACACCAAAAGTTTGATGAGAGACTTAGGGACACAGGTGGACAGTGGTCTCATCTTCAATAACTACATCACCACAACAGTCAGGAAACCTCATCACTAAGTGCTTTTCATCCAGAAAAATGAGGTCATTGTCCCACTGTACTCAACATCATTAGACCCATTATAGAGTACAATGCCACATTTGGTATGTAACTCACAAGACATCAGCAACAGCTGGAAAGGCTGCAGAAATACCTCACTAAAAGAATCAGAGGCCTAAAGCAGATGTCCTATGCTGACTGTCTAAAAAAACTCCAGCTATACTCTGTGGCATATAGTCTACTCAGAGGCAATCTCTGCTTAACATACAAGGACATGTCAAACCCTGAGCTGTTGGACATGCTCCACTTAAAGAAATCCCAATCCCGCAGAGCCACATGCTCCAGGGATCTAAACTTTGTCATTGCAATGAACAAAACATGCTGGAGGGATAGGTTCCTGACCCAGAGACTCACCATACTCTGGAATAGACTGCCCATACATGTCAAGCAGAGTGCCTCCTTGGACCTCTTCAAAAGGAACCTTGACGATTGGATGGGAGATAGGAAATTTACCCCAGGGATCATGTCAGTCACCCTGCTAGACAGGGGTCCAAGGAAGTAAATATTGTGGGAAGAAATATCCAGGAATTGTTTGGCTAGGCTTGTATAGGCCATAGGGCTGATAGCCTAGTACCAACCTATGAACCTATGAACCTATCAGCATAAATTTTCTGAAGGGTATGAAGTTTAAAACTCAAATGTTTGTCTTTATTTTCTGACTTCAACTCTGAATGATGTGCTAATGTTTTACCAGAAAACCACAATTTTATGAGAAGCAAATCAAAAATATGAGACAAAAATCTAGACATTCTGTGAAAATCTGTACAGCTGAGAGGTATTTGCCCAGCTAATGTACAGTGTTGGCCAAATTATTAGTAATATCAACAAATAATGGAAATTTCTTAGTTTCTTTAATGATTTTCAGTCTGAAAATTCAGAAAATCATTTCAGTTCAATAATTATGAAAAAGCTTTTTAGCATGACATTACTACATATTACTTACCTACTTAAAGAGAAATGATGTCATAATGACTCAGTTCCATAGCCTTAAAAATGGGTAAATTGGCTGACTTAACACCACAAAAGCATGCAAAAGTTGAGATTCTGCTCAAAGAATGTGATCCTGTATCAGAAATCACCAAGAAGTTCTAAAACTGAATACCGGTGAAAGTTTGTTACCCAGACTTTCTGGCAGATGTGTTTGCAGAAAGTCCACAACTCCTCAGGAGGATGCATATCTGATCAGAGAATACCGTAAGAATTGCAAGGCATCCAGTAGACAGCTGCAGGGGATGCTGGAACAACAGGGTGTTACAGTGAGTTCCAAAACTGTTCAACAGAGACTTCTGGATGCCAGGCTTTGAGCTTGCAGACCTCTGAAGAAACAGAACTTGTTCAAACAAATGAAGGCAAAAAGACTGAGCTAGGTGAAAGTGTTTCAAAACTGGTCAGAAGAAGATTAGGAATGGGTTGTTTTCAGCAATGAGAGCACAATACAGTGTTTGGATCAACAAGTACAACATGTCAGATAATGTAGAGAGCAGATGAGTGATGATTGTATTGTTCAGTGCACTCAAGTGATGGTAGGGAGCGTTATGAGCATCTTCAGAACAGGTCTGCTCTATATTGTTCAGGGAAACATGAAGCAGGAACAGTATAGAACTATACTACAGCAACATTTCCTCCCTCAGCTGTCTGATTGAGCAAAGAAGAAGGGATTTACCGGGACAGGGGACTTCATCTTCATGCCCGATGGTGCCCCATATCACAAGGTCCGACAAGTGACAAGTTTCCTTGTGGTCCATGGTACTGGACTGTTACTGTGGCTGGGTAACAGCCCAGATCTTAATTCAATACAGAACTTGTGGGCTATTCTGAAGTCAGAGATGAAGAAAAAGACCATAATAAAAAAGCAGCAACTAACTGAATAACTCTTCTGAAACCACACAAAAGACCAGTGAAAACAGCTCTACTTTCCAAAATAAGAATTTAATAAAAACCTTTTAGTTGTCTCTCCTCTCCTAGCGCCTCGGCTGCAAGCCTTTACAGAGTAAAAAAGTGAAGCTCACTCACACAGTCCTTTTATACAGCTGCCATATCAATTAACAATTCATTACATAATAAAATCAGTTCCTAATTGTTAAGCTAACAATTAACCCATGAAATTCTGCCAATTGCACTCTTTATTCATTCCTAAGGGAGAAATTCTAGAGCTGGTAAGGAAAATGTATTTAAAAGAATATTTCTTTAATCAAAAAAAGGAAGATGATTGTTTAGAAAGTTCAAGCGATTCAGTAACAAGTGAGGACAACTATTTCACGTGTGAGTCTGAAACAGAAAGCAATGCTTATACATTGTTTGACCTTAGTAAGATTAAAGCAAATAATACATGTTGCCCAACTAGTAAAAATGCACATATACAACGCTTTAGTAATGCGACACAGTTTTTTGTGGAGAGAGAACTAAAACCTATTATTAAGAAAAATAGGAGTTACAACTTGAACAAGGAAGAATGGTGCAAATTACAGGATATGAGTCAGAACAGAAATATAGTGTTTAAACCATCAGACAAGGGGGGCAAGTTAGTCATATTGAATGCATAGGACTATTATAACATGTGTTTAGAACATTTGAAGAATGAAGGAGTTTATGGTAAAGTGCAGGAAAATATTCTTAAACAGGCACAAGAGGAACTATATAAATTGTTAAGGAAAGGGAAAGGTTATGCTATTTTACAGCTAGGGACATAAACAATAAACTGTATATAAAAAATAGTACTATAGCAAAATTTTTTTGTGTCCCAAAACTGCATAAAAACTTTTTCCATCCCCCAGGCCGCCCTACAGTATCAGCAAAGGGTTCCTTTACACATAAGGTGGCTAGTCTTTTGCATGAAATATTAATAGGAGAGGTAACCAAGTTAACATCATATATTAAGGATTCATATGATTTACTGGATAAAATAAAACAGACAGTCTGGACAAAAGACATGTTTTTCATCACAGTGGATGTAGTTAGTCTTTATACCAGTATTACCCATGAACTGGGTTTGAGGGCTGTGCAATATTTTTTGAAAGAGTCACCAAGGACTCAGTATATAATGGAGTTATTAAATTTTTGTTTAGTTAACAACATTTTTGAATTTGATGGGACATTATATAAACAAAAAATGGGAACTGCAATGGGGGCAGCCTTCGCCCCAGCGTATGATAATTTGTTCATGGGACTGTTTGAGTTGGAACATGTCTATAGAAATAGTTTTTTCAGGGGTCATGTAATACAATATTTTTGTTTTATCGACAATTTGATTTTTATTTGTAAGGGTGATAGAGAGGAAGCTAAGGTATTTATACAATATCTGAACAACAATGAATATAAAATCAAATTTGATGATATCCATATGGGAGAAGAAATCAATTATTTGGACATAAATTTGAAGGGGCAAGTAGGCAAAAAAATTCAAGCTAAAATATATAGGAAGTTCGAACAAATGAGTAAGCTAAAATATATAGGAAGTTCGAACAAATGAGTAGGATGGTACATGCTACCAGCTGCCACCCAGAACATACATTGAAATCTATCCCATATGGGGAAATGTTAAGAGTCAAAAGGCTATGTACCAATGTTAGGGAAGCAGAAGTAGAGTGTGACAAGGTTTGCAATAAATTCATGGAGAGAGGTTATGACCCAAATCAAGTGAAACTAAGTTATAATAAAGTATTTGGAAAAAGTAGCAAAAAACAAGATTATGGGAACAAGGACAAAAACAGTCAGCATGTAGTTACAAATTACAAGGGAGAATGTTCAAAAATGTTTTTGTCACAAAATATACTATTTTTCTAAAGTATTTAATGAAATGATAAAAATAGTTGGAACAAGACAAGAAGGAGGTACCTTCTTTGGTGAATGTTGAGCTTACTATTTCTTTCCAGAGAGGGAGAAGTTTGAAGGATTTTTAGTAAGAGGCAGGTTTGAGAGACCAACACAGAAGCTAGCATGTGCAATAACAAGGAAGGGAACTTTCCCTTGTGGAAAGTGTGCAATATGCCCTTACATAATCAGAGAAGCTGAAGATATTAAGGGGAAAAGTTTTAAAACTATAGGAACATTTAACTGCACTAGCAGGGGGATTATATATCTTATAAAATGCTTTTGTGGCAAAGGCTATATTGGGGAAACTAAAAGAAGTCTGGCTGAGAGAATAAAAGAACATGTTAGGGATGTTAAAAATAGGAAGATGAGCAGCCCAGTGGCAGAACATTTTCATTTAGAACATGGGGATATAATAGACAATATGAAAGTCACAATTTTGGAACAAGTATACAACAGATATGGAGATGAAAATGTATTGAAAAAGATTTTAAGAAGAAAGGAAGCAATTTTAATAATGAAATATGAAACTTTGCAGCCTTTAGGAATGAATAAAGAGTGCAATTGGCAGAATTTCATGGGTTAATTGTTAGCTTAACAATTAGGAACTGATTTTATTATGTAATGAATTGTTAATTGATATGGCAGCTGTATAAAAGGACTGTGTGAGTGAGCTTCACTTTTTTACTCTGTAAAGGCTTGCAGCCGAGGCGCTAGGAGAGGAGAGACAACTAAAAGATTTTTATTAAATTCTTATTTTGGAAAGTAGAGCTGTTTTCACTGGTCTTTTGTGTGGTTTCAGAAGAATTTGCTTTTGGATAGTGGTTATTTTAACTGAAGAACTCATTTCAGCTTTGGCGAGCAGTGCTTCTATGACTGAACATTGCTGTAAATTTGTTCGTTCTATGCCTCAATTAGTTAAATCCTTGATAATGGCCAAAGGGTCAGTCACAAAATATTAAAATATTGTATTAGAACATTTTCTCATATAACATGAATTATATTGCTTGCCATTTCATATATTCGTATTGAGTTATATGGCGAAACAAAAATAAAAACAAAAAAAAAAAAAACACTGATTTCTATTAATTTGGCCAACACTGTAACTTTGTCCACTAGGTATGATTGTATGACACAAGAGGATCCTGTGGTTACAGAAACCCAGATAAAGGTTGCGAAGAAAGGCAATCAATGGACATCTGCAATGCTAGCATTCAAAGATATTTTGGTCCCAAGACAAAAGGGCATGTGAAAAGACAAAAAGATAAAAAGCAATAAGGGAAAGGGGACAATCAGAAAACAGAGACTTGAGGTTTGTAACTTTAGAAAATATGAAGATGTGATCGACTCAGCCCAGGTGAGATTATTGACTTTTTATGCATGTGGCCCACTCCTATTTGTACAACATTATACTGCAGCCCTTGGTGTATGCACCCTTACCACATTGTTAACAGGTTTAGTAAGATTTGCAAAGTTACTTATAATATAGTAAGTATCCAAATGGGACTAAATATGAAGGCTAAATTCTATCAAAACATATTTATTAAGCTACCCAAAGTTACTTATAATGTAGTAAGTATCCAAATGGCACTAAATGTGAGGGCTAAATTCTATCAAAATATATTTAGTAAACTATCTGAAGTTACTTATAATATAGTAAGTATCCAAATGGGACTAAATGTGAGGGCTAAATTCTATCAAAGTATATTTAGTAAGCTATCTGAAATTACTTATAATATACTAAGTATCGAAATGGCAGTAAATGTGAGGGCCAAATTCTATCAAAATATATTAAAATCAGTGTAGTAATATTGCAAGAAGGTAAGGTGACATGTAGGTATGTGCACCATTTAATGGCAATGTGAAATGGATATATGATAAAGAGTCTAGCAAACCGTCATAACAGAGATAAGTTTCTGTTGGTATATAGGTTCATAGGTTCATAGGTTCGTACTAGGCTATCTGCCCTAGGGCATTTATAAGCCTAGCCAGAGTGTGTGTGGCTTTCACCACCCCTTAGGATGAGAATACTATGCCCTTTTAGGGTTTAGTTTACTGTGCCTCTGTCTAGTAGTGACACAGAGATGACCCCCGGGGTAAACCTATGATCTCTCATGGCAGTAAATGTGAGGGCCAAATTAATACGTGTACTATATGATCAGGGAGTAAGGTGTCTGGAATTGGTGCATATGCCTCAATCTCTCAGCACAAGAAAGGCCCAAAGATAGGGACATGTATTAAATATTGTGCTTATAAACTTAGAAAGTTGACAGCATAAT
The DNA here is from genome assembly GCF_019279795.1 of Protopterus annectens. NCBI lineage: Eukaryota > Metazoa > Chordata > Ceratodontiformes > Protopteridae > Protopterus > Protopterus annectens. The sequence continues at coordinate 1,222,066,692 of NC_056732.1, forward strand.
AGGATTTGTGTTAGCAGCCTTTTTCTGAAGCATATGAAGTCTGAAACTCATTGTTTAGTGACTTAGTCCTCAGTGATTTGCCAGAAACCACACATTTTATGAGGAACAGACCAAAAATATGAGGCACAAATCTTTACATTCTGTGAAACCCTGGACATTTGAGAGGTATGGATTGATGTATAGTACAAATGAGGGCAGGCCAGCATTTATGTAATGATTTGTGAAGAAGTATTCAGTATCAGCACAGAGAGTAAGTGTTTGATTATTGACTGGGGGATTAGTCTTGTGGTTAATCTGTGCATATATATGACTTCCTTAACTGAGAAACACACGCACACACACACACACATGGAATCAAGGCAAGGACTACTGAAGTTTGCCAAGAAACTTGGCCTGTGAGATACATGGTAGGAAATATAAACAGAGGAGAGAGTTATACATTCTTCACAGCAGCATCATAGGCAGGAAGTCATATTGGTATGTTGTGTAGATTTAACAGATATGAACCTTACCTTGCAAATCAATAAATAGCTGCCAAGTCATCAGTCATAAGATCATAGAAAGTTACTAGGCTAATGGCCCTAGGGACTTTACAAGCGAAGCCAAGTTTTACCCTTATTTCCACAATCAGCACCAACTGTCCCTATCCAAGAGGGACACAGGTGGAACATCCGGGGTGAATTTATGGTTACCCATCCAATCGTCCAGACTACTTTTGAAGAGGGCCAATGAGGTGCTCTGTTTTACATAAATGGGAGTCCATTCCAAAGGTGTGGTAACCTCTGGGAGACAAATCTGTCTCTCCAGTAGGTTCTATTAATGTCACATACCAGGTTAAGGTCTTTAGACTGAGTAACCCATGTACCATTTGACTTGCTGACATGCAGCATTTCCAATAAAGCAGGGTAAAAGATTGCCTTATATGCAAGGCATAGATCGCCTCTGAGTAGTCTGTATGAAACAGAATAAAGTGGCAGTGATTTCAGATGATCCACATAGGACAGATGCTAAAGACATTGGATTTTCCTTGTGAGGAACTTTTGAGGTCTCTCCAATTGCTGCAGGTGCTTAGAAAGGTACATAACAAAAGGGGCATTGTATTCAATTATCGGCCTGATGAGGGAGGAGTACAGAGAAGTTATAACTTCTTTTTTTCTGGATGCAATGCACTTACTTATGAGATAAGCAATATGGACTTCCCTTCTTACCACTGTGGAGACATAGTGATCAAAGGTAAGGTTGTTGTCAACCTGTCTGCCCAGGTCTCTCACCACTAAGTGCATACTTATGGTGTTGCTATTGATGGGGTAGTTTCCAGGAACATCGCACTTACTGAAAGGGATGTCAATACATTTTTTTGCATTGAGTTTAAGGCCATGACTTTGGCACCAATCATTTGTTTGGGTAAGACCATCTTGTAGGATGTTGACATCATTTGGAGATTCTATGACTGCTCCCAGTTTGCAGTCATCAGCAAATTTTGTCAGCCATATACCTATAGTTTTAGACTGTACTTCAGGGAAATAGATTTCAAACAGTAGAATTCCCAGAACTAATCCCTGTGAAACACCACTGGTTACAGGTCTGCTGTTTGAAGTGTGTTCCCCTGTGTTGATATGTTGACTATATGGGTTCCATCAGTGATTCAGTTAGCGACCCATATAATGATATAAGGGTTGATACCTAGCTTGTTGAGTTTGTCAATGATACCTGAGTGGAGGATAGTGTCAAAAGCCTTGGCTAAATCTTGGTAGGCTGTATGCACAGATTTCCCCTCATCCAGAGCCTCGGTGACTGTCTTGAAGAAGTCTACCAGGTTTAACAGGCATGATCTCCCTTTGACAAATCTAAACTGATTAGGGTCAGGTGTTTGGAGATTACCTTTATCTTTATTGATAAGGTCCATGATGATTCATTCTATGGCCTTGCAAATAAGGCTAGTCAGGCTAATAGGTCTATAGTTCCTGGGGTCAGTGGAAGGACCACCTTAGTGCGAGGGGATAAAGGTGGCCATTTTCTATTTAGCTCAGATGAAGCTGGTGCTTTGACTATGATTGAAAAGAGTACCCAGTGGTGTTGCTAATTCTTGTTTGAGCCCATGTAGGACACAACCTGGGATGATATTAGGTCCCATACATCCTGTGTTTTTGGCCTTACAGAGGGTGCTTATGACCTGCTCTTTAGAGATACAAGGTAGAGGATAGGTGGTAGTGATGTCATGGGGTACATATGGTCGGGAAAGGTGAGAGAAGTTTTCACATAACCTGCTGGCTAACAGGTACGCTATGTCCACAGGCTCAGTATATGTGATATCATTAACTACCAGTTTGGCACAAATCTGGGCCTTTCTTTTTAGGCTATGGATGTAACTAAAAATGCCTTATGGTTGTCCTTAGTTGAGAAAGCTAATTTGGATTCATAGTGTGCTTTAGAAGACTTTACAAGAAGTCTTATTTGCTTGCTTAAGCTGAGGAGGGAGTATTTCCAGTTTAGGGCTCACTCCCTCTTACTCTTAAACAGCAATTTCTTCCTCTTATTGTAAAGCCTGTTAATGGCAGTTTCCACCAGGCAGGTTTGCTCTTCCTTGAGGAACTTGTTTTGATCCTATCAGGTACGACTGAGTCAATGCAGTCATACAGGTGTTTGTATAAAGCACTGGTGTAGATCTCGGCATAGTTGCCAGTTCCATCT
>NC_056732.1:1222074382-1222104382 GCF_019279795.1 Protopterus annectens
TTCAGTTGGTTTGTTAGTGGAATTTAAGAAGCCTAGGTAATGACATTGTTGACACGCTTGATTCTTTTGTTACAATGATTTTTGTATATAATGCTGTGAACAAATTATTCATTGAACGAGGTACTGTCAGGTAGTCAATATGTAAGAGACATGGAAAAATACTTAGACATGTTAAAGAGGGGAAACATTTTGAGATAATGTAGAGTGGTCTAGCTAGTTATTAAGAAGGTCATACTTTTGAGGACACATGCATTATTACGGGATCTAAGTGATATTGTTATAGGATTAGTATTGTAGGTTTACCTTTTTATAGAGGACAGAGTGATTTGAGTGATTGCATGAGTAGTTTACCTAGGTCGGTGCAGTTACATATCCTTGAGCTAGCTAAATGTGATTTAAGGAGGTTTTTGAAGATGAATTTGTTGGCTGTAGTTCTGATTTTAAGGAGTATGGTGTTCCAGATTTTACATATATAGTTGGAGTAGAGGGATTCACCTGCACTATTTTAACCTCTGTAAATGTCCATTAGTGGTTTGCATAATATATCTTAGTGAATGTTGGCTTAGGTATTGATTTACTAAGCCTTGTAGAACTTGGTGTTTTTCAGGTTGGTAGATTATTTGATGAGCTAAAGTTAAGTTCATTACGTTTGAGCAGGTAGGGTAATTTTAGCCAAGATAGTTGTTTGAGGAGGACCTGGCAGTGATGGGCCCTGAAGGTTGAGTCAGTTGCAAACTTTTCTGTTTTGTTGTAGGATTTGTCTATTTTCAATAAGTCAGGTTAATTTAGATTAATGAGGATGGGGGATGCATAGAGAAGTGTGGAGACAAGGTGGGTTCTGGCGATGATGGTTTTAATGTTATTGGAGAGGTATATTTTGCATCAGTATAGAGTTCCCAGTTTTTAGTGAACTCTTTTTATTGTTTGGGCAATATGTAGTTTAAACTTCATGTTTTGGTCTTTGATGACACCTAGAAGTTTAGTTTGGGTGACTGGTGCAATAGGGGTTTTGTGGCGTGATGTTATTTTAAAAGGTGGGATTGGATCTGTGGCTTTAGTGGGGTGGAAAAGCATGAGTTTAGTTTTGTTTGGGTTTAGTATGAGCTGTGCATTTGATAGCCATGTTTCAACTGCTGAAAAGGATTCTTGTGTTATACTTTGCAGTTCTTGGAGGGTTGGGGCTGAGTAGATAAGGGATGAATCATCAGCATAGTGGACCAGTGTAGCATGTAGGGTAGTGGTATGAAGGTTGTTAGTAAATAGATTGAAGAGAAGGGGACTGAAGATTCTTTTGTATTTGTTTTCAACTTAAATTTGAAGAGAACAGGGACCTGGCTAGAAGTAACATTGAATAAGGAAGGAGAGCTGCACTGGAGAGTGAATCAATTCTTTTGACCTATTCCCTCTATCATCTGTTTTTAAATGTTGCTATGAAGGAAGCTTTGACTGTCGTTGAATGATACATGCAATAACATAACTAGTCTATGCAGTACAGTGCATTGACTGGCCATGCTGTGCCTTGGCCATTACCATATCCACACAAGCCTTAAGGCTGGGCACTGCACTCATTTGCAAAAGTGGGGTGGGGCAGTATGTTGGGGGTAGCAATGCTAGCATAGATGATAATGTCATGGTTGGTAGAGGTGGTAGCCACACACATGGCTAGGAGGTTGGGGAATCATGGATCACAGCCTTCAGTAGTGGGGTGGAGCTTCCATGGGTGGAATGTTGGCTAGGTGTACCATACGACTCTGTTGTATCATGACTGAAGGCTTCCTGTTCTAGGGATTGTGTATCATATCAGGAGCATGTTTAGAGGCCCTGCTATGACTCTCCCTCGTGTGACACTCCAATAGAATGTTAGAATCCATGACATTAGAAATGGGCAGGGATAGGGCCTGTCCACTGTAAGGCTAAAGGAAAGCATGATGGTATTCAACTGCAAGACCCTGATTGGCTAGCTTATTGGGGTGTGTTAACAATGGAGCAGGAACAGTGTCAGCCATATCTGCTCAGTGCCTAGAGACAAAAGGTCTACTTTAGAATGATGAAAACGTAAAGTCTGGAATGCTGACATGAGCAAATAATCCTAAACTCGAATGTGGTATTTTGGGATCGCGGTACAGTGAAGATCGGAATATTTGCCCTTTCCTCACTGTAGTGCAATCTCTGAGTAGGAATATATATTTAGTGGGGGGTGTGGGGGGAGCAGCCCCCCACAATACCAATTTCGAGTTTGTGATTATTCGCTCATGTGAGCGTTCGAGAGTTTGAGTTTTCAGTTTTATGACATAGACCCGAGACAATCACGGTCAATTTGGTCAGTGAAGCTGTCTCTGAAATAGTGTGCCTCCTGGTTAAGCCTGGTATGTGATTATGGAACACACATATACCCCCTAGCTTGACCATGGCAGCCTTTCACCCATATCCACAAGATGCACTACTGGATGCCACCAGAAGTACTGCTGCCCACAGCAGGCATGTCTGCCCAAGATATCCATATACCAAGTCATCCTAGATACATTACAAGTCATCTTGCAATCCTTGCAATGGTTGTTATTCTCTATGCAGGCTGCACATCACAGTCGACATCTTTGTCATGGTGTATAAGGGCCATCTACACCTGGATCATTTACCTGCTCATCTGCTGATTGACACCAAGGATGACATCCAGGTCTGGGAACATCCTGAAGTCATGGAAGCATCAGTCACCAACTTATCTCTCCTATATAAGCTTATTGGTTCATAGGCATTTACTAGGTTAATGACAAAAAGGGTCTTTTTAAGCCTAGCCATGCATCCCAAATTTCTGACAAGTTATGATACCCCTGATAAGTGTAAGCAGGTGTTTGGGAGATCAAACATTTACAAGCAGGGGCCTGAGAGATGAACCATTTACAGGTTGCCTGCATCCATTAGAGACATATGTGCTAAACCAGGGATGAATTTCCTGTTCCCCATTAAATTGTCCAAGTTATACTTGAATTGGGTTAGGGAGGAACTCTGATTCACATGGATGGGGAGCCTGTTCCACAGATGGGGTAGTCTCTGGGATACATACCTGTCTCTCCAGCAGGTCCTATTTATATCACAGGCAAGTTCTATGTTTTTGGAATGGGTAATTCTGATGCTGTTAGTTTTCTGGATAGGCAGGAGGTCCATCAGAGTGGGGTCTGACAATGCCCTGTATGCCAGGCATAGATCTCCTCTCAAAAGCCTGTAGGATACAGAATACAGGGATAGGGCCTTGAGGCAGTCTGCATGGGATATTTTACTTATTCCCTGTATTCTTTTAGTGAGGAACCTCTGTGGATGTTCCAGTTTTTGGATATGCCTGGTTAGGTACATACGGCATTGTACTCAAGGATAGGTCTGAATACCAAATATAGTGGAACAATGGCTTCAATAGACTTAGATGCCATACCTTTATTTAGAAGTTGTGCAACATAGAATTATTTCTTCACTACTGTAGACATGTGATGGTCAAAGGCTAGATTACTATGTGTGTCCCTAAGTCCCTGACTATTGGGTCAACTCTAAGGGGTGCATCACCAATATGGTAGTTACCAGGGGTGAATGACTGCCTAAATATACTATTATGCATTTCTTGGCATTTACTTTTAGTCCATAGCTCTAACACCAGTTGTTTGTTTGTGTCAGCCCCACCTAGAGAATATCTGTGTCAGTGTGGGATTCAGTGACAGCTCTTAATTTGCAAACATCTGCAAATTTATTCAGACACAGACCACTGACATTGGCCTTGACTTCAGACAGAGAAGTAAATGCCAAAAAGGAGTGGCCCAAGGACTGATCACTGCTGGGAACATGCACTCAGGAAACAGTGTGGCCCTATGATGCCATCTATGACTGTGACCCCTGTGTAGCTGGCACTTCTGAATTGGACAAGATTTTCTTTACTAAATATAGGTGATGCTGGGGGATCGTCTTGCCCTTCACCATCACCCAAAGCCATAGATGAATCATCTGGCAGCCTATATAGTTCAGCAGATTGGTGCCCTCTTAACTGAAATTTTCAATGAGTTTATCACCAACAAAAAAACATCTGTCCTTCTGTAATTGTAGCAACCTGCTTGCTTCAACTATAAGAAGCTCTTGTTACAAGTGCTACAACACATTGAGCTAATTGTGAATGCAGCACTGACATTCATTCATTCATGTATACATGAATGCTGGTTCTACTCTCAAATCCATCAGGACCTGCCGATCTAACCTTGTAATATCTTGCACCATGTCCAGATCTCCCCTTCAACACACAGTAGTTACAGCTCTGCTATCCTCTTAGCTGTGGTAAATGTGAATGTGCCCTATACTGTTCGCATTGCTGTCCTTGCAATTGTGTCATTGTGCTGTGCCACATGCAAGGTGTCATCATCATCATCATCAGCCACTGGTAGCCCACTGACATCCGGCATATTCTGTGAAGGCATACACATAACAAGTTTGTGGCAAAGCTGGATCATAGGTGTCACTTCCATCACTATGTAACACACAGCCTGCTATGCACCAATTATTTACATAGGTCCATATGTGTACATTAGGCTAACAACCACTAGGCCTTTTTAAACCTGACCATACAACCCAAATGTGACATACAAATTTGATTTATATAGGTGGTGATTTACAGACTGTCTTTGTCCATCAGAAACATAGGAGCCAGACCAGGGGTGAATTTCTGATTACCCATCCATTGTCCCAACTTGTGCATAAATAGGGATGGGGGGGAACTCTGCTTGTCATGGATAGGAAGCCTGTTCCAGAGAATAAGAATTCTCTGAGAAACATATCTGTCTCTCCAACATGTCCTGTTTATGTTGCAAGCAAAATTTAGGTCTTTTAATCTAGAAGTTCTGATGCTGTTGGTTTTGTGGATGTGCAAAAGGTTCATCAAAACAGAGTCTAGTGATGCCTTGTATGTCAGGCAAAGATCACTTCTCAGAAGTCTGTATGATATCAAGTAAAGAGATCGGACTTTGAGGTGATCAGAGTAAGACATTATGTTTACTATAGTCTTTTAGAAAAGAACCTTTGTGGATGTTGCAGTTACTGCATGTATCTGGTCAGATACATACTGAAGAGAGCACTATACTCTATGATGTGTCTGACAAGGACTGAGTACAATGGCATGATGATGTCTCAGGACCTAGATGCCATATTCTTGCTTATGCCAGTTCTATACTGAGCAACCCTGAAAGATATTCTTACTAACTTGGGCAGATGTTGGTCAAAGGTTAGGGTGCTAGCTACATGAGTTCCCAGATGCCTGACTAGTGAATCAATTTTAAGGGTGTTTTATTAATGACATGGTTACCTGGAGTGGGTACTACATTGCATTTCTTAGTTCTGAGTTTTAAGCCATGGCTTTGACACCTAACATTTGTCTGTATTAGATCTTCCTCAAGGTGGTTCTCATGCTCCAAGTTTGCAATCATTTATGAACTAGGTTAGCCAAAGGCCTTTGATATTGGCTTTGACTTCTGAAAAAGTAGATGCCAAAGAGGAGTGGGCCCAGCACAGATCCTTGAGGGACTCCACTGGTGACTGGCCTATTTGTGGAGGTGGCCTCACTGATTCTAACCTCCTGGATCCTATTCCAGTTACCTATCCAGTGTGTTATAAAGGGGTTTATACTGGCTTCCATAACTTTATTGACAATGCTTGAGCGTGAGATTGTATGAAATGCTTTGGCCAGATCCAGGTAGAAAGATTACACCATTTTCCCCTCATCCATTGCCTTAGTTACCTTTTCAAAGAAGTTTACCAGTTTCAGTAAGCATGACCTTCCTTTGACCAAGCAAAACTGGGATGGAGCCGATGTCTGGAGTTCTCCTATGTCTTCTTGTTATTAATTTCCATAATTCTTTCCATGGCTTTGGAAATAATACTAGTCAGACTAATGGGTCTACAATTTCCTGGATTTGTTAAAGGTCCTACTTTATGAAGGGGGATGCCCATCACAGTCCTCCATTCACATGATACAAAGCCTGTTTTAAGACTATAATTAAATAATGACTCCAGAAGTCATATTTTATAGTATTCAGGAGACATCCTGGGATGTTATCTGGGCTCATTGAGGCCATGTGCTTGGTTTCAGTGAGGGCAGCCAGTACATGCTCCCTAGTTATAGTTGGTGGGGTTATGTTTGAGGGTATTTTTGAGGGGGTAAAGCTGGAAGTGAATTTGACCACTAACAGGTTTGCTATATTGCCAGGCTTAGTGAATGTGGCACCATTATCCACCAGTTCAGCACACTACTGTGTGCTACCTTGAGGTTTCTGGCATAGCTGCAGAAGGCCTTATGGTTATCTTTCACCTAAGAGGTTATCTCAATCTCAAAGTTGCCTTTGCTTGACCTAATTAGCCCTCTTAGTTGCCTATTACTGTAATGTGAGAGTTTCTATCTTAATGGGAATTACCCTTCCTTTTTTTTCCATATTTTTTCCTTTTGTTGTACATCCTGTTTAATGTGAGATGACACCAGGGCAGTTGTTTCTAGGGCTAGTCCTGACTTACTTCCAGTAGTTACTGCAGCATCTATACAGCCATTGACATGGCTGTACAGTGTTCCTGTGAGCAATTCATCATTGGCTGTTGTGTTCTCTGGATTTGGAGGGTCGCTGAATTTTGGTAATCCATAACTTAATAAAAAGTAATTTGCCTTGGAATAGTTCAAAATGTTAATAGTTTTAATGGGATTACTGAGCTGATTTTGATTTGAAGGAGTCAGCTTTATGGTTGGACCTTACCAAGGAGGATGAGACATTGAGGGGACAATGTTCTCCCATATTTGGAAGCATGAGTACCAGTATGTTGGAACCTCTAGTGGGTGCATTCACTATTTGGTCAAGGGTTCTTTTATAAAGTCCAGTAATATCTGTGCCTGTAGATTTTTGGCCCTGTAGGATTCTCAGTCTATAAAAGGGTAATTAAAGTCTCCCATGAGTACGGTGTTAGATTGGATGGTTAGTGTCTCCAGTAGGTCCATGTATGCATTATGAGCTTCTTGGGACATGGAAGGTGAGCTGTAGCTGGCTGGCATATGGTACGGGATTTTGTCTATGGTGATCTGTATGTGAAGGATCTTAAGCACATAATCCTGTTTGAGCACCATAGAGATATGCTGTATAATGTATACTGAGACACCTCCTGCTTTTGCCCTTGTCTGTGCAGCTACTGGTCTAAAAGTATGAAAGGCACTGAAACCTTGCAGTGCCAGGGTAACCTCTTCTACTGTAAACCATGTCTCAATAACTGCACAGATGTCTATATTCTGAAATGTGAGGACATATATATATATAAATATATATATATATATATATATATATATATATATATATATATATATATATATATATATATATACCTTGATGTGCGTGCTGTCACCTTTGCTATCTCAGTGTACCTAGATGACAGATACCTATATGTGTTTGTCTGAGTAACAATTCACAGCTACAAGTCACTGTTGTATGAGCATATTAGTTGCCCTGCTTACTTGGTACATCCCCTACAGACACTCAAGCACTCATCACCAACCCAGCTTCGACATACAAGCTGCACGCAGGTATGAGGGTTCTCTCATGTTTCCTATGAAGGATACCAGTCATTCCTCTGTCACTTTGTGATGCTTGTGCTTTGTTGGTTCACCCTCAGTGGACGACCTCTCATTTGGCCAATTTCCTATACTTTAGTCTTAATGAGCTCTAGGAAAACAATGAATCTACAATGCACCTGTACTACTGCCCATTATTTCTATTATCAGATTAGGGCCATTCACTGCATTATAAATGTCCTGCAGCAGTCTTTGCCATTCCTAGTCACAGAAGGTCTTGTCTGTTTTATCCTTCTCAAAGATATATTTGCTGTGTAGGCATACGACCAGTAAATGCATGTCATCTAGTGTGCGATGAACTTTTCCAACTATTGCTATTCCTTTAGTAACATGAATGACATGTCCACATGTGACTAACACATGTGGATTAAATTGTGTGCAGGACATTCCATGCTAGCCAAGAAATGACTCAGTACTATACCCAGCCCTTTTTGGTGGCCATAGGCCCATATGCTGCTGCTACAATGTAACCATTCCAACCCTTTGACACAATGTAGTAGCAAGAGGCATGTTAGCCATGCTTGTTGCCCAGTGGACCTGTGCAAACAATGCCTTCAGTTCCTGGGATAGTGGAGTCCCTGTATCTCTGTCTGTGTGCATATGGAATGTGACTGTGGCAAATATACAACAGGAATGTAATCAGTGCTGACTTATTCCCTATCTCTATCAGGTTGATTCCCTCAGCAGGACTGCGCCTGTCCCCTATGCCCTGTCATGATGAACCCATCAATAGAAGTGTAACCTGTTCTGCCCTTTCCACTTTACCCTCTTTGGTTGTATCCTCAGAGCAGGACTTTAATCTGTCCTGCCCTCTCCCCTTTGCCCTGTCAAGTTGAGCTTCTAAGCCTGTTAGTCCCCTCTCATGCCAATCGCAGTCCTACACCACATATACTACTGCTCTGTTTCTATGCCTGTTGCTTCAATGCACCCTTGTGTGTTCACATTACTCCTGCTTGCTGTCACCTTGCCCATATGCCTATACACTTTGATATCTTATATTCTGATTGTATAAATTGTTCAACATAACATGGTCTCCAGAAATAATTGGACATTTTTTATGACTGCACTAAAAAGGCCTCATGTCAAAGAAGTTATGGTAATGAGAATAGTCCATAACCACCTTTGAATTATACTATAAAAGAAAGTATTATCAGCTATAGTCCATGCTATGATACTCATGCCAGCTCTCTCCTGTATGGTGTGTGCACATGAATGGTCACTGTGAATGATGCCTGCACTGCTTTTACTTTGCATTGCACTACTGACCATTTACATCATGCTACTAAGGTGAATCACTCTGCCATGCTGCTAGTTGATGCTCATCATGCAGTGTCCAATATGTGTGGCTATGAACACCAGGTCATCATGCAGTGTCAAATATGTGTGGCTATGAGCACCAGGTCGTCATGCAGTGTCCAATATGTGTGGCTATGAGTACCAGGTCATCATGCAGTGTCCAATATGTGTGGCTATGAGCAGCAGTTCATCATGCATTGTCCAATATGTGTGGCTGTGAGCACCATGTCATCATGCAGTGTCCAATATGTGTGGCTGTGAGCACCAGGTCATCATGCAGTGTCCAATATGTGTGGCTGTGAGTACCAGGTCATCATGCAGTGTTCAATATATATGGCTATGAGCCCCAGGTCATCATGCAGTGTCCAATATGTGTGGCTATGAGCACCAGGTCATCATGCAGTGTCCAATATGTGTGGCTATGAGCAGCAGTTCATCATGCATTGTCCAATATGTGTGGCTGTGAGCACCAGGTTGTCATGCAGTGTCCAATATGTGTGGCTGTGAGCACCAGGTCATCATGCAGTGTCCAATATGTGTGGCTGTGAGCACCAGGTCACTATGCAGTGTACAATATGTGTGGCTGTGAGCACCAGGTCATCATGCAGTGTCCAATATGTGTGGCTGTCAGCACCAAGTCATCATGCAGTGTCCAATATGTGTGGCTGTGAGCACCAGGTTGTCATTTTAATCCTGGAGTAAATTTAGAGAGTAGACACTGCCACAAGAAGCACAGACGTGCCAGGGCTCATGCATGCTGCAACAGGTAGTGAAAATATTCCTTCACCTACTTCATAGCAATTGTAAAGACCAGCTGTTTGGGAAGTATGATAGCCTCTTTTATAACATGGATACCTAGCACCAGCTTGCCAGGGAGTTAAGTGATGTCACTGGTATCACACATACTGGTGAGAAGTGCAGGTACTAATTCGGTGACATGCAAAGATGACACCCAGATCTTCTCTTCCAGTGAGAAGAAGATGATAGTGAGAATGAGACACCTTTTTATTGTAATCATTCTTTTCTTTGTTTGGCACTGCACGTTAAGCTTAGCAACTGTAGCTGCATCAGGGATATGTTTGCTAATAGTTGTTTTATGTTTCCTGAGAGAATAGTATAGCTTGTCAGAGTAGGTTAGACAAGCTTTCCAGGTGATGAGCTGATTGGGTGTATTGCTTATAATAAAGTACTGTTGTAATGAACTGTACCACACATTACTAAGAAGTTATGTGTGTGTGTATGTGTGTGTGTGTGTGTGTGTGTGTGTGTGTGTGTGTGTGTGTGTGTGTGTGTGTGTGTGTGAGTCTCTTTGTCTCACTTTCGCTCTCCTTTTTTGTATTTTTTTTCTCCTTTTATCTTTTTTTCTCCAAGATCAGCCATAGCACAGAGAGTGGTGAGGCAGTGACCACCAATAACTGTACCATGTACTCCATCTACAACTGTCCTTATACCTGACTCTCAGCAAGATAATGAAGGTTACTCTATGGAAAGAAACATGGAGAAGTTGCTAGTGACCTCAGTGGTAACCTCTCGGGAGGCAACAATGGCTCCACACATGATCATGGTAGAGATGGGCCCTTCTTCATCACCTGGTGGTAAGGGAAGTGACTGGTGAGAACCAATGTGGGCCAGCAGCTAGATACCAACTTTGTCACACTGGCATGCCTCACTGTGTGGCTTAAAAAATAACATGGCCAGCTGAAACTTTATTGGGACACCAGAGGTGGCACCAACACATGATGTCAGCCACAAGAAGTGACTGACTTCTGGATGGCTTCTTCTCTGGACTGGTCCAGCAGGCCTTCCATGCATATCCCTCTCACTGTGTTTTCATGCTTTTGTGTTTTGCAGATGATGACTGAAAATTGGGATCTGTTAGTTGATCTTCAATTGAGTCACAATTGCTCCAACACGACTTAGACCATGTTAACAATTGGTGCAAGGACAATGGTCTCAAATTAAATGAAAATATAGCATAGTTCATTGTGGTAAAAAAAAAGCAGTTTAACATACCAGATAGGAGATGCACCACTCCAATCACTAGTGTAAAGAATCTGGGTACTCTTGCTGAAAATTCCGTATCATTTGACCATTATGTCTTCACAGTGTTTCAGGAAGCCTTTTATCTGCTCATTCTCCTTTTCTTGTTCTCTTTATGTCTGCTGCTCTGCTTGCTCTTTCCCATTCTGCCTGACTTATCTCCTTGTTTCCTCATCACTTATATAATAAAATGACTTGATACTTTGCTGTGATGCATTTTATGGGATTCTGGTAGTGTTTCTCTTGCAGCTATGGGACACATCTATGTGCATGTAAATATATATAGCACTGGGCATGCCACGTGCCTAATACTTTTTCTATGGTCAATTTATTACTCATAGTATGGTCATTCCAGCACAGGAGTTACTGTTATTATCTCAGAGCTGCAATGTTTCATTGTGAAGTACTGTCCCCTGTATGACTGAGCTATGCTGGCAGTCCTGCATACCCAGTTACTTTCAGGCAATGTCATGCTAAATTCATCATGCTGTTTACTGTTGCATAATTGTATTATATTATTTTTCTGAATACCTCCCTCAAATTGTAACATGTTACTTTGAGCAAAAGTAATTCACATTCTACTTGAATATAAACTAAAAATCAATCTGGAATGGAATCTGAACAAAGAAATGTACAAGGAGACACAGTCACTAATACCACCCTGTCAGTAGTTTTACCCTAGAGTGGCTGTATAATATAATCAGCTCTCTGGCCATTGCATTCCTTGAAAGAGGAGTCTGATCTTTCTTTACAGCATCTTTATTCAAAACGAAGTCAGTGAGAAAGGAAAACACTGATCCTTCTCGTGAGTTATTTATTCAAAAGAGTACCATTTAACACTCAAGTACCATTCACAATTTTGACACTTGCATTCAACCATATATAACCTGTGAGGAGTAGATCTGTTTGTTTTCCTTAATTTGTGTTGTCTGATTTAGTCCCACACTTTGTTTGACTGGTTTAATCTCCCTAAACATTTACTATTGTTAGGAGAAACCTAAGCTGGTATTGATGCTGATAATTTCCAGGAAATGAGGGAAATCCCACCACTCCTTATTTTTTCTAGAAGACTGGAAAAAGCAAACATAATGGTGAAGAATGGAAACAGACAGGGAGAGGTGTCAGCCTGAATTAGAATCTATGGAGGAGACTATTGATATTAAAATAGCACTGAAGATATGATGGTTACTACATTTGAAGTGAATGGTTTGTTGAACCTCACTATGTTAAAACAATCAGGTAATCCCAATGTTGCTGTCTGAGCTTCATAAAGATTATTGAGGTGAAATAATGGAGGAGCTAACCACAGTGATGTTTAAGAAGGAAAATGTTGTAGCCTGGGTTATTTTGCAGAAGACAAATAACATGGATAGCCACAAACCTGTTTCTCTTTGCAGAACAATACATAAAAATAAGGTTTTTAAGTCAAACTGATTGCAACAGAAAGACAGATGATCAGGAAATTATGCAGGATCTAAAGAGATATAAAACTACAAGGAATGTAGTACTGGGGGGTTACTAGCAAAGTAGAATAATTGTAAGCTACAATGGGCTATTCCTGTAGTTGTTACAGTATCAGCAGGATTTTTTTACTAGTTATTCATGAGGAATGGAGAAAAAGTGTTTTGATACCGATTTTTAAGAATAAGGCTGATGTGCAGAGCTGTAGTAACTACAGAGGGATTAAACTGATCAGTCACAGCATGAAGTTATGGGAAAGAGTAGTGGAAGCTAGGTTAAGAAGGGAGGTGATGATTAGTGATCAGCAGTATGGTTTCATGCCAGGAAAGAGCACTACAGATGGGATGTTTGCTTTGAGAGTGTTGATGGAGAAGTACAGAGAAGGTCAGAAGGAGTTGCATTGTGTCTTTGTGGATTTAGACAAAACATATGACAGGGTGCCTAGAGAGGAGTTGTGGTACTGTATGAGGAAGTCCAGAGTGTCAGAGAAGTATGTAAGAGTGGTACAGGATATGTACGAGGGTAGTGTGACAGCGGTGAGGTCTGTAGTGGGAGTGATGGATGCATTTAAGGTGGAGGTGGGATTACATCAAGGATCAGCTCTGAGCCCTTTCTTATTTGCAATGGTGATGGACAGGTTGACAGATGAGGTCAGACAGGAGTCCCCGTGGATTATGATGTTTGCAGATGACATTGTGATCTGTAGTGAGAGTAGGGAACAGGTGGAGGAGACCCTGGAGAGGTGGAGATATGCTCTAGAGAGAAGAGGAATGAAGGTCAGCAGGACTAAGACAGAATATATGTGTTTGAATGAGAGGGAGGACAGAGGAATGGTGAGGATGCAGGGAGTAGAGGTGGTGAAGGTGAATGAGTTTAAGTACTTGGGATGAGCAGTTCAGAGTAACGGTGAGTGTGGAAGAGAGGTGAAGAAGAGAGTACAGGCAGGATGGAGTGGGTGGAGGAGAGTGTCAGGAGTTATTTGTGACAGACGAGTACCAGTAAGAGTGAAAGGGAATGTCTACAAGAGGGTAGTGAGACCAGCTAGGTTATATGGGTTGGAGACAGTGGCATTGACAAAAAGGCAGGAGTCAGAGCTTGATGTGGCAGAGATGAAGATGTTAAGATTTGCACTGGGTGTGACGAGGATGGACAGGATTAGGAATAAGTATATTAGAAGGTCAGCCCAGGTTGGAAGGTTTGGAGACAAAGCCAGAGAGGCAAGATTACATTGGTTTGGACATGTGCTGAAGAGGGATGCAGAGTATATTGGGAAAAGGATGCTAAGGATGAAGCTGCAGGTAACAGGAAAAGAGGAAGACCTAAGATAAGGTTTATGCATGTGGTGAGAGAGGACATGCAGGTGGTTGGTGTGACAGAGCAAGATGCAGAGGACAGGAAGAAATGGAAACAGTTGATCTGCTGTGGTGAACCCTAATGGGAGCAGCTGAAGAAAGAAGAAGACCCATGTAATAATTTAAAAAATATATATTTCCATGGACAAGGTAATCCATGTTATATTTATCTTGCTTATGAAAAGCATATTATGTTAGTTGAAATATCTTTTCATGAAGTAAAAGCAATTGTCTAGGTCCCCTTCAATAATACATGTGATGCTAAATGACATCTGACAACCTTTTTAATTTCTTACATAACTCTTCACTGCCCATAGATGTGTGTATGTATCTTCATTCTGCAGGAGGCCATCATCCTATTCAGAACAAGGCTAAATGGGTTATTGGAAAATAGCCAGATAGCTGGATGAGTATACGCTCAGATTACAGAACTATTAGTGAAATACAGAAGGTCAAGGAGACTTTGTAAAAGATCACACCAAACTATGATTCATCTTCCCAGTTACACTCATATAAAACACATAAAGGGGTGATAAGTTCTCCTAGCGACATCTAAGTAACCTCAGATACTAGAATCAAATTAGATTATATTGAAAAAGAACTGTGCAAACTGGATCTAAACAAAGAGAAAGAAGTTGACGGAGTTAGTAGCAATGACCTGAGAACACTTCAGCAAGAACTTACGGTACCATTGTTTTTATTATTCACTAGGTCATATAAATATGGGGAGATTCCTCATGATTGGAGACATGCACCTATTAAACCTGTCTTTTAGGGAAAGGGGAGTAGTACAAGCCCAGAATCATACAGACCCTTAAGGCTATGCTCATGTTGTGAAAAAATAATGGAGAAGGTAATATTGGATAAGTTATTGCCATAACTGAATAGGTTAGGACTTGAAACAATATATCAGCATGCATATGTTGAAAACAGATCTATTACCACCTGTAACATAATGTCCTATAACAACATAATAACAGCTATGAAGGATGAGCTCTGTCCTAGGCCCTTACTTGTATCTTTCAGACCTAACTTACTTTTTCATCTGAGGTGTTCTACAGTCTATATGCAACCAGAAATTGGGTAAACTGATTACAGTACATGTGTTACAGATAAGGCATGTCTACAAAATAACTTGACTGAATTTACCATTTCGGCACAGGAGAATAATATGCTGATAAATCCATCAAAAACTAAGTATATGAGATTTGGGAGGCATAAATTGAAAGGGAAATATTTAATTCACCACACAGTGATTGAAACTGCAGACTCATTTTAAGGACCTGGGTATATGGGTAAATTCAGTGCTGAGTTTTTCTAATCATATAAATCAATTTGTTAAATAATAGTTATAGAACTATAGGTTGCATAAAAAGATTTATAAAGTCTATGAAATCAAAAATGCTGAAGTCACTGTTTGCTAGTTATGTTAGACCCAAACTTGAGTATGGAATAACAATATGGAAACCCTATAAGAAAACAAGCATGAATAAACTGGAAAGAGTACAGTGAAGATATACCAACGGCATCCATGGATGTAAAAATTTAAGTTATTATGAAATACTAAAATATTTAAACTTGTATAGTGTATCTTATAGATGTCTAAGAGATCTTATTCAGGTATATAGGGCCGTTAGACACAACTACCTCTTGGAATGTTTGGGGTTATCAAAAAGTACTTGACAATCATCAGACAACTTTTGTAGAAGATTCTATAAGAATGAGAAGTGTACAAATTGGTTCTCTGACAGAGTAGCTGATGCATGGAACAGACTACCAAATTACATTAAAGCAAGCACTAGTATCAATATTTTTAAGAACAGCCTGGACAATTATTATGGGAACAAGTGTTTTGGTATATTGGCAAGCTAGAAGGGCTTTAATGCCCGTGCTTGAAATATTTGTATTTGTATGTATATAAGTCCCACCCTACATCTACCTCACTTCCTCTAAAGTCCCCATAACAGATAAACCCTTCCCTTCCCAGCATCTAATCAAACCTATCTATATTTCTTAATCTTAACCACCCTTCCCAAACTCCCTCTCCCCACCCCCATTTAACTCTAACCCACAAACCAAAGATGTCCCTGGACAAATTAGTCTGTTCCCAAACCTCATTAATTCACTTTGTGGACTTTTTAAATTATTTTCATTTGCATTTATTGCTGAAATAGAATACTTGTTGAATTTGTTTGAAAACTATAAAGACTCTGAGCCTTAAATTAATTTTACCATAGTTTAAACATTTTCATGAAAATAAAAATATTTCTCATATTCAGAAATTATATTTCAGAAAGAGGAATACTGTGAAACTATGGTTTCTGTACCAAAGTTTTTGGACTCTACTAGAACATGGACAGAACATGAGAGGGAAGTTGGGGATTTAAAAACTAACACTACCAGTACAGTGTATGTACCTAATATTGCATAGGTAAAGCAACACACAGGTTCTGTCTTTTATACTGAGCAGGCAAAAACTGTTATTTATGTGGTACAGAAGGAAGTCCTGTGTGTATGTGCCCATGAATAACTGTGAGGCTTGTGGGAAGTGCAGATATGATAAAAAGGTCTACTTTCCCAGATGTACAAAGTGTAATAAAAATAACTTTTTGTGCAGCATCTCTTTGAAGTTGAATCTGATCCAGAAAAGAATATTTCAGACATTGGAAATATAAGAAAATGTTAGAAATATGGGAATAGCAAAATTATGTAAATTTTTATGAAAGTGAACAGGGTGGAAGAAATATGATGTGGTGGTTAGGCCTAAAAGGCAGAAAGGAAGCAATAGAGGTATTATTACGAAATAATAAAATTCTAAAAATGTGGGAATACAAGTGCGAGCAATGTGATAGAGCAGAAGAAAATGGTCAGATAATGGGAAAGGCAGACAGGTAGTCACAAGGGCATTGTTACAAGTAAGAAAAATAAGACATTCCAAAAGGGAAAAGGGAATAAATAGATGATAAAGCTGTTTCCTAAAGAGGAAACGTGAAAACAACATTGAAGATGCTTATTAAAAAAAAGAAAAATGAAAAGCTGAAAGGGAAATTTGATAAAAATGCTAGATTATGTGAACATTGTAAGTGTTTTTTATTTATTTTACATTTGTTGACCGGGCTAGTCTAACTGGATATATGTCCATTTTCAGTGAAGGCCCGGGGAGAAAAGCTCCAACAAACAAAAAACACACTATCATTTAGCACATGAGACATTTACAAATACAGTTAAATGTACAGATAAACATCCTATACATTACATTTTGTTACATTTCTGTAAATAGAATCATGGTACATTTTAGCTATGGTTAGCCATGCAAATATTTTGCTAACAATTTAGTATAAGAGAATACTTTCATTGTAGTTGAGTGAAAAAAAAGGAGCTAGGTTATACACTCTCTTAGTAGCTAACAGAAAAGTAACTAGTTTGTACAGTAATGGCAATAACTGCTTCGAGAAATAAGGGGTAGTTAGTCAGGGTCAGAACAAGGGCATAGCCGCTGTGATTTAAGGTATGGCTTCAATTTGCTTTTAAATAATGTTATAGAGGTAATGGTGGTTAGGTCTTTTGGGAGGGAGTTCCAAATTTTTCCAACTATATTGGCAAACAAGGAGTCACCAGCCAAGTTATTAGCTTTACCTATTTGTACAAGTAGTTTATTTGATGAGCGTGGGGTCTTGAGGTTGTTATAGGGGGTGATTAGGTTAGTTAGTATAGGTGTGTTAGTAGGTTGGTACAGGATCTTGTGGGCAACTGTTAACTGGTTGAATAGTATTGTATCTGGCAGTTCTAGCCATCCTAGATGTTTAAGATTATCACAAGGATGGGTTCTGAAGGCAGATCCAGTTGCGAATCTGGCAATATTATTATAGGAAAATGCTAGCTTGGTGATGTTGTTTTACTTAGTTTCATATATATATATATATATATATATATATATATATATATATATATATATAGGAGAGGCATGTGTACAGGCAATGGTGGTCCTGGCTAGTGGTGACAAAAAGGATGTAATCCTATATAGGGATCCTAGTTTTTTTGTTGACTGTTTTTATAGTACTATTAATATGGGAATCAAAGGTAAGGTTATTGTCAATTAGAACCCAAGAAGTTTAGTAGTACAATAGGAGATATAATAATGCCATTGCTTGATGTGACAGTAAAATTAAGTGGGGAGGCCTGACGTGTGGGAGTGAATGGTAGCAGTTTTGTTTTTTTGGGATTCAGAATGAGGCATCAATGTAGAAGGCATTTTTTGACTATGTTAAGCACATTTTGGGTTATGGACTGTAGGACAGATGGCGAGGTGGCAGAGCATATTAGTGTGCAATCGTTTGCATATTGGATACAAGTAGCTTGAGGTATAACAGAGTATTGGTCGTTTATAAAAATAGAGAATAGGAGAGAGCCTAATATGGAGCCTTGAGGGACCCCAAGGGCAATTGGAAGTGGGAGGATAGGTTGTTCTCCCATAGGACAGCCTGCTGCCTGTTGTCTAAGTATGATTGGAACCATTGAATAGCCAGTGTGTCTAGAGACAGGTTTTTGAGTATATTGATGAGTAAGTGGTGGTTAACCATGTCGAAGGCTTTTGAAAGATCAATAAAGAGGGCTGAAGATAACATGTCATTGTTGCGATTCTTATTAATACAATCTGTGAAAGATAAAAGAGCAGAGGTGGTGCTATGAAATGGTTTAAAACCATGTTGGTAGTTTGCTAGTAATTTGTTTCCTATTAGGTGATTTAACAGCTGTTTATTAATGCATTTCTCCATGATCTTTGCCAGTGGTGATAATGTGACTATAGGTCTATAATTTGATAATTCATTGGAGTTGCCTCCCTTATGCAAGGGGATAATGTGAGAGATTTTCCAGATTGATGGGATAGTTCCTTCTGTAATAGTTCTATCAAGTGCTAACTGTAAGTGTGAATTGTCTGAAGGATAGAATCAAAAGATTTGCAGTACGAGAATGATTTAAAGCAGAAAGGAAGACAGAATATTGTGTACAAGGTTACAAAGAGTATTTCTGAACAAAACAGAGGGATTTTTCAGCAGAAGTGAGGAAGAACTTGGATCTCTATGCACATTTATATCATATAATCATAATATTTTGAATGAAGATTGTGGAAGGTTACAGAAGGGAGGGTTCATAGGTTCATGGGCTGGTACTAGTCTATCAGCCCAAGAGCCTATACAAGCCTAGCCATAACAATTCCCTGGATATTTCTTCCCACAATATTTACTTCCCTGGGCCCCTGTCTAGCAGGGCAACTGATGTGATCCCCGGGGTGAATTTCCTATCTTCCATCCAGTTGTCAGGGTTCCATTTGAAGAGAGCCAAGAGGTGTTCTGCTTGACATGTATGGGCAGTCTATTCCAGAGAATGGGGAGTCTCTGGGTCAGGAACTTATTCCTCCAGCATGTTTTGTTTATTGTAATGACAAGGTTTAGATTCCTGGAGTGTGTGGCTCTGAGGGATGGGGAATTATTTAAGTGGAGCATGTCCAACAGCTCAGGGTTTGACATGGTCTTGTATGTTATGCAGAGATCGCCTCTGAGTAGACGATATGCGACAGAGTATAGCTGGAGTTTTTTTAGACGGTCAGCATAATGTGTGCATAAAAGACTAGTAATGTTACATTCAGCTCAAATACCAAAGAAAATAAAGTGCTATTTGACATGTTTCAACTTGATGTATTAACACAAATTATTCTGTAATAACAGAAGGGGCTTTTAAATGTAATTTTGAATATAAGGACTGAAGTGGGAAATGCACAGTAATGAAAAAAATATATAAAATTAAGTGAAAAGAGGAGACTTACAATGGGGAGTAAGTAACAGAACAACAAGTATTGTCCATATTCTGTATAATAATAATAAGTGTTTTAAAATGGTTAAGGGAAAACCTGAAAATGTCTTTCATGATCATAAAGCTGTATGGCTAGCATTAAGTAAAAGGAAGCCAAAAAAGAAAACCAGAGAAAAGATCAATTGCTATAAATGTTTAAGTAAAATTTTTGGAAAGGAGTGATCAGTTATGGATTACTCTATGGGAAGACAATTTTTCTATGAGAATAGTTTGCGAATCAGGGATTAATTGTAGAAGGCTTTTAAAGTAAAATCAAAAATGGCTCAAGAGTGGTGGGAGAAAATAAAGTAGAAATCAGAGAAAGAAGACTAGAAAAAAATGTTACAAGACCGAACAAGATGTTAAAAAGATGATAAGTTTGTTAGCAAAGAGAAATTGTATTTAACGTGCAAAGAAAAATAAAGGAATGGATGTACACATAGAAATTTACTGTTAGACATTGAAAAGAAGAGTTGGTTCTAATGTAGGAAAGCAAGTATTCAGACTGAGAGTGAAACACTAAGTTTAGAAATGCATAGGGAAAAGTGGATAAAATGAGAAGAAATGGAAGGAGTAATTGGCATATTTATTTATTTAACATCTATTAACTGGGAAAGTCCGACTCGGAATGAAGCCAATTTTCAGTGGAGGCTTGGGTAGAAACACTCCAGACACATGTCTTTGTAATGTGGGAGGAAACCAGAGCACCCAGAGGAAACCCACAGGAATGCAGGGAGGACATGCACACTCTGCACAGAAGGCACCCCAGCCAAGAATCGAACTGGAGAACATCTTGCTGTGAGATGACAATGCTACCATTGCACCACTGCCTAAAACAAATGAATGGTGTCAAGTCAAAAGGTCATGCAATGAAATGGTTTACTGAAAATTAGATGATAAAGCTGATGAAAACAGAGAGAAAGAAGTTGAGTAAATGAAATAAAAATAGTGGTGAAATAAGTTTAGTCCATTTGAAACATTGTGATGCGTTAATTGATACATGGTTATAACACACTAAGGTTAAATGTGTGTTTTGTAATGTGTTTGTGAAACACACTATGGTTATACATTGTCATGAAAAGGAAGAGATCAATGATACAGATTAATTAAGGAAGTCAGAAAGTTTTAATGAGACTTTTGAGAGACAGGCTGAAGACTGACCTAGACTGTTCAATAGAAGACATAAACTGTGCTGTGAATTTGTAATTGTAATATGGCTTAGCAGTGGCAGCAGAATTGTATTTGTTCTTTTTTTTGAATGAGAAAAGAATTATACTTGCTTAAATGAAACAGTGAAGAAACTGTTGAATTAAAGTTGCAGAAATTGCAGGTCCCATCAGTAACAAAAGTATGTAGAATCCCATATTTATTTCCAGCTGTCTTTCTGTTTTCTTTTTTTTTTTTTTTCTATATTTGAGGAAATTAGTTATCAGCCCTGGTTCCCATGGAGACATTAAGTGAACTATTCAGTTCTGCTTATACCTTGCAGCATAACTATATGTGCAACTTGTCTTGGAGACTGCTTTTCAAGATCTTGTGGTTGGGCATTTATTTATATACTGTATATTAATTGAGAAAAGAGTATTACTTTTCACTGAAGGTCATCAAGCTGCTAGTATGTAGTCAGGTCATTCTGCATATTACCATTGGGGTTAGTTGTGATTACTTGTCTGTGATCAAGATTAGCATGGCAGCTGGTGGGTCCATAACCTAACCTAGGGATTTGGCAGATCTAACTTGTCAAGATACACACAGTGCAGAATTGAAGACTTCTAACAGCCTTCTTTCTGAAGTGTGTGTGTGTGTGTGTGTGTGTGTGTGTGTGTGTGTGTGTGTGTGTGTGTGTGTGTAAGTAATATTTTTTTGGGATGCCATTTTCATGGGTAAGGGGTACATTAAAACACTGCAGTTCACCATAACAGTTATGAGAAATGTAACTGGGGTACAAATCCAAAGACTCGGTTTGGTAGGTTGTCAGTGTGTTTGTGTCTTTGTCTTGGTGTGGGTGCTGGAAGCTCATACCTAGGCCAGCAGAGCATATTCCCTACGTGCTCTTTAGGCAAAATTGCATTTGATGAGTTGGTCAATGATTCAGATTAGTGTGCATCTGCTGTATTTTAACCTGTTGAGTGCCAGTGGTATGGCTCAATAGACCATCCCTCAGAGTGCCATCAAATCAATTTGTGGGCAGTGAAGTAGATTCTACAACAGTAGCTCCTGCCCCACATATCTAACATTCAATTGACTGGCAGTATACTCAAACAAAATCTATGCGACAACCAAGTTCTCTCACTGTGGTAAATAATGTTTAACTGTCATAGCTAGAAAGTTATGCCACTTTATATCATGCTACACTAGTTATAGACCTACACATGTGATTTACTGGAATGAGAGTAAATGAACTGGATTTGTGTAGAAGACCATTCAGTAGTTTGAGAACTATATTTTAAAATAATTTCAGGCAGTATAATGCAAGGTAGTATCTCGGTATAGGGTTAGAAAGATAGTTAATTAGGGAAGCATTTTTTGGTACTGATAGATACTGATATGGTTCTCTTGCTGATGGGAAAGAAAAACTGCAACAATGATATACTTGTAATGAGGGAAGCTTTGTGTAATTGGTTTAGCAATGCTTCTCAATTAAAACCTTTTTTTTAAAATTGGCGGCAAAACTGCATTAACTATAGTACATGCCATTATACCTCCATGAAGATTTTTACCCATAGTGCATCATAATTGTGCCATAATTATGAATGGCTCTAAGTGAGATATACATTATTCACTTATCTACTGACTATCTGCTTAATTTGGTTTAATATGATGGATGAACTGGATCTTGTCTTGCCACTCAGTGGACAAAAGACAGAGAGACTAATCACATAGAAGATTACAATTTACTGTAAGAAGCAATCACACACATTCTGCATGAACACCTATGGGCTGTTTACATGTTCTACAACTCTTACATGTCATGCCCTTGAGAAGTGCAAAGAAATAGAACCACTCTGCAAAAAAACAAGTAAACAGAGGCAGAACATGCAGAACCTGGATTGAAGATACACTAGCACAGATCCAAGCTAGAAGAGCAATGATAACTGTTTCACCAAGACAGAGATTAATGTGCTTTTTTAGCTCTAATTTCTACATTACCCACAGTGCATCTGGATAGTACTGTAACTATGAAAGGACTAAAGTAACAGATACATTAGTCCAGTTCATGCTACTGTTTTATCAATAGTCAAAAGTATGTTTTCACTAAACTTTGTTGTATTAATTACTGAGTATTTGTTCTGGTGGGGCTTGTGGTAGACAAGGACTATGGGTATTAAATCCACCATTGCTGTCATCCAAAAATTATTATGTGAGAAAATGGTCTGTATAGGGTTTGAATCCCACCACTGTTGGTTTATGTGCAAAGGTCACAACTGACTTAGGTAATACTTAAGCTCTACAAAATTCAGAAAATGTACATTATGCAACTATAGTGCATAGTAATAATAAGTGACTCTATAGGATTTGGTCTATATCAGACTGAGCCTAATGCCATCCAGTACACTTGAGGTCTGGCATAATAATTAAGGTGTTTGCCTTTCAGACACAAGGTACAAGGTTTGATTTTCCTTTTGAGGGAAATGGTCTAGGCTTAAAATGGCCCACAAGAGCAGCTAGCCTACTACATACCTATAAACTTTAGCAAAAGTAATTAAAAATCAACCAAAATTATTTTGCACATATACTCAGCAAATTATTTTCCGGAATATGGGGTATGAAAGATAATGCTACAACATCAATGCACTCCCTTACCAATGTTAATGTTGCTACCAGCTAGTCAATTCTAACAAACAAGATCTTACTACTTACCCTGAAAATAAACCAAAATAAACAGCAACAATTAGCTTTGGGCAGTCACGCTTCATATTGCAAACATTGCACAATTGCACGTAACAATAAAATGCATAAAGTCTTAAGCTAATAAATAAAATAGCCACGTGCATTCAAAGTAAGACAGTAAAATTATGTAGTTGAAATAAGTTTTAAATAATTTTAAATGAACATACAGGTAGTGTAAAACTTCTGAAAGAAATGCAATCAAACAGAAAATGTTCAGAAAACTGTATTTAACGTCAGATAAACATAAATATATTCTGGACTGTTACTGTTTCTGCCTTTTAAACCTAAAGTAAAATATTCAAAGTCCTTATAGACAGTATAATGAGCTCTGTCTCCACGGATAGACTCCAGCAGATAAACCAACAACTTTTGTACCTTTTGAATTAAAGGTCAGCTCCTCTATAAGTAAGTTGCATGATTTCCTCTTAGCTTGAGTTTTAGAAGGGGTCTTCCTGTCTCCACAGCTATTTGTTTTAGAGGAGGGAAGAGTACCAAGACGCTACTGCCTAAGTAAGGCAAAATCATCACATAACCTACTGCAACAACTTTTTTGATCAGTAAACTTTGCAACTCTTCACATTTGTGGAGCAAAGCATAGTTTTATTATTAAGCTGTTCTACATTTTCACACAGGTAAATACCAAGTTACATAATTTCTTTTGCATATCAATTTTTTTAAAATGTACATAAAATTCAGATTCTTTTAATTTTATAATTTAAATTATTATTTTCAAACGTGTTTTAGTATGATACAGCTCTAAAATATCTAGTTCATGTTTCATGCAATCCTCTTGAAGAATAGCAACATTCCCCAAACCCATTACATGTATTTTTACAGGGGCAATGAATTTTCCTTTTGTGAACTATGCTATCAATTAAAAATCTGTGGCTCCATGATCCAAATGGATGAAGCCCCATCTGTGACTTGGGCAACTGGAATTCAATTAGCAGCTCAGGCTTTGGGTGAAATCAGGTAAGAAATGTAGGAGTGAATGACAATGTGTCATTTGCCTCTTCAAGGAGGAGGGTGGGGCTGCACTCACATGGGTGTACCGAGGACAGTTTAAACTAAGAGGTAGAGACTGGAGAGATCAACAACTGAGTCTTTTTGGAGGGGTTGCTTGGAGGAGGCAATGCCCCTTTCAGAATTGAGGAATACATATCCTTCCCTTTGTACTTTACCGAGTATATGTTGTGTAGGACCAGGGATTAAAACAAACAAACAAATAAACAAAAAAAAAACAATGGTAAACCACATCTGATGGTTGCCAAAATGATGACATCTATCATCTGGCTGCCACACAATAGAGAACAAAAATGGTCTAGCTGCATGAAAGAATGATGAAGGTCAGCAGGTAGCGAGGGCAAATTCCACACAAGGAAAAAAGCTGGTGTGTGGCACAATTTATGCACAGTACAGAATGAGACTTAGATCAGCCCTTTACCCTTTATCTGATTTCCATTTGTAGAATTAATGTCAGTTATGTGTATTATTTATCAAATGGTTATTCCATTTTGCATTTTATTCATCTCTATGCTGTGTATCTTTTCATTTTAACCAAAAATGAAAAGAAAAGCCATATGTAAATATATATCTAGTTTCCACTGTTTTTCATCATATCTGCTGGCAATTTGTTTTGCTGCAATACAGTGGAATTATACTAGAAAACTTTGAGATAAGACAAGGCTACCTTCCATATGATATCTGTACAACCTCCCTGCATGCTTGTTACATTCTCAAGTTTTTTCACTTAGCAAAGATGTGTTCTTGGTGAATTGGTGACCTTGCACATCAGTGTTAGGTGAGTATGTTATGTGTGTGTGTGTGTGTGTGTGTGTGTGTGTGTGTGTGTGTGTGTGTGTGTGTGTGTGTGTGTGTGTGTGTGTGTGTGTGTGTGTGCCCGTGTGTGTGTACAGATATATATATATATATATATATATATATATATATATATATATATGTGTGTGTGTGTGTGTGTGTGTGTGTGTGGGTGTGTTTGTACAGATATATGTGTGTGTGTCTGTGTGTGTGTGTGTGTGTGTGTTTGTGTGTGTGTACAGATATATATATGTGTGGGTGTGTGTGTGTGTGTGTGTGTGTGTGTGTGTGTGTGTGTGTGTGTGTGTGTGTGTGTGTGTGTGTGTGTGTGTGTGTGTGTGTGTGTGTGTGCGCCGTGTGTGTACAGATATATATATATATATATATATATGTGTGTGTGTGTGTGTGTGTGTGTGTGTGTGTGTGTGTGTGTGTGTGCACCGTGTGTGTGTACAGATATATATATATATATATATATATATATATATATATATATATATATGTGTGTGTGTGTGTGTGTGTGTGTGTGTGTGTGTGTGTGTGTGTGTGTGTGTGTGCACCCGTGTGTGTGTACAGATATATGTGTGTGTGTGTGTGTGTGTGTGTGTGTGTGTGTGTGTGTGTGTGTGTGTGTGTGTGTGTGTGTCTGTGTGTGTGTGTTTGTGCCTGTGTGGTTACATTCTGGGATAATCTGGGATAATCTCCACTTTCATCATGGTTAGGGATTAATTTAACCACATGCATGCAGTCCCACTAATCTAGTGACCTGTTGCTGCCTGGTGAGACCCAAGGGGATATTTATACTACTAGGAGAAATTTGCCAAGGCATCAAGGAATTTTTCTTACTCTTGATAGCTGCAATGGGACTATTTATATGCATTTGCGTACCACAAACTCAAGCAGATGGGACTTCTGTTTAATATCTCCACTAAAGGACAACACACTCACATGGTTAGCACCCCTTAATGCTGCATTGCATTATCAGCAATCCAAACCATTTGAGTGGGAATAGAACCCACACCTATTGCATCACTGACACTTATAGAACTTCTGTGCTAAGCTGCCCCGTAGTCTCTTCTAATAAATTTTCCATACTTTCCTAGACTTAACCATATTACTATTTATTCTTCTAAAGACTACTGTGAGGTCTTTATTCTTGTCTTTAGGAGCATACACATCAAGAGACTTCCAAATTCTTTCATTTGAAGGCTTTAGCAGGGCAGAAAAAAATCAAAGCTATATGATAGTTTGATGCGTAATACTTGGGTAAGACATTTTTTTCTAAAAGGCACATAATCTGAGGTTGGAAAATGGTCATATATAGCAGTACAAATCCCATAAAGTCCTGTATCTACTTTGACAACACAGTGACAGCTGAATATTTCCACATTTCCACATTGCATATAGCAAGGATCCTGGTGACAAAACATTAATCTGCTTCCAAAATCCCAAGGCATCAACTTTCAAATGAGTCACATGTACAATGTGAATTATAGATCACTCCATATTCTTATTAAGACCAATTAATTTCAGGAAGAAACTCACACTAGTACCAATGTCTTGGGACTGTTACATGTAGCAAAAATGTAAACATTACTTAACAGGTCTATGTAATCCATTCTTTGGCCCCTGAATTCATTTTTGAGTATCTAAGACACATCCAAACTCTCCTTCTTCTGGGCAGGACATAGTCAGGAATAGATTCATAAATTTCTATAAATTGTTAAGCGTAAAGAGACCTGATCCTCCTCTTAACCTCTCACAGATCAACAACATACAGTTTGTAACCACAGTAGTCAACAGGTATATTGTCCATACCCAGCACTGAGGAGTTAGTAAAGGGGACTCAGCAAATGACAAATAACTTTCTCTAGCAGCCCTTATGCTGGACAATCAGCATGAATTAGATTCCACTAGCCTTGAATAAAAGGTCCTAACATGTATTACACAAGGTGGGAGATGCAATTTAAATGGAATGCAATACATATAGTAGACTAAACCTCTCAATTAACAAAATCTGTTCTGCCTCCAAAGACCCTTTGCCATTTTTTCTTTTCATTCCGCAACCTATTTACATTCCCTTCTTTAGCAGTGATGCATTAAACACAAAGATCAGGAAGTTGACTCCACTCTTTGTCACAAGGAAAAGGTACATGACAATTCATTGGACCTGCTGGGAGGATTTTGACACTACAAAATCATGGAAACCTTGTTAATGTTCCAAAACTACTGCTTGGATATCTCTTGGGTCATAGTAATCACAGAATAAAACAATTCTGGCAATAAGCAATTTTTATTGCTAAGCCCTGAGAAATTTAAATGCATTTGAAAATATCTTTTAATGTACAAAACTGTGTATAGTGTTATCCATTCAATATACTGGTAAAAGTAGCATCAATCAACTTCTTTAAAAGGATTCCTTATTACCCAGATGGCAGGTACTTCAGCTTACAACATCACCTACTTTAGTCCAATGCCAGTAATATCAGCTACGTATCAATATTTATTAACGGGCAACAAATCTAATATCCCAGCATTAGTCCTGTAATTTGAAATCCTGCCTGCATTAAGTGTGACATGCTTAATACTGTAAACATACTAGAAGTATGCAGGTGTAATTGAAAATTATGAAGAAAAGCAGTCACGTAAAACTGCAGACTCACCACAACTACCCCTTCAATAGCTAGGTTACATTTGATGGATCTAATCATAGGTTTCAAAATAGGTTGAACAACAGAAGGCTAAAAACACCCCCTCTCTTGCTTCACTCTGTAAACTAAACAAGAGAGAAAATTGTTTATCCAAAACATATCTGGTAGCATTTTATGCACCTGCTTCACCTCACAAATACAAGCATGAGAAATGGCAATGTTCTGCAAAAGCAAAATAGAAAAGGGAGCCCAACCTTGTGGAATGCCTTCTCCAAATCGACAGAAAATAAGATATTTTGAGCCCATAACCATAAAAGATATACCTCCCTTAATAAAATAAATATATATATTATCAACTTAACAGATTTTCCTAGCTTCAAAAGAAAAAATACAGTTATGGCTTAATTCATCATATAGCTCAAATTGTAAATCCTTACATGAAGTAATTTTCGCTTCAAACATGACAACTATAATGAATTTTAATGTCACATCACACATTAATATAGAATATTGGGCTTTAAAAGACTACTGTATAAACAATAGAATTACCGCTACATACACTTTTTGCATTAAACATATTTTAGATGTTTTCAAAACAGTTATGAATAGTAATTATCTACTCAAACAGATGTTGCTCTTGATGTTTCCTACAGCAAATACTACTGGTTGCCTAGTCTCCTTCAATTTAAGTACGATAACTAATCTTGGAAAAAAATAATATTAAATTTTGGTACCAATTTTTCAATGGAAATAAAATAACTTCTGCAGGAAAAACTTTTAGCTAGATATAATATAACCGGTTAGACATTCAGCCCTTAAGAGAATTCATAATTATATAACATCATCTCCAAAAAGACGAGAGATGTGCATGATGATTGGCCAGTCCAACCAGCGTGCATATTGTAAATCCAAAGTAACCTAAGTTTCATGTCCGGCTGCTAAGAAATCATGCAGCCCTGCCTTTTTTTTCAGAGGTGACACTGTATAATAGCAAAGTTTCAACAGCCAAAGTAAAAAATAATGTGCCTTACCCAATCTAGAAATTAATGTGCTTATTTCTGTGAAGAAAGTCACTCTTCTTCCTCCACAAAGTTCCTTTAAGTCAAGGAGCAGGCTTACCTTTTTGAGATAACGATCACCCGGTAAGACTGGGGTCCTGCACAATACCGTCCTTCTGTACTTCTTTGTATATACTTTAATGATTCATGCAACCTAAGGATGACAGTCTACAGAACCCACACTATTTCTTCTTGGGCTTAGATTTCCAGTGTCCAGTTTAGGAGGCAGTCACATTGTATGGATCTAGTGACCATTTAAAGTGTAGCAGTTTGGTTAAATTTTGCTTTTGGATACTTAAAAGTAGTTTAAGTGTTTGACAAACATGCAGTGTTCCGTTTGAATCTTGGCTGTTTTAAAGCTCACTTGTCAACAAAACTAAATTATGTGTTTTAAATGTGGCTAAAATATTAAAGATTGTGAGGATTATAACTTGTGCTAGAAAAAAAAATACTGTCAGAACTAGATAGGTGTTAGAAACACTTGTTGAGTGCCGAATTGCAATGTCTGTTTCTAAACGGGAAGCAGTGGTGGTGTCAAATAGGCTGTTAAGGCATTGTCTTGAACTCCTCCATTTTTTTAGTTTATTTTCTGTTTAAGTAAGTCCTCCTGAATAGTATTAATGCTTAGAGCAACACAGAGGCAAACTTTAAATTGTAGTTTCATTCAGTTTTAGCACAGCTCTGAATGAATAAAACAATTCTTAACAAAATCCAGGAGAAATCCAAAAGTAATTAGGGATGCCTTTAAAATATTATTATACAATGTCACCCCCTCTTGTTTGGAATATAATTCTGAAAAGTTCAAGACAAAATAAAGGGGCTGTGGCTTACTACATCAAAGTGTGGACTACTTTATCTCACAAAAAGTGGAAGGATACAAAGTAAAGCAAACAAAAACTTAACAACAACACAAACGTAACAGAACACAAAACTAACATCATTGTATAATAGCAATA
>NC_056732.1:1222109382-1222289306 GCF_019279795.1 Protopterus annectens
TGACGGCAGCTAACAAGGCTGCTAGTAGCAACCTGCAGAACAGGATAGGGGAGGTGTCGGATTGCAAAGAAAAGAGAACTGTCACCGCAGAGCAAAGCAAACCGGCAGTAGATTGGCTATAGAACACATTTTGCGACACAATCCGGGTTTGGGAAAGTACAAAACAAGAAAGCAGGCTGCCGGACGCATGCCTGACAATGGGAGGGGAATCGTTAAGAAAAGTGAAGGCAAGGGCAAGAGACAAACCACAGCAGGTAAATGTAATTCAACACCGAAGGCACCACAATAGCAGTACCTGTGGTAAAACACATAAGTAAGATACCCTGCAGCTCTGATTGTACATACACACCCTATGACATCATCAGTGTTCAAAGCACAATAGTATAAAGTGTGAAGGCACCTCACACACACTCGTGTATTCCCAAACACTGCACCATCAGTGTAAACAGATGGGGAACTTTTACAATGTACTTGCTGGGAGCTGCCATAGCTGTGATTCATCACCATGTGTTTGAGACCGAAGGTGGTGTGGAGGATGATGCTGACAACCACCTCAGGCCCCGGAGGAGGAGAAGAGTGTTCAGACAGAGTAACCTACCAGGGGCTACATGATCTGGAGATAGAAGAACATTACAAGGTGGACAGGGACATCATACAGCAAATTGTTGAGCTGTGCCAGCCACGCCTCAGATCCAGAAACAACAGAGGGGAACCCATCCCAGTGGACATGAAGGTATGTGTAAGCTTGACAATACTAGCCACAGGTACCTTTCAAAGGCCAACTGGAGATATCATGGGGATCTCACAGCCATCAGCATCCAGGGTACTCCACCAGTTCCTGGATGCCATGTTACCACATGCCAATGAGCATATATACTTCCCCCAAACTCAGGAGGAGTTGGCCAGCAATATGCGTCTCTTCCACCATGTGGCAGACTACCCAAAGGTACTGGGTGAAATAGACTGCAAGCACATACATATCAAGTCACCACTCGGTGAGCATGGTAGATGCTACATAAACTGCAAGGGATACCACTCCATCAACTGCCAGGCCATGTGCAATGCCCAGGGCATTATCACAGATATGTGTGCTGGCAGCCCTGGAAGCTACCATGACTCCTACATCTGGCATGCCTCACAGCTGTATCAGGTATTTGTCAGGGGGGACATACCATATGGCCACCTTATGGGGGATGCTGGCTATGCACTGGAGCTGTGGATGATGACTCCCATCAGAAATGCACACACACCCATGCAAAAACACCATAATGAGGCACACGCACAAACCAGAATCATCATAGAGCGTGTGTCTGGGATGCTGAAATCATGGTTCTGTTGCTTGGACATATCTGGTGGAGCCTTGCATTACTCTCCAGGCACATGTGCCCACATCTTCATAGTATGTGCCATGCTACATAATATGATCCTGCAGAAACAGTTGCAGCAGGGACATAATGGTGAAGGCCCTCACAGCCCACCGCAATTGCCAAGGGCATCACAGGCACAGAAAGTTTTTGTGTGTGTTTTTGAATATAGGCAGGCTGTGTGTATTAGTGATTTTACCAGCATGTTGTTTTAAAAGTCAAGTGATGAATTAATTGTTGGATGTGTTGACAATTATGTCTTAATTGCATCCTCTATTTAAAAGGTTTCCTTTAATGCTGTGTTGTCTGAAGAAGTGCACTAAGGTATAGTGCATGAAAGCGCTAACAACAATAAATTCGTTTGTGGATTGGATTGCGTTTAGCCATTTTCATTTTCTTTTTAGTTTTGGTCTTTGTTCATTTTTATGTCCTGCAAATGTCTCACTATGGCCAATTGAAAAGGTGGCAACCCAAGCCAAAGAGGTTCAGTCACCAACACAACTCCAATGAGTGCAAATATCTGTGACAGAAATACATGAGACAGCTTTCATGTAGCAACATTTCATTACATACCGATGTATTTCCGGAGGGATTGAAGGATCAACATCACATGCATGCTATATAGGAACCAATTAACAATGGCTTAATGAATAAGCCTGCAACAACCATAGTATCAGTCTACTAAATGATAGGTCTTCTATTAGGGAAGGAGCCCTCACACACATATGGAATATGTATAAATGCAGTCCCCACAAACCTTTATCTGCTATGTACACCCACCTACATCTCCCCCACACCCGAAACAATTGCAATACAGACTGTAATAACATCACAAACATCCACTCACTCAATGACATCTGCAGAAGCCTTAACATACCTTGTGAGAGACACACTATAATGGCGCTATGTGAAATTGTTGCTGTTGTACTATGGAACAGACGCCGATGTTACAGGTTTTGTTCGCAATAGTCTCGTATCAGATGGTTGATATAACAGCTACACTCACATGTAGAACTACATACTCTAGCCTTTACACACAATCCAAGGGGGACATGAAGTTAAAATATCTCTGTGTCTCTCCATATAGCAGTTGCAATTCATCACAAACAACACATCCAGGCCGTCTTCCTCGAAGGTAGGGCAAAGGGACAACGCCCAAGTGGAGTATGTAATTATACCTAACTGTTGCCATGTAATTGGCTAATGGAGTAGCTGCACAGCTGATGTTCATGTAATCATCTACTCCGGAACACCAATTGGTGGCAGGATACCACATGTTACTGGTATCTACGTATCAAAGGATGGCTTGTCATACATTCAAACCATATGTACATACGAGAAAAATGTTAAAACAGAAAAGGAATAAGACTGATATTTTCATAAACTCAGACTACTAAGAAGGTATGTAGAACACCCAGTATGTTAGTGTATGTAGTGCTTGTTCTGTATTAGTGAAAGTGTATGCAATGCATATAGTGGGAAAAGGTATTATGTAGTGATGTATTGTTGAGCATAGTAACGCTTGTAGAAATTGTGTGTACTGCTGTGGGCCACAAGGTAAACACCTCATACACCACAAGGGATGCAACATAAGGACTTTAAACAAAACAATTCCACTCCAGCCGCTGTCAGTGGCAGGGTTTGTCCAACAAGTATGTGCAATAACAGGGGATAGTATATGTTGATATACTGTAACAGTAGGCATATGTATGGGCCTATATGTGAGAATAACATGTCTAATGTGGTCCTGCTGTGCAATTATGATTTGCATTATGGAATATTGTAGCAAAAATGTGAAATGTACAGTATTGTAGGTAGATATCATTTCACATAGCATTACTGTTATCTTATGCAAACATCAGGTATGTCTATTGGCATGTACAATACACAATAACAGGATGCATATGACTTGTAGTCACCAGACAGTGTATCAGCATGATAGCTAATTGAAATGGAAGAGCTAGTCAATTATCCATGCACAAAGGACATGTAATAGCTTCATAGGTTCATAGTTAGGTACTATGCTGTCTGGACAAGTCCATTCGTAAGCCCAACTACAGTGTTTTCACTTGTGGCACCTCCCTAGGTTAGTGTCCTGTGCCTGTGAACAGCAGAGCCATTTGTTTCCTGCACCTGTGTACAGTAGAGCCACTGCAGTGATCCCTGGCGTACATGTCTGTCTCCCATCCACCCATCGAGGTATCTCTTGAAGAGTGCTAGTGAAGGTCCCTGCCTGATGTAAATAGGAATCATGTTCCAAAGCATGGTGAGTGTCCGGTTCAGGAATGAATCCCTCCAGAATGTCCTAGTCATTGTTGCATTTAGGTACATATCCCAGAGCATGTGGCTGTCAGTGGCTTTTGCTTATGTGGAGCATATCCATCAAAATTGTTTTGGACATGGGCCTTGTATGTTCAGCAGAGATCACCTCTGAGTATGCAGTATGCAAATGAGTACAGTTGGGGTTTCTGTAGTTGGCCTGCATACATCATCCTTCGTAGGTCAGTAATCCTCTTGGTGTGTTAATGTTGTGGTATTCAAAGCCGTTGCTGTTGTCTCGTAAGGTACATCCCAAATGGGGTGTTGTACCCTTTAATGTGTTTCATAAGTCATGAGTAGAGAGGTACAATGGCTGCCTTTGTTCTGGCTACAAACCCATTACAGATTAGGGTGGCTACATAGAAGGATATCCACGCCACCTTGGCAGTATGGTTATCAAAGGAGTGGGTGCTATCTACTTGTGTTGTAAGATCACTTATAATGTCTTATGTATGTAGGGAACTACAACCTATGTTATAGTCAGTGGCTGATTGGTGTAATCCAAAGGGGATGTCTATGCACCTCGTGGTATGCAGCTTGAGGCCATGTTATTTACACCAGGTATCTGTCACAGTGACACCCTTATGGAGAGTGTCTGTATCAACTGGTGAATCAATCATGGCCCCTAGTTTGCAGTCATCTGCAAACCTATTCAGGGTAAGTCCTTCTGCGCTAGCCTGTACCTCAGAGAAGCATATACCGAACATGAGGGGCCCTATGACAGAGGACTGGGGTACGCCAATTGTAACTGATTTACAGTAGGAACTAGGGTACGCTACCCTCATTGTGTGGTTCCTGTCCATGAGCCACTTTGCATAACATCTTGTGACATAGGGGTTGATGTGCAGGTGGATGTGTATGTTGACAAAACCAGAATGGGGAATGGTGTTGAAAGCCATTGAGAGGACAAGATAGGCAGTGTGGACCTCCTTACCCTCATCTACCACCTTGGTAACTGTCTCAAAGGACTCCACCAGGATTAGGATTCATGGTCTGGCCCTAACAAATCCAAACTGGGTGGTTTCAAAGTTTTGGAGGCCACCAATGTCTCTGTGAATGAGATCCATAATGATGTGCTCCATAGCCTTGCAGAACAATCTAGTTAGGCATATAGGGCAATAGTTCCTCTGGTCCATTGTGGCGCCACCTTTGTGGAGTGTGATAACTGTTGCTGTGCACCATTCAGGGGCCACAGTGCCTGGTACAAGGCTATTAGTGAATTTGGTGCCCAAGTGGGGAGCCATTTCATTCTGAAGTTTGTGTAAATCGCAGCCTGGGATGTTGTACGGTCACATGGATTCTGTGTTCCTGGCTTTAGACAGTACAGCTTGGAACTGCGTAGTTGTGACCGCAGGGACTCTGCATTGTTCCTGTATAGATTTGGGCCCTTTAGGGTGTGACAGGGGTGTAAAGTTAACACTGAACCTATCTGCCAGGATGTTGCCAATATCAATCGGTTCTGTAATGTTCGTGCCTAACCGCTGTATGTCAGAGCAGATGTGGGTATCGCCATCGAGAGTAGTGACATACCTCAAGAACACTTTGTGGTAGTCCTTGGAATGAGTTGCAGTAATGTTTACATAGTTAGCTCTGGAGGATGTGATAAGGGATCTCAGATTTCTACTGAGGCTGACCAGGGAGCTACCCCACCCATGGGATTGTACTCTACTTTGCAACAGTCTCCTCCTTCTGTTGTACATTATCTCCATGGCAGTGGACCCCCAGAGTGGTGTCCATTTTCTTGTGGGTACCGTCATGGCTCTGTTTGGGATAACATGATCCATGCAGTCGTGTAAGTGCTAATTAAGTGCAGTTGTGTATGATTCAGCATTTGTAACTATATTGTCCGTCTGCACGGGTGTCATGACATTTACTACTGGTGTCATAAGAAGCCTGAAGTTGGATAACAAGGGTGATTAGCATACGTTTGGATCTGACCAATGAGGGGATAACCCCAGGTGTGGAACACCAGTCACACATGTTGGTAATGTCCAGGTCTAGGATATTGTTGGCCCTGGTGGTGGTGTGGATAGGTTGATCCAGCCAATTGGAGGTTAGGAATCCCAGAAAGCATTGGCCTAATGTGTCAGTACATGAGTAGGTATCCCAGTTAAGTGTGGGGTAGTGTCAGTCGCACATCAGTAGTTCCTGTTTGAACCCTACTTTCCAGTACACCAAGAAGTGAGGGCCGTTAACTGTGGCATATGTTGTGGAATCTGTAGCAAGCTACAATTTGTATAGCAGTTATGGCCACAGTTAGTTGCACTTGGATTACCTCTGATGCATTGTGCTAAGCAACCAGCCTGGAGGTGTGTATATCCTTGGGAAATATGGACACACCTCCGCCGTGGATGTTCCGGTCCTGGTTACATGACTGAAAGGTGTGGTCTGAGTAATAGCCTGTTAGTGCAGGGGTGCTCTCAGGAGCCTAGAAGCAGGTCCCAGTAACTGCAGAAATATCAAAGTGGTCCATTACAAGGAGTACCTTGGGTGAGTGCATTTGAGATGAAGATGTCAAACCCTGAGTAACATTACCCTCAGGTTTTGCTTGCCTGTTCCTGTTATGGTGGTGAATATATTATTTGAACCATGCCTAAAACAGGCACTACAGTAGCAGCAACAGCCTTAGATGTTATCCATAATCCCAGGGCCAACAGGTGCAGGTCATCTGTGCCAAAGCATCGTGTTTTGTCGACCATGTCATTCAAAGCAGACAGACACTGGATACCCTTGGAATGACACCAGAAGGATAGCCAACTGTTGAAGTGAATAATTCAGTCATTGTACTGCATTATCAGTCTGGACGAATGCAGAATACTTCTCAGGGCTAGGGTGATACCTGCCTGGGCAACAAGATCGGAGAACTATTGCATGTCTCTGTACATGTAGTCCAGGAAGTTGCATCTCAGGGCATTCACACTAACATGGAGAATGACAGTCATATTGTACCTGTTGAGGAGTGACCTGAGTGCATAGGTTATGTTGCGAATCCTGTTACCCGACAGCCAGCTGAAAGTGACTATCACCTTGTGTAGCCTGCTGAGTGGGACATCAGTGTGACCGCCTATAGAGTCACCTATGACTAGTGTGTTGGGTATGTTATATCGCCCTATTGGCTGTAGTTGATGGACACACTTGAGTCTGTGTGCTATAAGTAATTAGTGTTGTGTTGGGTGGGTGATGGGGGCTGCCTGTGTTTCTGCTTTGGAGTCCTCTGTTGCCTACACAGTACTGAGAGGCTCCGCAAATGTTGTAGTCTTACTACGTGAGGCTTGTGGTGGTGGAGATCTACTGAGACTATGTGATGAGTGTGGTGTGATGCAAACGTTTAACATCCCCACATGATTGTCAGGTTCAGTCTGGATTGGAAAGAGCATTACCTCCAGCATGGCTACATATGTGCATCTCCCACAGGTTGTAGTGTTGTATGTTAGGAGGGGAGCATTGACTGTGTACATGAGACAATTTCTATATTGCCTCATGATGCCCATATTGATCATATAGACAGGCGATGACACTAGGAATTGACACTTGGACATGCCTGAATATTTAACTATTTCCCACTAGATATGTGAGGTAAGTGTGTACAACAGCTGGTTTACTCTAAGCAAGCTGGAAATGTAAGTGCGAACAGTCTTTACCTGTAGGAAATGAGTAGGATTGAGTGCTATAGTAATTAGTAGCTCATGAAGTGCATACATGTTCTGAACAAGTGCTGAGCATGAATAAGCAATACAGATAGGGTGTCAGATATCATCAACTCACTGCCCCCCAACAGGTACACAATCACATATCCATGAACACTACAGAGCCCCTGCAACCATAACTATGATGGTACAAGGTGCACTCAGGCTGCATGTGACCTGTCCACATCCCTGGTTGTAACATACACATATGGCAAAACAGTTTGCGCTACACATACACATCATGTAAAACATAGCTTCATGTCAGTCTGTGAAAACACTGAATGGTGCACACCAACAGTTATCACAACCCACAAAGTGGAGACACCACTCATAATGGGAGGCACTGCACTATTACCCTGCTGAGTCTGATCTGAAATTCCATGAACCTTAATCAATGTATATGTTGTTAGCAGTACAGATGTAGATGACAGTACGGATGATTTCACACTGCATATCATACCTGTGACAGGTCATAGGACATCATCACCCATACTGTGTTCCACCTACACTAAGTATACTAGATGTACCTTTGTATATCACCGGAGTGTTCTGCCAGTGGCCTGTTAACAGAACCAACACTACAAAAGGTGTCTGAGTGATATGTGAATATCACACCAGTGGCAGCTACAGTAAAAAAGGGTTAATTTTTTTATATTTTTTTTAAATTTTTTATTAAAATATTATTTTTTTAATAATAATTTTTTTTTTAAATTTTTTAATTATTAAAAATTATTTTTTTTTTATTTTAATGGTTTTTATTTCAAAAGGGCTTTTTAAAATCAAAAAACATGAATTGGGGGGGGGTTTTTTTTTTTTAAAATTGTCCCTTTAAAAAAAAAAAAAAAAAAAAAAAAAAAAAAAAAAAAAAAAAAAAAAAAAAAAAAAAAAAAAAAAAAAAAAAAAAAAAAAAAAAAAAAAAAAAAAAAAAAAAAAAAAAAAAAAAAAAAAAAAAAAAAAAAAAAAAAAAAAAAAAAAAAAAAAAAAAAAAAAAAAAAAAAAAAAAAAAAAAAAAAAACCCCCCCCCCCCCCCCCCCCCCCCCCCCCCCCCCTCCCCCCCCCCCCCCCCCCCCCCCCCCCCCCCCCCCCCCCCCCCCCCCCCCCGCTCCCCCCCCCCCCCCCCCCCCCCAAAATTGAATGCCTGTGTTGGGAAAAACCCTTTAAAATGAAAAACTAACATATAATTCACAATTAGCAATTCATGCCCCCAGAGAAACCAAAAAAAGTGGCAAGCCCCACAATGTTTTTCCACTTACCCAGGTGTTTGGGACTTTAAAAATAAAAAATGGAAGGGCTCAGAGGCAACATAGAAACATTGCAATGGGGGTTGAATGTGAATCCCAAAACCCCAGGGGAGCAGAAAGATTTAAGACCCGGGAAACCCAAAGGGGACATGGGGGTGTGGAGACTAGGGGGGTGGCAGGACCTCCTCCAGATGTTAGCTGGGGGCCAACCCCATGAAAGGGGGGAAACCCCCCAGTGGATACCAAGGTAGGGGGCCAGGTATATAGCCACAGGTACCCCCAAACACAAGGGGGATAATGGGGACTCACAGGCATCTCACCAGGTATTGCCCCATTCCTGGATGCCAGCAAAAATGCCAGGAGCAGTAATGTCCTCAACACTGAGGGGCCCAGAAAGGCTTTCCCCCAAAGGAACTCCCCGGGGTATGGGTGATAGTGAGAAATAAAGACCCCAGCGGTAGGGACCCCACTGCGGGGGCACCCTCCATATCCAGGTATGTGACCCCGGGGATTATACTGAATGGGTCGGGGCCCGGAACTATGGCCAATTCCTTTAAGGGCATCTGGCAGCTGTCCACACCTTTGCCAATAGGGCTCCCAAGCACCTATGGGGTGTGGGTCCATAGCCGGGGCTGATGAACCCATAAAAGCCCCACCCTAAACCTACCATAATGGGCCCCCCACAGGCAAGACATAAAATGATGTGTTTGGGAGCTAGGCACGTTTGGGGTTCGGGACCACCGGTACCTTGCATTTTCACCCTACAGCCCCCAAATTGTTATGGAGTGCTATGCCCCCAAATAGCCTGAAACATTGACAAACAGCATGGGGGGGGCCACAGCCCCCCCAATAAGGTGTCAGGCACGTGTGCTAAAGGGGAAACTTGAGTACCCAGTAGGCAAAAGGAGGCATGCACATATGACCTGCCCTTGGCAAAGAGGCAAAAGCAATGCACCACAGTGGTACCCGGGAATTTCACCTCTCTGACTAAAGACAGAAAAAGGGATGCCAAACATGACACTACCTGTGTCAGCCATGTATAGGAAGTGCAC
The DNA here is from genome assembly GCF_019279795.1 of Protopterus annectens. NCBI lineage: Eukaryota > Metazoa > Chordata > Ceratodontiformes > Protopteridae > Protopterus > Protopterus annectens. Next base: position 1,222,119,045 of record NC_056732.1, read on the forward strand.
TGTGTCATCCGACATAGGCAGCCCCCCAGCACCATCCTCAGGTCTGGCACACCTCAAGGTAAGTCAATCAACCTCCCAATTGGCAGTTGTATTAGAATGTTTTTTTACCTGTAGCTATGGTATGGATGTGAGCATGCAAGGGAATTTGGTGGCGAATGTTGGGCAGACAGTACATTCCATAGTGGCACCATGACATCTGACATCCCGGGGTCACAATAGTAGCCAGTAGTACACAGGGTGTCTAACCCACTGCAGGTTATGGGCTGAACATCATGTGTGTCCATACAGCCCACAAAGTCTCAAACAGCTGGACAGGTGTGACCAATACAACAAATGCTGTACAATGGCCTCTGGATATGCCCAATGATGACCCCACCCCCACAGACACACACAGACAGACTACAGCAGGCCAGGCAGTTGGATGTAGGTTGTAAAAGGGCGTCTGAAACCAATATCTGGTAATTAAAGCTAGGATCTAAAGTACACTGGTATGCCTCTAGCCAGCACATTAGGTAGGCCACCACTGAAATGGAGTACCTGGCATACCAGTACAGTAGTAGCAAATGTACAACTGTCAGCTGTGCCCCTTCCAACTCACATTCATGTCCCCCCCGGTGCTGTGTAGGAATGTGGATACAGTAGGATGTCCCCCCACGCTGTGCAGAAATGTAGAAACAGTCAATGCCACATGACCGATGGATACCCTGCAGACACAGCATGCCACCTGAGAGTGTACAATGCAGGGGTCGGCACCACAGTACTGACTACCTGGACATGTAACACATGCGATCCAGTTGAACATACTGGGCATGCTCGAACACATGAAGGTATGATGGTAATGTCAGTTGAGAACATGCGTAAAGGTCATACTGGGCATGCTCACACACTTAAACACAAAACTGCCATCTCTGCAAATACCAGTGATCTGGACATATCTGCCAGTACATTGCTATACAGTTGGATGACTGTGCTGTATGGTATGTGTGTGGTACTGTCTATTGTCTGTATATATGCCATGGTGTATTGGCAATTCAGATTAGCTGTGTGCATAGGGTGTTGCTACTATGGTTCTTTGTTTGCGGCCAGAGCAAAGCCATTGGATACAGAGTGGGTAAGACACATCACAGCAGTTGGGAGCGGTTGTGTATGGGTTTGGTGGTGTTAAGCACTGCTGACCTCTGGTTACAGCTCCTTATACTTGTTTAGACTCCACATTTCTTTAACAGTGCAATACTCGCATACTGGTAGCCAAACACGCTTACCCTCCCCCTCCCATGCACCGACATTGGTGCTTGCATTTGTCACTCACCTGGGGGGGTGCAACCCCTTGTGATCCCTTTTCATCAGACTACATGATTACAGTAGGGGGGCTGACCATTGGCGGGGCATGGTGTTGACTTTGGGAATCGGGCCTGTCCAGTGACATAATCATATTTTTGCATGTTCCTCATACAATCTGCTCCCATCTGGCTGATACAGGGGAAACCCGATACTCTGCAATGAGACAAGTAAATGTTTTTTGGGGAAACACATCTTTCTGCGGGTCATGCTCCCGCCCTATTGTAGGTTTTCCACCTTTTAAATTGGCTGAAGTGAGACTTTAGGATTAACACCTTTCCCACTTTGCATGGGACAGTCCCTCATTAGGCTTTGTGTCATGAAAATAATCTAGGCATAGCAAATGTCCTGATTACAGGACAATATTATATTCTACATTTCTCTAATAGTTGCATGTAACAGTTATTGTATAAATAACACTTTGATATGTTATGTGAAGTAGCATAAGCAACTTGACTGTTTAGACTAAGCTTTGATTTGTGCTAATATGTATATTTCTGTACTATGCATGGCTGTAGGTATGTTCTGACCTGGGTCAATTTCTAGGAGCAGGTCCCACTTTGGCCATTTGGAAAGGTGGCAGCCCTATAGGACCTATATGTAGAGATGTCAGATTTGGCAAGGCAAAAATACCCACAGCCAGTAGAAAATTGACTACTTCCCCGGTTTGCATAAAAAGGTTATTCTTGTAGCATTATAGTTGCTAATACTGTTTCCTATAAGATCTAGGTGTTTCAGATACAACAAAATCATTTTATGCAACCACTACAGACAATATAGGGATTTTTTTCCCCGAAATCACAGGCCATGTGCCATAATAACATTCATTTTGCAGGACACAACTGCCCAGAGTGGAGTGTCCCTCAAAAAGGGGGTGGTAACCCCAAACTATTATGCTATCATCTACCTAAGGGGGTTTCGGAATATGCTTTTCCCACTAGCAGACCTCACATAGAATGGGGAGAATGAACACTGTATCAGGGACACTGCATAACCCCCTCAGGGACACATTTAGTGATTGGTTCTATTAACCTGACACATTGACAGTCAAGGGCATATGTATTCATTCACATTTGTTACATGCTGTTTATGACTCATACATGTTGTCATTAGTCATTACTGTTTTCCCCCACCTGTCCACCTAATATCACTAGTTCTGGAAGGGTTTAGTTAGGACTGTGTTACATTCTGATTCATAATCAGGGCGTCCATGATAATCGGGTACAGGGACTGATATATTCCCTATGTGTTCCCCCGGACTATCCATGTGCTCTTCAGGTTTGGGAGGTATGATCTGCTGCCCACATAGGAATATTAATTACTTCCACTGGGGCCTAATACATCTCTGCCCCAACACCTGCACACTTAGGGCCCCTTATTGCATACCCATGATTCACCTACCTGACACCCCTACAGCACTCATGACAACTTACTGTGGCGCAGCTGGGGTATGAACACCCTACACACTGCCCACTCTCCCCCTCGGGACACATGTCGTCTTTTTTCAACCCATTTTTTTACACTTGCACAACCTACTGTTCCATGTACAGCTACATCCTGCTCTTTTCTTACAGGTTCACCTTTTGAATTTTGGTGTCCCCAAGACCCGTTATCCATGTTTAAAGTGTAGACCTTGCAGATCTCTCCCACTGGTACTTTCCTGCTTTGGGCTGGAAAAAAGTGTTTTTTTTATTTGTCTGTATGTCACTGGCCTAGCTGGGGGGTGGGAGGTAAAATTTGTTTATTGGACCTCCCAGTAACATATGCCGGTCTGAACATATTTATAAATTTCTGTAAATAACCTAGTTATGTACATGTTATATCTACATAATATATATAAAATATATATATATATATATATATATATATATATATATATATATATATATTTTTTTTTTTTGTGTTTTGTTTTTATATCTTTTTATATTTTATTTATATATATATATATTATTTATTATTATATATATATATATATATATATATATATATATATATATATATATATATATATTTCAAAATTATTCATATTGTCCCGTTTTATTCTATATCTTCTGTGTGACATTAATAATTCTTTAATTTCTATTAACTTTAAAAAAGTTGTAAAAATATTTGTATAAAAAACAAAACAACAAAACATCTGTGTGTCCGTTCCAAAATTTTAAAACACACATTATTGGGATCTCTGCTTCAACAGCATACTATTGCCTTAGTCATTATGGGCACTTCACCCGGTTTAAATTTTCGGCATTTAGCACATTATACAGCACATTTGTCACAATTTGTTCATTGAATTCATGATAATTATGTGATACGTGTCATTTTACCTGTTCCTCATCTTCCCAAATATTATTCCTGCTACTGTATTTTTTCTGTGCACATTCATATTTTTGTCAATAAATGGAGTGCATGTGTTAAAAAATTACTTCAACATATTGATGTCTGCATTTTGCTATATACCTATGTACTAGCTGACCTAAAGGGTCCATTGGAACCCAACCAACCCCGGTCCTGGATCCATATTAAAAATAGTTTCTCCACCCATGTTGAGTTTCCATGCATAAAAGCCATTATCCACCTGAAAATAAATTTTGGGGGCCCTAAAACATTTTTAACCCTTTTTCCCGGGTCTTGCCTTTTTTCACCTTTCCTTTCCTGGTGTTATGGATTATGGCCATTTTTGGGGGTTTCAAGTGTAGGTGGTCACAACATGAACTACATTCCGTCTTTTGTAATTTTTTGCAGTTCAATTTTATGGACACTTATAACCCTGCCTTTGGGATGAAAAGGGGGCTCTACTCACTCTTGTGCAGCTTTATCTGACAAGCACTATATAATACCTTAGTTTCTAGATTTTTACAAACCCCTTTTGTATGCTTTATTCTTATGGGATTCATTCTTACAGTATATATATATATATATATATATATATATATATATATATATATTTATTTTTTTTATATATTATAAATATATGTATATATATATATATATATATATATATATATATATATATATATATATATATATATATTTTGTGTGTGTGTGTGTGTGTGTGTGTGTGTGTGTATATATATTTACATATATGTATATATATGTATATATATTTACATATATGTATATATATGTATATATATTTACATATATGTATATATATATATATTTATATATTTTATTTTACACACATAACATACATTTTCTATGCTGGGGGCTTTACAGGTGCACTCACATATGCCCGTGAGTTACATATTTTTCTGCCACTTCTTTGTGCTTACGGGGCCTTATTCATTATCAGTACCACTTTGATTGAAGGGAAACGGGTTTAAAGGGCCCACCTTTACCTTTACATGTTTAAATGTTGGTTTACAGCCCGACATTCATTAAAAAGAAAAATATGTGTATATTTGAAAGGGGAAAGCCACATTAGGCAGATGCTTCATTTTTTTATACCCAGGGTTTATATATACCCCAACATATGCCTCACCCTTTACCAGGGATCATTCTCCTGCTGAAAACCAGTTCTACACAGACATTCCCTTTTTCTCTGGACCCATGCTGCATGTTTACTCCCCCGGATATTCAGAACTCCAAAGCTTATAGTTCTGGCCCTTTTGTTTGATTGTCAGGGTCTTCATGTGGTGATCGGGTTTAGGCTTGTCTGGGGAGGGAAATGTCCTGTTTTCAGACTTAGCACATGGAAAAGTTTTTTTAAAATTTTTTTTATTATTTTATTTATTTAACATTTGTTGCTATTGACTGATTCCCTTTTGTGAGGCCTAGAAAATCCCGGCAAAATTATAACAAAAAATTGCAAAATTTATTATAAAATATAATAACAAATTTAATTGGTTTATAAACATATATTAAAAAATTTTATATCTGAAGCATGATAAATAAAAAAAATTTCCAAAAATTTTTTTTTCATGTTTTGTAGATTATAAAAACAAATATAATTGGGGGAAAAACAGCAAAGGGGATTGCTGTGGTCATGGTTGTCAGGGTTAAAATCCCCAGTGTTTTGATGTATTTTAAGTTTTTTTTTAAAAAGAATAAGGGGTGTGATAATATTCTAGCTGTTAAAAACCCCAAATTTTAAAAAAGGGGTCAATTATTGTTTTTATAGTTACTGAAGTTTATTAGACCAAAAATGATTTATAAAAAGAGTTGAGGGAAAATGTATTGTTTTGGTAGAATATCCTATGGACAAAAGGGAAGTTGAGAGTAATAGCATGTTGTTAATTAAATGAAGTTGGGGTTCAGTCATTTAGTTCTTTTTTTTTAACAAATCTAAAAGAGTGTTCCAATTTAAAAAAGTTTTTTTTGGTTTTAAAATTTAACATAGAAGGGAGAAATAAGATGATTGTTTTTTGGAAATTGAATGTTTTAATTCGAGCCCAGTTTTTTATTGACATTTTTAAAATTTTTTAATGGTATCAAAATAACTGTTGTCTTTTACATAGCTTAGTTGAATCAATATTGCCATTCTGATGGGTAAAAATTCTAGTACCTTGTTTAAAAAGGATTTTGGTTTTTTTCAAAAAAACATTTTAAAAACCATCCTCAACTGTGTTGAAGACATTTTAAATTTGTAACTCAGAGGGGGTTTTTGCAAGTAATTATCATGATATTATGCATGTTATATACCCCGGGGGGTTTTAAAAAAGAAAACCTGAATAAACCCCAACACCAATGAGATTTGCAAAATGAGATTTGTTACCCCAAGGGCAGCCTGCTTTCTATTGCTGGTTGGGGAAACCAGTGTATAACCGGGGTTTTAGAGATAGATTCAGGGTTTGTAAGAATGTTGACCATATCAAACTTTGATAGGTCTATAAAAACTGAAGATAGGGGTTTTTTTGCTTTTTTTTGATAAAAATTTAAAGAAAAGGGGGGCATGGGGTTTCTGTGAAAAGGAAAACCCTGGGTTAAGGGTAATTTTTGTTAGGTGACCCATTGTTGATAGTGAATGCATTTTTTTCCAAAACTTTGCTTTTTTGACGGCTATGGGCCATAATTGGGACTCATTGGGTTACCACCTTTATGTGGAATGGTATGAGATTTTCAAAATAGGAATGGTTTCTTTGAAAATTCTGTTTATCAGGATATACCTTATTTTGGTTCTGCTTTTTGGTATTCAAAATTTCCCGATACATGGTTTAATTTTGGATACATTTTTGGGTAAAGGATGAGATGGATTGTGTTTAAGGTTAGAAGTGGGTCAATGGATATTATCAAAGGGAAAAACAAGAGTTAATTGTTTCAGTAAAAAAGGAGTTAAATGTTGGCAGTTTCTGGGTTGAATGTTTTCTGAAAAGGGGGAGGGAATATCTGACCAAAGGGGAAATTTTTTTTTAAAATCTTTGTGGTTTATTGTTTTATTTTGGGGATTACTGGTAGTTTCTTTTTCTTCTACTTGTGTTTACAGGCTTTGGGGGTTTTGGGCACCTCTTACCAGATTATGTTGGCCATAATATAGGGTGGGCCTGTGTTTCCTTCACATTCATTATGTGCTTTATTGTGACCATGTTCATTTATATATAATATATATATATATATATATATATATATATATATATATATATATATATTTGTCATACACCCACATACCTATTTACATTTTCCATACAGTTGAATGTAACCCTACTGCCCTTTTCCTCCCTATATGAAGGTATTATTCTCCCTCACTCATGACTTCACTACAGGTATTCAATGTACTGTCAAAAAATGTGGTTTTTTCATTTTAGGACCTTTTAAACACTGGGCCCCAAATTTTAAAAGGGACAACAGGGACAATGGTTCTACAATATTTGTACTATTAACTTGAAACATGTTGACAGATTCAAATATGTATTAATACTTATTTTCTGAACTTGGTCTATTACTCTTTATTATTGTCATTATTCCAAGTGTCATTCAATACCTTTCCTTAAAGGTCATTTTTTATGGTTAAAAATTTTGAATCTCTGACCATTGGGATTCCACATTTTCATATGTCCGGGTGGGATATATTTTGGACACACCAGATTTTGGCCCCCCCCGGGCAGTGGGTTTAAACTTAATCATTTTTCCTTTGGGGCTTTTCCTGTAACTTTGTTGATTCTTTTTTTTTGGGTTTACATATTTTACATCCAGAAATAACTGTTTTAAATTTACATGAAATAAGGTACATAGTTATTACCTACAATCAAGGCCCCTTAAAGGTAGTTGGAAGTGGAAGTGTATTTTAAGTTTTTGTTTAAAGAGAATAGGAGATGTGATGGAAGTGAGTTCAGTAGGAAGCTGATTCCAAGACTTACCGCCCGTATGGTGTTGGAGAAAAGAGTCACCGGCAGAGTTATTAGATTTACATAGTTACTAGAAGTTTATTAGAGGAGCGAGAGGAACTGAGGTTCGTATAAAGGCGTAAAGTTAGAGAGGATAGGTGTATTGTTAGGTTGGTAGAATATCCTATGGACAAAGGTAAGTTGAGAGAGTAATAGCATGTTGTGTAATTCGAGCCAGTGAAGTTGCTGTAGGTTCAGTCAGTGGTGAGTTCTAAATTTATTTCCGGTAACAAATCTAGCAATGTTATTAAGAGTGTTAGCCAATTTAGAGAGAATGTTTTTCTTTAGGTTAGTGTAAATAGGTGAAGCATAGAGGAGAGTAGAAATAAGATGAGAGTGGGCGAGTGTAGTTTTGGCATTGGAAGTTAAGAATGTTTTAATTCTGTAGAGGGAGCCCAGTTTTCTATTGACAGTTTTAATGGTATTGTTAATATGAGTATCAAAAAGTAAGGCTGTTGTCTATTGTGACACCTAGCAGCTTAGTGGTAGAATCAGGGGATATAAGGGTGCCATTGCTAGATGAGATAGAGAATTCTAGTGGGGGGGACCTAGAAGTGGGCTTAAATAGGAGGAGTTTGGTTTTTTTAGCATTCAAGAGTAAACAGCGTTTTAAGAACCATGCCTCAACTGTGTTGAAGACATTTTGAGTAAGGGTTTGTAACTCAGAGGTAGTTTTAGCGGAGCAGATAAGTGTGGAGTCATCAGCATATTGGATGCATGTGGCTTGGGGTATAGCCACTTGAAGGTGTTTATGAATAAAGAGAAAAGAAGAGGACCTAGAATAGAGCCCTGGGGAACACCAAGTGAGATTGGTAGCAGAGATGAGAGTTTGTTACCCCAGAGGACAGCCTGCTTTCTATTGCTGGTATGAGGCAAACCAGTGTATAGCCTTGGGTTCTAGAGATAGATTCCAGGATTTGTAAGAGCAGGGGGTGGTTGACCATATCAAAGGCTTTAGATAGGTCTATAAAGAGTGCTGAAGATAGGTTGTTATTATTGCGCTTTTTATTGATAAAATCAGTGAATGAAAGGAGGGCAGTGGTAGTACTGTGAAAAGGCCTAAAACCATGTTGGCAGTTGGACAGAATATTATGTTTAGTTAGGTGACCCATTAGTTGATAGTGAATGCATTTTTCCATAATCTTTGCTATTGTTGACAAGAGAGCTATGGGCCTATAATTAGAGTACTCATTGGAGTTACCACCTTTATGTAAGGGAATGAAGTATGAGATTTTCCAGATATCAGGAATGGTTTCTTTGCTAATAGTTCTGTTTATCAGGATGGATACCGGGTAGGCTATTTTGGTTGCTGCTTTTTGAAGGTATTCGGCAGGAAGTTGGTCGGCAGAGGGGGTACATGGTTTAAGTTTTTGGATACATTTTTGGATAAAGGAGGTAGAGATGGATTGTAGTTTAATGGTGGGGAGATTAGCAGAAGTGAGATCAGGGATGGATGAGTTATCAAAGGAAAGATGAGAGGCAAGAGAGTTAATTGTTTCAGTAAAGAAGGAGTTAAAGGTGTTGGCAGTTTCTAGGGTTGAATGTTTTTCTGACCCAGAGGAGGAGGGAGTAGTAGTCTGACCAGGGTGAAGAAGTTTATTTAAGGTTGCCCAAAATCTTTGTGGTTTATTAGTATTCATTTGCTGGAGATTACTGTAGTAGTTTCTTTTGTCTTCTACTTGTGTTTACAGACGCAGGGGTTTGGACACCTCTTACCAGATTATTATGTTGGCAATACATAATATAGGGTGGGGGGGTTCCACTGGTGTTTCCCTTCACATTCATTATGAATGCTTTATTGTGACCATGTTCATTTATATATATATATATATATATATATATATATATATATATATATATATATATATATATATATGTCTGTACATACACCTACATACCTATTTACATTTTCCATACAGTTGAATGTACACCACGCATCCCCACTGCCTTTACCTCCCTATATCCGAAGGATATTATTCTGGCCATCACTCATGACTTCACTACAGGTATTCAATAGTACTGTCAACAAATGTGACAGTTGGTTGTTGTACATATGTGTACGGACCTCTCAAACACTCAGGGCCAAATTTCAACAGGGACAAGGCAGGGACAATGACGGACACTTCTACAATATTAGTACTATTAACTTGAAATGTGTTGACAGATTCAGAGCTTATGTATTAATACTTATTTTCTGAACTTAAAAGCGTCTATTACTCTTAATTATTGTCATTATTCATTCAAGTGTCATTCAACACCTTTCCTTCAAAGGTCACTGTTTTTATGAGTGGTTAAGAGGCTGGCCAGTTATTGTGCGAATGCTCTGACCATTGGTAGGGTTGTCACATTTTCATATGTCCAAGATGGGATATATTCTGAACACACCAGATTGTTTAGGCCAACACATACCCACGGTCAGTGCAGGGTTTAGAGCATTAATCATTTTCCTAGATGAGAGCTTATTCCTGTAGCACTTTAGTTGCTTATTCTGTTTTTTGTACGATTTACATATTTTACATCCAGAAATAACTGTTTTAGGCAACTGTTACATGAAATAAGGTACATAGTTATTACCTACAATCACAGGACATTTACCAATGTATCATTCTTGGTCAGGACACACCTACCCAAACAGGGACTGCCCCTCACAAAGTGGGACAGGAGGTACCCTGCTTATGTCAGCACCTTAATCACTCTATATCCAAGTGCCATTATGCGAATGTGTACAGTATATTTTCTCGATAATTCATGTGGGGGGACGTGCATCACAGGCATAGGTTCATAGGTTCATACTAGGCTATCTGCCCTAGGGCATTTATAAGCCTAGCCAGAGTATGTTTGGCTTTCGCCACCCATTTTAAATTAATTTTGCTATGCCCTTTTTCGAGGTTAGTATACTGTGCCTCTGTCTAACAGTGACACAGAAGTGATACCCGGGGTAAACCTACGATCTCCCATCCACTCATCAAGATTCCTCTTGAAGAGAGTCAATGAGGGACTCTGCCTAACCTGGACTGGGATGTTATTCCAGAGTGAAGGGAGCCTCTGGGTTATGAATCTGTCCCTCCAGCATGTCCTATTTATTTCAGTGCTGAGGTTCAAGTCTCTCAAGCATATAGCTCGATGGGATTTGGATTTTTTGAGGTGCAGCATGTCCCTTAATTCCGGGTTGGACATGGCTTTATACGTCAGGCAAAGGACGCCTCTGAGCAGGTGGTATGCCACTGAGTAGAGCTGGAGTTTCTTTAACCGGGCAGGATATGGCATCTGTTTGAGCCCTTTGATCCTCTTGTTGAGGTACTTTTGGGGTCTTTCCAGTTGCTGCAGGTGTTTGGTAAGGTACATCCCAAAAGGAGCATTGTACTCAATTATGGGCCTGATGAGGAATGAGTAAAGAGGCACGATGACCTCCCCTAATCTAGATGTGAATCCCTTCATGATTAGGTTGGCTATATAAAATGTTTTTCTAACCACTTTGGCCACGTGGTTGTCAAATGAGAGATTGCTATCAACTTGGGTCCCCAGGTCCCTAATTACTTCTTCTGTACTTAATGGATTAACACCTATGTGGTAATTTTTGGGCACTTTGTTTTTGCCAAAGGGGATGACTATACATTTTTTGGCATTTAGCTTGAGGCCATGGCTCTGGCACCAGTTGTCTGTTTCTATGAGGCCCTTTTGGAGGATGCTTGTGTCAGCTGGAGAGTCGATTATGGTGCCCAGTTTGTAGTCGTCTGCGAACTTGGTCAGCCACAGTCCTTCTGTGTTGGCCTGTACCTCCAAGAAATATATACCAAACAAGAGAGGTCCCAGGACTGAGCTTTGTAGGACGCCACTTGTAACTGGTTTGGAGTCTGACATGGCTCCAGCAATTCTAACCATGTGGGTTCTGTCCTTCAGCCAGTTTGCAGCCCATCTAGTGACATAGGGGTTTATATTTAAGCTGGTGAGCTTATCTATAATGCCCAAGTGGGGTATTGTATCGAAGGCATTTTTGAGGTCCAGGTAGGCTGTGTGGACCACCTTCCCTTCGTCAATGGCCTTGGTGACTGTTTCAAAGAAGTTGACCAGGTTTAAGAGGCAGGATCTGCCCTTAACAAAGCCAAACTGGGTAGGATCCAGTGTCTGTAGGTCCCCAATATCTTTATTTATGAGGTCCATGATGATCCTTTCCATAGCTTTGCAGACCAACCTAGTCAGGCTTATGGGGCGATAGTTTCCAGGGTCCGTTGAGGCACCACCTTTATGGAGAAGGACCACTGTTGCTGTACGCCACTCTTTGGGTACATATCCTGTAGTAAGGCTGAGATTGAACAGTAGTTTTATGTTTGGGTTTAGCTCTTCTTGGAGTTCATGTAGGACACAGCCCGTGACACTGTCTGGTCCCATTGATGCTGTGTATTTTGCTTTGGAGAGGGCGGCTCTAACCTGAGCATCTGGGATGTCAGGGGGGCAGCACTCTGCTGGGATAGATATTTGCCCTTTTTGTGGGGAGGGGGGGAGTTTGTGCTGAACCTGTCAGCTAGGATGTTGGCAATGTCTGTGGGTTTGGTGTATTTTTTGTCATTTTGGACTAATTCTGAGCATATCTGGGAATTCCCACCCAGGTTCCTAACATAACTAAAGAAAGCCTTGTGATTATCCTTAGTGTCCTGTGCAATTTTTTTCTCGAAGCTGGCCTTAGACGATTTTATGTGTGCCCTTAGTTTTTTGCTAATACTGATCAGAGATGCCTTCCCTTTTTGGGATTTTGCTCTATCATGTAGTAGCTTCCTCCTTCTATTGTATAGTTTGTTTATGGCTGGGGTCCACCAGACAGGACGTCTGCCTTTGGAGGATTGGGTCTTGGTTTTATTTGGGATTGCATGATCCATGCATTCCTGAAGGTGTTCACAGAATGCATTTATAAAGGATTCTGTGGTCATGGCCATATTTACCACAGGCCCGGGGGCTTTGAAGGATTCCACCTCGGTTTTGAGGAGTGTGAAATTTGCTTTAGAGAAGTTTTTCACTGTGGTTTTCTGGCAGGTGGTGGGGTCGGGATGTGAATATCCAGTGAGATGAGTTTATGGTCTGATATTACCAGTGAGGGATACACTTCTGATCTGGAGCACAGAGTCCCCATGTTGGTGATGGTCAGGTCCAGTATGTGTTCCCCTCTTGTGGGAGTGGTAACAAGTTGTTCCATAGCATTTGAGTTTATGAATTCTAGGAACCTTTGGGCTAGGGTGTTGGAGCTAGAGCAATGCTCCCAGTCTATGTTTGGGTAGTTGAAGTCACCCAATATAATGGTGTTTGGAGAGACCTTCATATTTTCCAGTGTTCTCAGGAAGGCCAAGTGGGGTTTCTGGGTTTGAGAGGGTAGTCTGTAGCAGGTTATAAACTGGAAGGCAGTTTTACCCACTGTTAGTTGCACATGGATAGTCTCTGATGCTTCATGCTTTGCCACTGACTTGGAGGTGTGGGTATCTTTGATGAATATCGATACTCCCCCTCCTTTTGTGGTTCGGTCCAAGTTTTGGGGCCGAAAAGCATGGTATGAGGTATAACCTGGTAGTGCTGGGGTGCTCTCGGGAGCCCTGAACCAGGTTTCTCTTACTGCACAGATATCGATGTTCTCCATGCTAAGGAGAGTTTTGAGTGCGTGCATCTTGAGGTTTAGACTTCTGGCATTGAGTAGCATTACTCTTAGTTTCTTATCCCTTGTGATACCTATGGAGGTGGGTTTGTCTTTTAGCCTTGCCTAAAAAAGGCACAATGGGGGTAGCAAGAGCCTTTGCCAATATCCAAAAGCCCAGGGGTGACAGGTGCAAGCCGTCCCTAGCGAAGCATCGTGGCTTGTCGAGCATATCATCCCAGGCTGACAGGCATTGGATCCCCTTTGAATGACACCAGTACTTAAGCCAATTGTTGAAATTGATCAACTTGTCTTCATATTGTGGCATCATTCTTGGTGAGGGTAAGATGCTACTCAAGGTCAGGGTCATACCGGCCTGGGATACATGCTCAGAGAGCTCCTTTATGTCTCTTTTCATGTAGTCCAGGGAGATACGTCTCAGCTCATTCACACCAGCATGGACAATGACTGAGTCATATTTGTACTTGCCTTGGAGTGACCTGAGTGCTTGTGTTATGTGGCGGATCCTAGCGCCCGACAGGCTGCTCACCATGACCTTCTTGTTCAGCCTGGTGAGCGGGACGTCAGTGTGTCTGACAACAGAGTCACCTATTACAAGTGTATCAGGTGTGTTGTTTAGCCTTAAGGGCTGTGACTATTCGGCACACTGGCTTTGTGAGATATGTGTTGCACTTGTTTTGTTTTGGGGTAGCGGTTGCTTGGGTGTCTGCTTTGGAGGTCTCTGTTGCTTAGGCAGATCTTTATTTAGAGCCTCCGAGTATGTTTTTGTGTGATTATGTGTTTGGTTTGCTGTCGTGGTAGGTCTATGTGAGACTGGAATTGTAGTGAGTGTGGTTTCCTTCTCCACCTGACTGGTTATGCCAGTACTGAGTTGAGAGTGCTTAGCCTCCAGTTTGGCTATATGGTTGCATCTCTCACATGTGTTGGAATTTGTTGGGAGGAGGAGAGGGTTGTCTGTGTACATGAGGCAGTTGTAACATTGCCTCAAGATTCCCAGATTCACCAAATGGACCGGAGAGGAGATTGACAACTGACCTTTGGACATGCTAGAATAATATTGGGAATTCCTTTATAATTGAAAACAAGGGCCAATGGGGAGTGAGGGTGTAGTGCTTTTAATTTTTAGTGCTGACTTATATAATTGCTTTAGTGAGCAAGTGCCAGGTAACTTAAGTGCAATGTGTTATAGGTAACTTAAATGCAAAAATGACAAACAGTAACTTTCTTTCAAGTGAAACAAGGAAATAAGTACAGTAAGCAATGCAGATATCACTAGGGATCCACAGAAGTGCTGAGAAGCCACGTTTTAGGTGGAATTAGCATTCCAGGGAAATAACAAGCAAACAAACAACAAGCATACAAACAAAGCTAGATTCAGCAGGCCTGGATCTAATCTATGCTACAGCAAACAAGGTGTACCAATTTCAGTAAGAAACAGTTCAAATATGCATTACTATAAACCTTTAACCAGAAATTCCCAGCTCAGAAGGGCAGAGTCCAGCCTCTCCTCCCACAAGAGTGCAGACCACGAACCTTCTTAATGTAAAATAACTGGCCTGAAGCCCAAGTGCATAAACCAGGACTAATACACTTTAAGAATAACAGACACTGAGCTCTCAATCAGCAGTTCCCAACTTAAAAGGATGAAAGCTACCTGTCCTGCCACCACAGTGCATGCCACAAACCTTCCCAATGTAAAACAACTGGTTTGAAGCCCAAGTGCTTAATCCAAAAGACTTAGAATGATAGCTACATTTTAATCAAGTTACTACCAAGCAGTAATAAATACAATTGAATACTTTAAAGAATGCCTGGATTAATTCTCAAGTTATACAAACAAAGCTAGATTCAACTGGCCTGGATCTAGTCTATGCTACAGCAAACAAGGTGTACCGATTTCAGTAAGAAGCAGTTCAGATATGCATGCACTATAAGCCTTTAACCAGAAATTCCCAGCTCAGAAGGGCAGAGTCCAGCCGATCCTCCCACAAGAGTGCAGACCACAAACCCTCTTATTGTAAAATAACTGGCCTGAAAGCCTAAGTGCTTAAACCAGAATTAATACACTTTTAGAATAACAGACACTGAGCCCTCAATCAGCAGTTCCCAACTTAGAAGGATGCAAGCTACCTGTTCTGCCACTACAGTGCAGACCACAAACCCTCTTAATGTAAAACAACTGGTCTGAAGCCCAAGTCTTTAAACTAAAAGGCTCAGAATGAGTTACACCAAGCAGTAATAAATACAATTGAGTACTTTTAAGATGACGCAAAAGCAAAATAAAGTAGGAAGAAACACAAGTACAGTAAAAGCAGATGATTTTTTTTTTCAGAATAGCAAAAGCAGTAGTAAATACAATTCTCATGCAGTGCAGGTGTTTGATCCCGGGTAGTAGGTTCTGCATAACCGGCAGTAGGATGAGCAGTCACGTGAACCACTATTGTACATGCAACTTGTGTCCAGATGTCTACAGGACTGGACATCGTGTCGTGATACCAAGTCTGATGTTTACACAGGATACCTATCCCACGAGGGATATCCAAAAATTGAACAATCAAATAACCTTTGATTTTTCTGCACTTACGAAAATGTGATAGGGATTTACATGCAAGGGATACATAGTTTGCAATCCTGACACTGCATAGGGTGACACTGCCTACTAGATATGAGTAGTAGTCACTTTATGCAGATATGGCTGCGCCAAGCTAGTAGCCTGAGTATGGCTGGATTTGGTGGACGTTCAGGAATGGGGGGGTTGTGTGCTGTAGAGGGGATGATGGGTATTCAGTTATGCATCCAGGTGTGTTGCAGTTGGATGGCTCAGTTCCATCCAGACCATTATGTGGGTATGCGCTGGTGACATTTCTGTACATGTGTATCACACATTTTAATATTCATATGTTTGTGTGATTGTGTTCTACAGTATGGCCTGTCAGGTTGTATTGTGGATGAGTATATTTGCTCTTTGTGTTTCTTTCTGATTCACCCACTGCTCCCTCATACACCTCCAGTTCACCTATTGTGCATCCAACACAGTCTCCCCTTTGTGGATTATTACATTACCCCCCCACACACGCACACTAATATTCCACACACTCCCTCCATCCCTTCTTTGGTTGATGGCCCATGGCACGGTTAAGGGAACACATTGCATACACTACATATTTCTGGTACCTGTATGGTTCTGAGGACTACCCTAGCATTTTTCACCTTCCACATGCTGTACGTCACGCACATAGGTACATGCAAATACTTATCTTTCATGACATGGTAGGTACATCCGGGTAATACACGTTCATCTTTGACACATCCTGACAAGAATGGCTTGGACCACAAATGGGCAGATTTTGGCTGAATGCTCTGCCCATGGGTAGGGTGGCCACCTTTTCATATGGCCAGGATGGGATACATTCCGGACACAAATCAGATTCTACAGGACAACACATATCTACGGTCAGTACAACGGATAGTACTTTTGTTTTATGCCTACATATTATCTTATTGTTCTAGCAGTTTATAGGCTTCTTCTGTTTTGTTTACTTGCTTATTCAATTTCTTGTAACATGTAGGTATGTTACATATGGTAATAATTATTGTATGTAACTATTACATGCGATGTGGGACATAATTATGTCATACGGTCGCAGGATATTTTACATTTATAATGGTTTTGGTATGGACACAACTGCCCGGATGTGTACTGTCCCTCACAATGTGGGACAGGTGGTATCCCTGACCATTGGGCTAGACTTAGCTATTGGCGACATGCTAACATGATGCGTTTTGCTTCCACTTGGTATAACTATCAACACTGCATTAGAATACGGGCACACGGTTTTAAATGTCATTTGTTCGAGGGATGGGGAATCGATATTCACTAACGTGCATTTGTGTTTGCTTCTTAATTTTGTGTTCGCAAGAACTGTCTTGCATGCTTTGCATATGGAAACATGATGTCAAACTATTTGTGCCGGGTGGGGGGTTCTATGCAGATTTGTAATAAGGTGGGTTAAATTATCTGTGGTGGTGATCTTTTTTTTTTTTTTTTTTTTTTTTTTAAATAGAATGATGGGAAGTAAGGTGAGACTGAGTTGGGCTCGGAGTAATGGAATGGTGAAGTATGAGCTGCAGTTGGGAAGATACTGAATTTATAAGAGAAGTCAGATGTGGTGAGTTTACCTTGGTGCACTGAATATAACTTGAGGTGGAGTTTTGATTTAGCTTTTTAGCTGGTCAGTTGGTTAACTTTCTTCCTGCCAGAAACATCTAAGAGAGTCACAGAGGGAGAGTTCTGTAGATGTAAGGCTTTTGTTTTGTGTCTTTGTATAGTTTGCTTGGCAAGGTTGCAAAGAGTGGTGAACTGAATGGACAGGTTGTGGAGGGAATTCCTTCCTCTTATTCCAGACATTATCATGAAAATTTAGTAGATGCTTAAATTCCTTGGTAAGAGAGTTGTGTATGAGATTTCTGGACACTGATAATAGAAATAGTTTGCATTAAAGAGTTTTTAGCACTATTTTTTTATTTTTCTGTGATTGTATTGGGTCCTGTGTGATCAGAATTTTTAAATAGTTTAGGGCCATAAAGGTGTGTTTTAAGTTTTAAGTGTTTTAAGTTTGGAGATTTTAATTTGTGATTTGGACTAAAGGTGATTAATCTAGTTTGTGATTTGATGGTGAAGTTTTGAATAGTAAAGGTAATGATTACTTATGTCTGGTGGTATTATTCTGATATTTGTGACTCGGATGATGATGTTATATGTGTTTTGTTCTATATGCTTTTTTCTGCCCCCTTGCTCACTAGCAATTAAGCTATTATGGCAGCCACCAACTTATTTCCCACTGGGGTAAGATGGTATTACTACTAGTGCTCATTCTTACCCTGATTTTGTGAGTGCAGTCTATAGTATGGCTATCAACAAGACAGTCATGAAGACATGTTTGTTTTCAATCCCTAACTCTACCTCATTGGCAGTGATGTAAGCACCCCTACTACAGTTTTGGCTGCCAACACTCCCAAACAGGAGCATCCATGCTCCCTTATGCACACTGCCATCATTCCAGCTTGAAATGCCATGCAAATACCACTCTGACAAGTGTGTCATAGTGGTTTGTACTGGCCTCTGCCTACACCTGAATTGGCTTAAGCAACAGCTTCCTCCTCCACATGGGCATGGTGTCAAAAGGTATGCCTTTCCTGACCCCACACTGAACTCCTCCAATGCCTGAAGGACTAACTGAATTGAGTAGTTAAGGTCATCATCAGGGCTCTATCCCTTTTTGTTACAAAGCAGGGTTTATTATGTTACTGTTACTTACATTAAAGGTAAGGCCATTACTACAGATTAAGGTATGCCTTTTTCTTTGTAAACCATTTTGGGAAACTTTTGCATCTTTTATTGAAGTAATTGTTACTCAGTTTGCAGATATCAGCCTATTTGGTTACCTAGATGCCAATTCTCACTTTTATATCAAAGAAGACTAGTCTGAAAATAAGCTGCCCCAGTATAGAGCATTATGGGATACTATTTTAACCTTGCTGAGATATATGGACAAAACGGGCCCATGTTTAACTGTCGTATAATATTTACATCAAATGGCTAAAGACTGAACCCCCAACCATTGAATGTTCATTCAGCGAATGTTCATTTTTTTACCAGTTAAAGTAAATAGTTAGCCAACACTTTTGCATCCCAAAAAATGCAGCATTTCAATCCTACCCAGATGGGGGACTTCACCCCCCAACTATATGTACCAACACTGAGACTGCACTACAGTGGGGGAAAGGGCAGCCAGGGAAGTGTTGGCCAACTAGCTACTTTCCCATTCGGGTTCGATGTTTAGCCATTTGATGAAAATATTATTAGATAGGTAAACATAGACCCAGACAAAACACAACTACCTGACCTGTAGTATTATACCTAACATATGTAAATCTGCACTGTCCCTATGTACAAACCTTTTTCATAATTTATAAAATTCCTTGGGATACTGATATGTCTGCAATATTTTGGATACTTTGGGGTAAGTTTGGCTAGGCTTAAAATAGCTCTTGTCTGATAGCCTAGTAACCACCTGTGAACCTATGAACCTTTGTAACTCCCCTAAGTGCATCTGACAGTATGCATTGTTTCTGAGCCAGTGCTTTACCCAGTGAACTAAGTAGGAATAGATATTCACTGATTTTAGTTTTTCAGTTATTCCCTATGCAGAATCATCATAAACAGCATGCTTTCAGCCCTTTGCTAAGAGTGTATGCTGGCTATCTTCAGAATGCCAGAGATTTAGAAGTTAATATATCCCATTAACAAACAAATGCCATTTCATTTGTTACAATAACACAGCCTTTTTCTCATTCCTGATAATTTCCTTCTTGATCTCTCAATAATTGTATACAGAATACTAGTCAGTCTGCTGGTTCTAAACTTGTTTGGGTCTTATGGGATGCCCTCCTTTGCAAATCGATACCACTTCAGCCTGTCACCATAGATCAAGGATGTGTCCACATGCTAACACTGTCTTTAACATATTTGAAAAGAGTTTATTTGGTTTTCATTAATTCTGTGTAGGAAATGAGCAGGTATGCTATATAAGTCCATGGGACCTGAAGTTTTAATTTATTTGTGACAGAAATTATCACACCTGCAGTTGCTGCAAATACATATTCTCTTGTGCCTATAGCACTCTGACATTAGCATTCACTCAGTGTCAATTTTGTATACAATTTTTTTTCTTCACCACTATTTGCTATGTCTTGTGGCTGGGTTACCTTTTTGTCTCCTGATACAATGTTATACTCAAAACATTGTTAGTTTACTATTCTGGTGTAATTAAGGAATATATTGATTTGTTTCAAACATTATGTCCAAACTAAATTCATGGTTACATCTGGATCATTTGTTATGAGAAGTTAATAGTTTGTGGGCTTTATTTAGTCTAGACTTGTTTTATGGCCAATTTTTCTAACTGAACAGCATTTATTTTGTTATATAACCTTTTCATTCAGGAATTCCATCAAAAGGTCACTGTCATATTTATGTCTTAGTTATATCTTTTCATAAATGCAAATTTAATATTATCAAACTGTTTATTGATAGTATCTTGAGCAGATTTATTTGGGTCACTGAGGATGGTAGCCCAGTCCATTTTCAAAGTGCAACATAGGTATATATGTATTCATCATAGATTCCACTGGCAAAGACTAGACAGGGTGACTAGGTTATGACTGCATACAATTTTTTATTCTTAGGATAAATGGTAATATCACAACCTGTGTTAAATGAAGATGGAATAAACAGGGGAGAGGACCATATAGTTCCCTAGATTATTAGCCTGGTAACTAAAATATTGCCATACCATGTTGTATTTTGTGCTATTTGTTCTAAATGTAATTAATAAATCTTAATACTAGATTTATTTGATGCAGAATTGTTTATCTAGTAAGTGTTTAAGAGGTTAATATCTGATACAATTGATGCATTTTCACTGATTTTAATAATCCATTGGTTAAAAAACACAAACAGAAAAATCTAGCTCTTTCCACTGTGTGATACCTTAAACCTCTTGTATCAGAAACAACACGGGATATATGCAAATTATCCTTTAAGGATATCAGGTGTTTCAGCTAAATGGCAATTCTAAATGTCCAAGACTTTTTCTTTTACTTTTAAGTCTATTTATGGACTGATAGTGCTATGTTTTAGATGGAATCCATGTTGGGTAGGGGATAGAAGAGCATTGTCTGAGAGGTGTTTAAGTAGTTGTGTGAGAACACATTTTTCTAGGATTTTCAAAAGTGGAGAGAGTATAGAGATAGGGCGATAGAGAGGTCATGGGAATTTCCACCTTTGTGTAGTGGTGTAATAATGGATTTTTCCATAGATGGGGAACATAGGATTCAGAGAGAGAGTGATTTATGAGAATGCTAACTGGATATGCAATTGCAGTAGCTGCTAGTTTACATATATTCTGGGGGAAGATTATCTGCAGAAAGTGAGCAAGGTTTGAGTTTCTTTAAGAGTTTCAAGATCAGAGAGGTGGGCACAGGTTGGACTGTAAAGGAGTAGGCTGATGGAATAGTGGTATTATCTACAGGGGAGGGGGTGTGTTTGGTGGGTAGTGGGTGGTTAGAGATTGGGTTAAGTGGGGAGGAGCTTTTGAATGGTAGAGATGAAATGCATGTAAGCCTTGGGAAATTTGTTGTGAAGTCTTTTCTGGTGCAGCGGATGGAATATGTAAGGTGCCTGGGTTGAGCAGAGTGGAGACAGACCTCCAGAACGTTTTTGGATTATTATATGAGGTAATTAGTATAGTGGAAAATAATCCTTTTTATCCTGTATCACTAGCTTTTTTGCTTTGTTACAGAGTTGTTTGTGGTGAAGTTTGCTCTGTTTTGTTCTATCTTTCATCCATAATTTCCAGGCTTTGTTTCTAAGCTAAATAGTTTGTTTTGTTTGTTTTGTTAACCAGGGGGCATGATTCATTTTAGTCCATTTAGTACGCATTGGAGCTAAGCTGTTAAGAGTATCTAAAAAGAGTTTGCTGAAATAGTTAACAGCCTCATCTAAGGGGAGTGTGTTTAGTGGGCTCCAGTTTTGAGATTTTAAAATGCTTAAAAATTTATTTTGGTCAAAGTGGGCAAGATTCCTGGAAGTTCTACATGAGTGTGTTTTGATGGTTTGAGTGTGAGTCCTATAAGTATATGCTGGGAGGTGGTCACTTAGCGTGTTTGGTAAGGTGCCTGAGCTTGTATAATTTTGAGGGTGGATTACTAGTATCCAGTCTAAGGTTGATTCAGATTCTGTTGACAGACTGTGGGTAGGAGTAGTGATGAGTCATGTGAAACCATGTTGGTTTATACTATTCGCTGGAGAGGGTGAGACTAAGTTTAACCAATTAATGTTGGTGTCTCCTAGAATTATAGTTTCATGCGATTTATTTTGATTAATCCAGGATAAAAAGTCTTCGAGTATGTGGTTATTTGATTGTAAAATCAAACCCTGAACTACAGGAAACAGCTTATAACTTTAATACTTTGTGCAAACAGTACACATGAGATTTATTGTGGTCACTGGGAAGATTGTATTGTATATTACATGGATGAGATTATGACATAGTTTCTTGAGGTACAAGTAAGAGTTTTTCAAGACAAGTTTAAAACATCTGAGTGTTATGGGTGCATATATATATATATATATATATATATATATATATATATATATATATATTTAGTATACATTTATATCTTGCAATTACTGAATTCCTCATCACTGATGACTGTATTTTCTGCTAGCATAACTCAAACCTTATCTTGCAAGTAATCTGTTATATGACATATTGTGGTCTTATATGTTATACTGGCTACATCTCGAACATAAAATAAGATTGTCCCTTTTTGTAATAAATGACAAATATGAATTGGTTAGGTCTGTCAAGTTGATATGCTTTGTAATATGCTTTGTTTTTTAACATAAATAGAACTCAGCTGCCTTATATAATAGCATTAGGTACAGTTAAGAAACAAAAATGTTACCTATATCATGTTAAACTGCAAAACACAGGTGGGATTAATGTTATAATGAAAAAAACATAGAACATATGTTTCATAGTACAGTGCAATGAAAAACAATAACATGAGTTGGAGAAAATATATGAAGAAAAACTCATTAGGCATATTATTTGTTACATAGATTAGTGTGTGATAAATGAGACAACTCTAATAAGATATTTAAAGAGATACTAAAGTTTGCATGACTTGAGACAGTGAGAGGAAATTGTGTGATGTTTTAGTATGACAGAAAAGGAGATTATAAGAAGAGTGCAGGGTAGAGTGTCTTCAGGTAGCATAGGTGAGATGGGAAGAAAGAGAAAGAGAGAGGAATGGTCTGCAGATAGAAAGTAGATATGGTAAGGTATTGGGAAAAACAAAAGAAAGTAATGGAGTAGGAGGTTGGAGAGGGTTGTGAGGTATGAGGTATGACTCAGGTTGAAGGGGGTGAGTGAAGTATAGTGAGTAACTTCAGTCAAGATTGGTGCAGAAGCAGGTAAAGTATTATTTTATGGAGCATTTAAATATGCGTAGTTTAGAAATAATCCTGGTGGTTAGAAGTAGGGAATTCCATTTTTTTTTGCTACTGAGCCCAGGGATTTATTTGGTTTATTTATGGTGACACGTTTGTCTTTTGAGCTGAGAGTTTTTAGGGAAATATATTTTGATTAAAGAGGTAAGAGATGGGCAGACTAATGGTCTGTGTATGATTTTATGTATTAAGTTGAATGTAGGAGAGGTGGAGGGGGAGTTCCAGACAGCTAATGGTACCGCTTTACAATGATAGGTAAAGGAGGATGAATTAGTAGCAAACTTGGAAATTTTATCGTAGCAGCTTTCAAGTTTGTTTTTATGGAGGATTGTAAATTGCTTAGAATTGGTGCTCTACAGAGTAGGAAGGGAAGAAGGTGGGCTTTAGCTAGAGTAATTTTTGTAGGTGTGTATAGAAAATGTTTGTTTCTGTATAGCATGCCTAGTTTTTGAGGGGCTTGCTTGATATTGCTTTGGATGTGGAGGTCAAATTTAAGATCATAAGCAACTATGACTCCAAAAAGTTCTGTATGGTGAACTAATTTCAATTTCAATGCCATTTGCAGAAAAGATTTTGAAAGATTATTTGTTAGGAGTGTGTGCTTTTGGGGTAAAGAGCAGGATATTGTTTATTTTGGGGTTTAGTAAGAGTTCTCCTCTTATAAGCCAGGTTTCAATGAAGATGACAGTTTGTTGAGTGATTTTTGGGAGGTGAGTTATGGTGATTATAGAGCAGATGATGGTAGAGTGAATCAAGATGCCATCACAAGAAGATGAATGTTGGATATTGATAAACATATTGAATAGTAGAGGGTCAAGGATGGATGCATGTTGGACACCTGGGGAAGTAGGAAGGTATGCAGAGATGGAATCTTGCCATTTTACAGCTTGTTGCTTGTTGGCAAGGTAGCCAGAGAACCATTGAATATATGGAGATGAGAGATCCAGAGTGGAAAGTTGATTGAGCAGTTTTCCGTGAAAGACCATGTCAAAGCCTTTTGATAGGTCTATAAATACTACAGATACAAGCTCATTAGACTTGTGATCTTACTGACAGTGTCTATAAAATGACAATAATGCAATCGGAGAGATGTGGTCTTACGAAAACCATTGTTTTATATTGGTGATTAGCTTATTTTGTAAGAGATAGTTGAGAAATTGTTGTATACAATTTTAAAGAATTTTAGTTACGGAAGATGGGATGGCTATGGGATGGAAATTTTAATGTCACTGGAATTACATCTATATAAAGGGATATTATGTGTTGTTTTCCATGAGTTAGGGGCACAGGATTCTGTAGCTGATCTACTAGTAAGAATGCTGATTGGGTATACTATTGTAGCTGCACTTAGATTTTGATATTTTGGTGGAAGGTTGTCGGCTGCGGAGGAACAAGGTTTTAGTTTATGTAAAAGCTTTTTTATGAGAGTTATTTATTTATTTATTTGACATTTGTTAACTGGGATAGTTTGACTGGGACAAAGCCCTTTTTCAGTGGAGTCCCGGGGAGAAAAGCTCCACAGTACAATTATATATAAAAAATGCATGTTATAATAACTGTATAACACAATAAGATTAGCAAAAATATGATTTAATGATAAAGACAAGAGAGACTTATGTAAATTGTGGTTAAACAAATAAACATAATGGTGGCACAGACATGTAGAATAGTAAAAAGTAAGATTCATTATATTGGCTAGTTGCTAATAGTTGCCAACAAGAGGTGTAGTTATTAGTAGGGATCTAGGACTATTGAACAAAAGTTCAATAGTCTGGATCCACAATCACCGAACACACTTTAACGAAAGCGCTTTCACCGAAAAAGCGCTTTTGTTAAAGTGTGTTAAAAAAAAACACTAAATCTACTTTTATGCAGGGGAGCAAATTCTCCTGCACCCCCACACCCCCCTACTTTAATATTTTTACTCCAAGATTGCACTACAGTGAGGAAAAGGGAATATTCCCTTATCCACACCGTAGTACTACCTCCGTAACAGGCATACTTACGAGAAAGTGCTTGTTCGGTGAAAAGCAGTTTTGCGTAAGTATGCCCAGCCGATAGTGATTCGGTGATATTGTCATTCGGGGATCAGTACAGATCTCATTAGTAGTAGGTTAAGATATAGTAGAGTAGAAGTCAAGAAATGAGATGAGAAGTAGTAAGAAGAAAGTCAGGTGAATGTTAAATTGAAGAAGCAAGTTAGTTAGAGAAAGAAAACAAGGAGTAAAGGGGAGGAAATAGGGGTTAGAGGAGAGAGGAACAAGGAATTGGAGAAACAGAGTGAGGACTAGATTCAGGTGGGGTGCTTAGAGTTACATGTCAAGGTGTTATTTAGATATTCTTTGAGATATCTCTCAAATTTGTAGTCCTGATGTATGCTTCTCGGGAACATAGGAAGCTTGTTCTATTGAATGGCAGGGGAGTAGCTAAATAGGTTTGGCCGACGGATGTATTAGGCATATGAATCTGTAACAGATATTGATCAGAGCTCCTCAGTGGTCGGGGAGGGATATAAGGTGATACAAGTGGGGAAAGGCTAGGGCAGGAAGAAGGTTTATTGATGATGGAGTGGATAAGCATTTGAGCAACTTTGAATTGGTTAGGAAACTTTAGCCAATTTAGAGACCTGAGAGCATGACAGTGGTGTGTTTTGGATGGCAAATTAGCTGCAAATCTAGCTACATTGTTATAGGTAGTTTCACTTTTAGTCAGAAAAGAAGAATGAAGGTTTTTAAAGATTTGCAAGCTGTAGAAAAGGTTGGGAAGAAGGTAAGCATTGACTAGTGAGATTCTGTAGTCAGAAACTAGATAAAGGTAAAGTGGGTAGAGTTGTTCATGTATATTTTGGAGAGGCTGCAGTTAAGTGAGTTTTTGAAGGAGATTTGCTAGGGTCTAAGAGAGTGGGGCTTAGCTACATGAACTGGTTTGTGTTAGGTGACTTTGAGGTTAAGTTGGCTATGCATTCAATGAAGTATGTATTGAAACAAGTAGCTGTTTGAAGAGGTGGAATGTCTGAGTATGGTCTAGGATCCTATTTGTGCACCTGTGTTGATGAGAGAGGATATGGAAGACCAGAATTTTTTAGGGTTGCGTTTATAGTTATCTTGTAGGCAAGCACAATAAGATATATTATATATATATATATATATATATATATATATATATATATATATATATATATATATATATATATATTAACTTGTTTCTTTACTTGGTTTCAAAGCTGTCTGAATAGTTGACCATTTATTGAATTTGTTTTTTTATTTTTTTGCCAGTTAATCCATGTTTTGTCTCCATCTTTCATAAGGAGTTTGCATTGGTTGATGAGACATGGGCTATAGCTGTTTTTAATTCTTTTTGCACACTGTTGAACTAAGGTGTTATGAATATTTAGTTATGATGCATTAAATTACTCATCTGCATCATTTAAGATAAGTCTTTTTAGGATGGACCAGTTAACTGCTTTCAGAGCTTCAGTGAAAGACTCTTTGAAGAAACTGGAGACATGGCAGGTAGTTTTGTGCTTATGTTCCTTTGTTAGTTGTACCATATTCCTGTGGGTATAAGCTGGCAGATGGTCACTTAGTGTATCGGTGAGGGTACCTAAAGAGGTAAAATTAGATGGGTTGGTAACCAGAATCTAGTCCAGGATAGAGTGTTGGGAGGTATTTTGCCACATCTTTTTAATATATTAATATGGTAGGTGAGCCAAAGAGGTTTGTGCTATTGATTTCTGAATTTGAGATGAAGATTGTCAGTCAATGTTTACATCACCCAGGAGGATATTTTCATTTGTGATTGTATCGGCTATCCAGGATAATATGTCTTCTAGTACTGGAATGTTCTGTCCTGGGAGGATATATAGCACAGCAATGCATATCCTCTGAAGTGATCATCAGTAGGAGGAAATGATGTATGAGCGTGCCGGACATTCGAAGCTAAATTAACAGAAGTGGTGGATGATTCAAGAGCCACATGGCTAAAGAATGCAACAGGAACAGATAACTCAAATGTGGAGAATCAGACTTCCTGAGAAGCAGACTCTTCTAGCAACTATCTAAAGAAACGTTTGAACTTGTTTTCCTTATTACCATAAACACAATGACTATTTCCACTGATTCTATATTTTAATTTTTCATTTCTATTACCATAAACACAATGACTTATTTCCACTGATCCTATATTTTAATTTCTCATCCTTCCTCATACATGTTGCAACTTTTCCTGCTGTCAATACAATCTCAGTGTTAGATACAAATACCAGCACAAATAACAAAAAATGATTAACTGGATATCTCGTAGCTGTTAGTTTTTTGTTCTAAATAATTTATCTCAGCTTCTATGTTTGAAACTTAACTAAATTATGCCACCTAGCCATCATTTGGGAAAGGTATGTAAGACCCATGTGTCCTGTACCAGTAAAATAAATCCAACAATGCTGCTTTTCGTATTAACATTTTTATTTCTTAAAATAATTGTGGTCCTTAAAACTATTAAATGGTCACTTGTATCTCTAATTCAGGAAAGTGCTGACAAAGAACAAAAAAGGTTTGCTTTATGGGGTAGAGGGAATGGCTAGGTGAAAACAGAGGTACCCCGTAGAGCAGTTCCATGTCTGTTACTTTTTGGGAATTCAGAATATGGACTGTTGGTGTTGTCAAAGGGTACATATTGCAGCGTATATATTAGATTCAGTCATAGAAGAAAATATAAATATCGAGTGTGTGGAATCTTTAATTTTTTAGATGTGGACAGTGGCTCTAAGAATGGAGGGATGGATTTATTCAGTACAAAAGACCTGATTGTTGTACTGGCTGTTCCTGGGAAATAAAAATATGTTTAACTTCAAAATAAGGTCATGGGACAACTGAGGGTTGTAGTTTGTTTACCTGATGGCAATAACATACAAATTGAAATGTGATGAACTTTTCCTAATGATCTTCAGGTATTTTCTTTGTTGAAAAAGCACAGATGATAAAAGGGGTAAAGAAATCATTATTGCAAAGGGCAGTTGATTATCATCTAAATGGGAAGGGAAAAATCATAAACGTGTCTGTCACTGATGAGTCACATGGCACAGTTCAGCAGGAGTTGAGGGGAAAAAAGTTGCTCCTAAAGCGTGCTAATCTTTTAATACCATATAATGATTTTAACCATCTAGTCAGTTTTATGTTTATATAGAGGTTGGCAACATTGTGATGTTAACTGCTTTAGAAAGAGCCACACATGTTGCTGTATCACCAATCAGTATGTCTGTAGGAAGGCAAAAAAGGAGGGATGCTTACAGAACTGAGAAAGGGAGAATGTACGTTTAAGGGGAAAGAGAGAAGGGAACAAGTAGCTAGTGTGGGTAGACAGGTTTATGTAAACCAAGTAAGCAATCTGAAATGTTAACTGGTAGTCATAGCCAAGGGATCAAGATGTTGCAGTGAAAAACATGGCAATGGTAATATAAAGGGGGCAGCTGTCCCAAGCATTAGGAGACACGATCAAGAAGTGTAGAAGTGTGCTTCATTTGTTATTTTTTACTATGCTGCCTTTTTTTTTGTTTGTTTGCTTTTTTGTCTGAAGAACTGAAGGGGTGTGGGTCTGCTCCAGGAAGTATAAGTACAAATGAACAGAGTAAGCACTAGGTAATCTTACTTTTTTTTTTTTTTGCTTGTTGCTTGAAGAGCTAAGTGGGGTGATGTGATGCTCCCCCGCATGGACACAACCCATCCCTCTGAACTCTACCTGATTTTACAGAATTACTGATGTTGCCTTTTATATGTGCCCTGTCTGTCGGACTACTGCAATCATTTCTGTCTGTAGGACTACTGCAATCACTGAACAAAGCTAGACATTGGCATTTCATACTTATTATTAATTAAAACATGTCCTACAGTACTAGCGTTAGGATAGAGAGTTAAAGCTCTTATGTTCTGAGTCATGAGTTCAGAGTTTAAAACTCCCATTCCACTCATTGTCTTCAATTTTTTTCTTCCAGAGACTTATGGAATATATAAGAACTACCCATGATGTCCAGTGGTCATGCAAAGCACTAATCTTATGTGAAACTTATGAGAGTACAGGGTTTGGCACAAAACAAAGAGTTATCCCTGGTGTCTAGTGATCTCCCTGTGCCATGTCTTTAATGCTGCAGAATGTTGTTCTTATAGCTTGTGCAGTAACTTTAAAACACCATTTAAACAGTTATCTATGGTGTATTGAGTTCCCCCCGCTCACATCTTTTGCACTGCAAAATGTTGTTCTTGTGTCCTCACTCATTCATACAGACACATAACCACACACACACACTCCATGTGCACACACACACACACACACACACACACACACACACACACACGCACACACACACACACACACACACACACACACACACACACACACACACACACACACACACACACACACACACACACACACACACATCTTCCCTACCATTCCCATAACTAACCCTCCTACTGTAACCATCCAGGCAACAGACAGAAAAACATTGCAGTCATTGACACACTCACTTATTCACCCATGCACACACACTCACACACACACACACACACACACACACACTCACACACACACACACACACACACACACACACACACACACACACACACACACCCCTCCCTACCATTTCCCGAACTAACCCTTGTACTGTGATTATCACACTGACTTATTCACCCATGCATACCCACTAACACACACAAACATACACCTGACACCACTCTTACCTCTCAATTCACTCACACTTACAGTCACATATGGTTTCCTATCAAAATCAAGAATCACAGTTCTTTGTGTGTTTACTTATGTGAAAATAAATGTTGAAAATAAAAAAGTTATTTAATTAAAATGATGACAGCAGTAATGTCGATAATTTTCAGTTCAATATGATTGACATTACCTAGGTTACCTTGACTTCCGGTGATTTTCTACTTACATTTTGCAAGGGGGCAAGCCCCCCTGCACCCCCTGCATATTACATATAGAAACTCTGATATCGCACTACACTGAGGAAAAGGGTAGATTTCCCAATCCCCACTGTAGTGCAATCTCGAATCAGAACGTCGACCACATATGAACACATCCACACTAGCATTTGCTAAGATGGACTTGAACATTTTCAGATCTGCATTACAAAAACTGGGAACCATGCATTTTGATAGAAAACCATCGCACATACATACATACATACATGCATACACACACCCCACCACTGCCTTTCCACTAAACTCCACATGTACTGGGTTTACAAATGAAAATGCCTCAATAAATACAAAAAGAAATAAAATGGGTGAACTCAATCCATTTGGCTTTGTTCATTAACACAGGCAGCAGAGGTAATTTATGTGTAAATGCTGAATGAAAACTGCTTGGATTTTTGAGCATGTAGATGACAGTTAAAAAGAAGTGGCTGCATATTCTAAAATGAGAAAAGACAGGATGGTAAAAGACAGGATGGGAAAAGGTTGAGAGGTGGGGGAGGCGACAGTAATCAGAGGTTTATTAGTGAATGGTTAGACAATGAGAAGATACGGAGATGTGGTACATAAAGATATGTAGGAGACAAAGCTGCAGAAGAACTTTTTGCTACACTAAGAGAAAGTTGGATAAAGAAAGAAAAAATGGGAAAACTGAATGAAGTTTGGGAGAAGTTGTGGGTATTATTAAACATGACAAAGGGGTATGCTATATACAGATAGATAGATAGATAGATAGATAGATAGATAGATAGATAGATAGATAGATAGATAGATAGATCAGTATGGAACCCCAAGGAAAGTCTCTACAGAATGGTTGGGTAAGGAAGACAAATGATGGAGAGGTGAAGGACTTTATACATATGTGGTGGAGTTGTGGAGTGTTAAAGGAATTATGGAAATATGTACAGCTAAACTGCAAACAAGTTTGTGGAGAGATTATGGGGTGTACATGTCTGCAGTCAAAGGAAAGGGACTAATGTGACAAAAGAGTTAGGGTTTAGTCTGCTCCCACCTGAGGCGAGTATTAAAAGAAAAATACTTAAAGCTTTGAAATCTCCAGAGGTAATTAGGTTGAACAGGGAGGAATTACAATGATTGGGTAAGATTAGTCTGGTTTGGGGGGGGGGGTAAAGAAAGAAGGAAATAAATAAATGGGTGGATGCAGGCAAAGAATAGCAGTGTGAATGGAGGAAGGGGAGTGACAGGAAAATGGGGCCTGACTCCAGGATAGAAGAAGTAAAGGAAATAATAGCGTGAAGCTTGGCAGGGTAAGGTGACTAGAGTGAATCAGTCATTAGAGGTTGGGTGGCCTCCAGTACTGATAAGCTTCAGGGACTCCATTTTTGGGTAGGTATGAAATATTCAGATGGTTGTGCAGTAGATATTAAGCTAACAGTACTGAACTAGTACTCACGATAGGAAGAAATTTGTAAGTACTGGCTATCAGGGAGGTAGTAGTGAAGATTCAAAATGGGAAGTAGGCAGGCTGCTCCAAATGTTAATATTTGAAGCTACATGCATGCATATTTTATTGTGAAATTATAATGTAAATGTGACAATTATATATGATGTACCAAAATCTGAATTAAACATATAAAAAATTAATAAAAAGGCTTAAGAGAAAAAAAATAAGTCAATGTGTTGACAGAAGTTCGATTTTACGTAGGTCCAAACTTGATGACCTTCACAGACAGCACATTACAAAGGCACACTAATCCCGACCTCTGACATCTGGATAATGAGTGATAGAGCTAGTTTTAACTGATGTTTATTTTAATCGCTTCTCAATTCTTAAAACCTCCAGATCAAGTATCACTGGCTGCATGTATCAACTAAGACTGACTCTAATTACCTTGTGAAACTGAATTAATATTAACTATATCAAGCCGAATGCCCCCCCCACCCCGTAGTAGTAGTAGTTGTTGTTTTTATATGTATGTTTCCCATGAACACATCTGCGTGACTTACACAGATAAGTTATGTGCTAAATACAGATATCAGAGTCTGTCAGAGTCTGAGCCCTAGGGTAAAGAAAAATGCTTTCATCTAAATGGCATGTACTCAATGTACCGAGGCAATTTATTATCCAGTAAGCACACTCATTTTCAGTCTTTAACGAGACATCTGAGCTCTGCCCATGTTAACTATGATTTGAAATGACATAAAAATCAAAACTTGTTATGACATTTTATAGATTGCAAACAGATAAAAATTAAAATTCTCACACATTCTTCAGCAGTATTATTTAACTCTATCATAACAAAACTAGGAGCTCTACTATTTCAGCTTATGGATAACATTTTCTTATCCTGTATGCCAAAACACAGACCTAAGGGCAAAGTGTATTACTTTATGCCCTGTATATTGACTGAAATATGTAAGATATTTTACTACAGATACAGTGCGAAAGGTCTGTATACAAATTCAGTGGCAAAAAAATCCATATAATTGATTCATTGTTTTAAACTGCACATTAGTATTTTGCCATAAAATGTTATTTTAAATATCTTTCCTTATGCTCGGAATATTCAAAAACTTCAGAAAAATGTCGTATAATCTTAAAATGTTGTCTCTTATAAAGAAATACTTTCTTAAACTTCATCAGAATTTACGGCATCTATTTTGCTGATAGGTTTATACTTGTTCTAGCTATTTTGCATTCTGTGACATTATAACTGTTTGCCTGCAGTGAATAACTATTTAAATTGTATTATTATATCACAAATGCTGCAGCTTCATTTGTTGATGTCTCT
Source organism: Protopterus annectens (assembly GCF_019279795.1). Taxonomy (NCBI): domain Eukaryota; kingdom Metazoa; phylum Chordata; order Ceratodontiformes; family Protopteridae; genus Protopterus; species Protopterus annectens. Next base: position 1,222,152,156 of record NC_056732.1, read on the forward strand.
GCAATCCTCATGACCCAAAAATGATACACATTTAAAACTGTTTTAACAATATGTTAACCACTGAAAGCAAAACAGTAAACTGTTTTACTGTTAGGAAGTTGTTAAATATTAATTCACTTAAACATAATGAAAGTACCACTAGTTCAGAAAAATAAAGATACATGTACTCTGCAGGTGAGAAGAAAAAATGCTTTTTTTGTGGAAGTTTAAAAGTACAAATACTCAGAAAAGTGAATATTCTTTTTCCTTTTATTGCTTGCTATCTGCTATCAGTGTGAGATCGCACTGCAACAGTGTCAGGGAATTTGCTTTTACCCCACTGTTTTGCAATGTTGGAGATGGTATATGCAGTATAATTAGCAGAAGCTGTGTATGGGAGCTTGCCCCCTGCATAAAATACTGCCTTTTTTTCATTGTTTTTGTGTTTGATCTAAAAGATCGATCTTTTTTTATTCTATGCTTATTAGAGTATTCTTTCATTCCTTAGGTAAATATATCTATGAATCTATATATCAGGTCAACAACGGGAGCAATAGTGTATTTCGAGATTGTCTAGTGCAACTATATATATATATATATATATATATATATATATATATATACATAGGGACACTTATGAAATTTCTCTATTTTGAAGTTGCATAGTTGTAAGCAGTGTTGCATTAAATGATGGTGATTTTTGGTATCATACTAACATAGGCTAGTTAGTGTGGTAGTCATGCTGTTGAAGTCAGTTATGTCAATTGTTTGCCAATCATTGCCAGTGTACAATGAGCTTTATATCTATGTAAATGAGAGGCATGAATGTCACTGGGAACACAAAGCATGTAACCTGCATGTTCACATGTATTAGCACAGTGCAACACTATGGCCAAGTTACAGTGCCATGATGCAGCAATACATTGCACAACATATGATGCACAAATGTTTATCTGTGCACTTGAGGATACACTATGTCTGTCTGCCTGGGATGACATGCTGGACAAGCCACGCTGCTTCGCAAGGGACGGCTTGCACCTGTCACCCCTGGGCTTCTGGATATTGGCAAAGGCTCTTGCCACCCCCATAGTGCCATTTTTAGGCAAGGCTCAAATTCTAAACCTACCACCCTAGAACACAAAAAAGGAAAAAAACTAAGGGTAATGCTGCTCAATGCCAGAAGTCTCAACCTCAAGATGCACGCACTCGAGGCCCTTCTCAGTATGGAGAACATCGATGTCTGTGCTGTGACTGAAACCTGGTTCAAGGCTCCTGAGAGCACCCCGGCACTATCAGGTTTTACCTCATATCATGCGTTCCAGCCCCAAAATCCGGACAACACCAAGAAAGGAGGGGGGGTGTCTATATTCATCAAGGACACCCACACCTCAAGGTTGGTGGCAACGCGCGATGCATCGGAGACCATCCAGGTGCAATTAACCATAGGCAAGACTGCTCTGCAATTTGTAGCATGTTACAGGCCACCCTCTCAATCTCAGGAACCTCACACAGCTTTCCTGAAAACACTGGAGGGGATAAATGTATCTCCAAACACCATCATACTAGGTGATTTCAACTACCCAAATATAGACTGGGATCACTACTCAAGCCCCAACACTCTAGCCCAAAGGTTCCTAGAGTTCATAAACTCAAATGCCATGGAACAACTAGTCGCCATCCCCACAAGAGGAGAAAACATACTAGATCTCGTCATCACGAACATGGGGTCACAATGTTCAACACCGGAAGTATACCCCTCACTGGTGAGATCAGACCATAAACTAATCTCACTGGAAGTCCACATCCCGCCCCCACCTGAGATAAAAAAGACCACAGTGAAGAACTTCTCAAAAGCCGACTTCACACTTCTAAAGACTAGTGTGGTCTCTTTTAAGGCCCCCGAGCCTGCGGAAACCATTACTCAGGCCACTGAATCACTTACAAATGCCTTCTACCAGCACCTACAGGACTGCATGGATCAGGCAATCCCAAACAAAACAAAGACTCTTTGTACCAAAGGCAAACGTCCAGTCTGGTGGACCCCAGCCATAAACAAGCTCTACAACAAAAGGAGGAAGCTACTACAAGATAGAGCAAAATCATTTAAAGGGAAAACACCCTTGATCATTATAAGTAAAAAACTAAGATCTCTCATAAAATCATCCAAGGCAAATTTTGAGAGAAAAGTCGCTAAGGACTCAAAGGACAATCATAAGGCCTTCTTTAGCTATGTTAGAAACCTGGGAGGAAACTCCCAGATATGCTCAGAATTAGTTCAAAATGATGTAAAAATTACTAAACCTACAGACATTGCCCACATACTGGCTGACAGGTTCAGTGCAAACTCCCCCCCCAAAAGGTGAGATATCTATACCACAGAATTACAGCCTCCCAAACATCTCTAATGCCCAGGTGAAAACTGCTCTCCAAGGCAAAAACACAGCATCCATGGGACCAGATGGTGTCCCGGATGTGTGCTCCACGAACTCAATGAGGAATTAAACCCGCAGTTAGGGCAGCTGTTTAATCTTAGCCTCACCTCAGGATACGTGCCTAAGGAGTGGCATACGGCAACTGTGGTCCCACTTCACAAAGGCGGTGCCTCCACCGACCCTGGAAATTACCATCCCATCAGCTTGACAAGCTTGATCTGCAAAGCTATGGAGAGGATCATAATGGAACTCATAAATAAAGACATAGGAGACTTGCAGACTTTGGATCCGACCCAGTTTGGCTTTGTCAAAGGCAGATCATGCCTTTTAAACTTGGTTGACTTTTTTGAAACAGTCACCAAGGCCATTGATGAGGGAAAGGCAGTCCACACAGCCTACCTCGACCTGGCAAAGGCTTTCGACACAATACCCCACTCAGGTATCATTGAAAAACTCATCAGCTTAAATGTAAACCCATACGTCACAAGATGGGTTGCAAACTGGCTAAGTGACAGAACCCACAGGGTCAGAGTTGCTGGCGCCATGTCAGACTCAAAGCCTGTCACAAGTGGTGTCCCACAGGGCTCAGTCCTGGGCCCTCTCCTGTTCGGCATCTACTTTTCAGAAGTACAAGCAAACACAGGAGGATTATGGCTGACAAAATTTGCAGATGACTGCAAACTGGGCGCCATAGTTGAGAACACATCTGACACAGATATCCTTCAGAAGGGTCTTATAGAAACGGATAACTGGTGCCAGAGCCATGGCCTAAAGTTAAACACCAAAAAATGCATAGTCATACCCTTCGGGAAAAACAAGGTTACCCCTAGCTACCATATAGGCGGCAACCCACTAAGCACAGAAGAGGTTATCAGGGATCTGGGGACCCAGGTTGACAGTAACCTTTCATTTGACACTCACGTTGCCAAAGTAGTTAGGAAGACCTTCTACATTGCCCACCTGATCATGAAGGGATTCACATCTAGATCAAGGGAAGTCATCATCCCCCTGTACTCATCACTCATCAGACCAATGATTGAGTACAATGCCCCATTCGGAATGTATCTGACACGACACCTGCAGCAACTGGAAAGGCCCCAAAAGTTCCTCACCAAAAGGATAAAGGGTCTCAAAAATATGTCCTATGCTGCCCGACTGAAGGAACTTCAGCTCTATTCAGTCGCTTACCACCTGCTCAGAGGTGACCTGTGCCTGACATACAAGGCCATGTCCAACCCAGAATTGATGAACATGCTTCACCGCAAAAAATCTAGATCCCTCAGAACTACAAGGGCAGGAGACTTAAACCTTGACACAGTTATTAATAGGATATGCTGGAGGGACAGATTCATCACCCAGAGACTCCTTATGCTGTGGAACAAAATCCCGGTACATGTGAGGCAGAGCACCTCACTGGCTTTGTTCAAGAGAAATCTTGACCAATGGATGGGAGATCGCAGATATACCCCAGGGATTATCTCAGTGTCACTGCTTGACAGAGGCACAGCAAAATAATGGGCATAGTATCCTCCAAACTAAAGGGGTGACGAAAGCCACAAAACTCTGGGCTAGGCTTATAAATGCCCTTGGGCAGATAGCCTAGTATGAACCTATGAACCTATGAACCTATTACTGAAAGATATGATCTTTTACATACCACGGCTTTCCAGAGTACATGGCTGTTATGCTCACCTCCTTTGACCTTACCTCATACAACAGTCCTACAGTCATCTGTCACTGTGCCCCCCCCACCTAAGGAAGTGATAATGACAGTGCCTTGCCAGCCCTTACTCTGTGTATGGTGATGTATTATGCACAGCATGATCAATCCATGCACTTCCCTACAAAGCTTCAGCAAGACAGCACATGAATTATTTTATTGCATGTAGTCTGTGTCATGGCTCATAGTTGTGGACCAGATGACGCTTCTTTGATGGCATTATAACACATTGTATGTACCTCTGCATCAGCTATGGTACTGCTGTTGCTTGGTGCTCCCCTGTCTGTTCACTCTTCCTGTCTTCTATTGTTACAACTGTTATGGAAGCTCTTACCATGAAGATCACCCATTGATCCATCTATTTGTGTAATGCCATGTTGTGTAGCATGACACACACATGCACAACAAAGATCTTGCACGTGTACATTGCAGTGCCTCTACTGAGGTGTCAAGACATTAGAAGCGTCCTCTCAGTAACTAAAATACATACTCCATTACATTTCATGTTTCTATGTGGTGTGAGTTATATGCTATTTTCTGCATTATCTGGGTGTGGCATAATGGGAGTCATCAATTATAACAATAGGTCATATCCAGCATCAACTGCAATATACAATGTGCAGCATACTATATGTCATCTGCTCCTTGCCTGTGTGGAACATGTGTGTTTAGATTCATTTATCTAGCATGTGTTTGTACCTACTGAAAAGGACACTCAAAGGGAAGTTCTTTTGTAAGAACTGTTGGTATAGCTTGCAAGTGTGGTAAATGTGTGAATCATTTGAACTATCTAAGCAGCACATGAACATAGAGACAAATTGTTTTATCCCAACATTACAAGGTACTTTAGCAATATTTGAAGCATATACAGCCATGATATTAGGGCTGTTCTGTTAAGAAAGCTAAACATTAAATATTACAATTTACTTGGAGAGAAAAGAATGGCTCGGATGCTCATAAAAAGGATAAAACTATGAGACAATGAAACCTGTCAAGGGTGGTGACATTGTGATCCTGGAGAAAGAAAAGTATGTGACGACTATTAAGGAATGCTCTCAAATGTACATAATTATGAAACAGTATTGAAATTTCAGATTAGTGAGGCTTATAGATGTATTGATTTGCCCTTGTACAATCTTTTAACCAAAAAGCAGCTGAAAGCAGACATAAAATCCATAAAGAACAAACATGTGTGGCATGGCTGTTCCTAAACATCAAAGCACTTATGCAACCATTCAGCACTGGCTGGTGATTTAGTGTGCAACTGCTTGTTCTGATGAAGTCATGGTACCTGTATGACAAAAGCACTTAACTTATATTAAATTTTAGGTGTCTTAGGGAAGCCTTTCAGCATGTGTTTCTTCTTGTGTGATCTTTTGCTAAATGATTATATAACTTTTCATAGGTTCATAGGTGTTTACTAGGCTAATGATCACAAGGGCCTTTTTAAGCTTACCCATGCATCCCAAACCTCTGACAAGTTCTAATACCCTTGAAAGTGAAAACATGGGCCTGGGAGACGAACTATTTACAGGTTACCTGTGTCCATTTGAGACATAGGTGCCAAACCAGGGATGAATTTCCGGTTTCCCATTCAATTGTCCAAGTTGCAATTGAATTGGATTAGGGAGGAATTCTGCTTGACATGGATGCGGGGGGGGGGCTGTTCCATAGATGGGGTAGTCTCTGGGATACATACCTGTTGCTCCAGCAGATCCTATTTACATCACAGGCAAGGTTTAAGTCTTTAGAATGGGTAATTCTGGTGCTGTTTGTTTTGTGAATATGCAGGAGGTTCATCAGTGGGGTCTGACAATGCCCTTTATGCCAGGTTGTCTGCACATGACATATTACTTATGACCTGTATTCTTTTAGTGAGGAACCTCTGTAGACATTCCAATTGTTGGATATGCCTGGTTCGGTACATACCAAAGGGGGCATTGTACTCAATGATAGGTCTAATGAATGCCGAATACAGTGGAACAATGACTTCCTTGGACTTGGATTCCATACTTTTGTTTATAAGTTGCGCAACATAGAATGATTTCCTCGGAGCGGTCCAAGGACTGATCTCTGAGGGACTCCACTTGTGACTGGCCTCTTTGTAGAGGTAGACTCCCCATTTCTAACTTTCTGGGTCCTGTCTGACAGTTGGCTATCCACTGGGTGATATACGGATTTGTACCTAATCTCTTGAATTTGTCAACAATGCCTGAGTGGGGTATTGTGTCAAATGACTTGGTCAGGTCAAGGTAGGCAGTATGAATGATGTTGCCCTCATCCATTGCTTTGGAGACTTTCTCAAAGAAGTCCACCAGGTTGAGTAGACATGATCTGCACTTGACAAAACCAAACTGGGTTGGATCCAGTGTCTGGAGGTTTACTATATCTCTATTGATCATCTCCATGATAATTCTTTCCATGGCTTTACATATAACACTAGTGAAACTTATGGGTCTGCAGTTTCCAGGGTCTGTAGATGGCACACCTTTATGCAGAGGGATGGTTATTGCCTTTCTCCATTCATGAGGCACAAAACCTGTTTGGAGGCTACAGTTAAATAGTAATTCCAGAGACCCTGATAGGTCAAGTTTCATGCTATTTAGAAGGCATCCTGGGATATTGTCTGGGCCCATTGATGCAGTGTTCTTGGTCTTAGAGAGAGCATTAAGGACCTGTTCCCTAGTGATAGTAGGGGAGTTATATTTGATGATATTTCCTGAGGGAAGGTTGAGGTGGATAGAGGGGTAAAGTTGGAGGTAAATTTATCAGCCAGGAGGGTTGCTATACCTTCTGGATCAGTATAGATGGCTCTATTCACAATGAGCTCTGCACACAGTTGTGTAATGCCTTTGAGGATGCAGACATAGCTAAAGAATGCTTTGTGATTGTCCTTGGCCTGGGAGGCCAAACTTATCTCAAATTTGGCTTTGGTAGACTTTATTTGTTGTCCGACTTGTTTGTGTAGTTTGATAAGAGTGCTTTTATCCTGATGGGTGCTGCACCTCCAAATTTTTGCCATGATTTTCTTCTTCCTGTTATATAGCCAATTGATTTTGTGATTCCATCAGAGTGGCTTGTTTTTTGAGTTAGTTCTGTACTTCTTCCTGGTGGGTACAGCTGCCTCTATGCAGCTATTAACATTCTTGTAAGGGTCTCTGTGAGGAGTTCTGCATAGGCAGAAGTGTTCACAAGGTTTGGGGGGGGGTTGACATTTTGCCAGGTTCTCATTTAATAGCAGGAGGTTAGCCTTAGAACAGTTCCAGGTTTAGCTGGGAGTCTAGGTTTTATTTTTACTTCAAAGAAGACCATTTTGTGGTCTGACCTTACCAGGGAAGGCATTAAGGTAGGGGTTCTGCAGCAGTCTCCCATATTAATGAGGATCAGATCCAGTATGGTTACATCCCTGGTTGGTGTATTGACTATCTTGTCCAAAGAGTTTGTGTTTAAAAATTCCAGAAATCTCTGTGCCTGTGCATTTGGTGGTATATAGTAATCCCAGTTAATAGTGGATAATTAAACTCACCCATTAATATGGTATTGGGTTGGATGGTCAGTGTTTCTAATACGTTTAAATACATGGTATGAGTATCCTGGGTCATAGGGGGACCTATAGCTTGCAAGGAAGTGGTAGTGGATTTTACTTATGGTGGTTTGAACAATGAGCAACTCAAGTGCATTGTCCTGTTTGGCCAGCCTTGAAGTAAATTTATTTTTGATGTAAATAGAGACACCTCCACCTTTAGTCCCTGCTATGTTGTCTGACTCACAAGACACAGGGCTATGGTCTCTTTTCAAGTTTTAATATGCAGTTAAAAGCAGAATACAAGTATACACAGTGTAAAGAAAACAAATCATAGTATACAAAAAAAGAAAAAGGCAATGAAGTAATACAAAATACAAGAAATAAAAAGCAAATAAACCTATTCCTCACAGCAAGCTGTATCAGAGTCTGGGTGAGCCTTTCTAGTAAAGCCAAACCCCTTTTGAATTGCACAGTTTTATGAAAGTTGAATGTCTAAAATATGAGTACTCTTTCAAATCAAAATTGACATGATTTACTTATTACTCTATTTCACAAGATTTTTGGCAGTGGGGTGTAAAATAGAATCCTTGGCTATTTTTTATTGATGTAAAATTGAAATATGTTGTTTATAGTATAAAGTCCGGTATATCTATATCTATGTCTCTATATATATATATATATATATATATATATATATATATATATATATATATATTAGGATGTTTTAGCAAAAATATCTAGAGGGATTTCTGACATCAAATGACTGTATGCGTATACTGTAGAAGTTAGACACACAGTGGGTAGAGTAATATATTACTGCTTACATTCATTTGCTTGATATTTATGCAATCTCAGAGTTAGTATATATAACTAACGGGTGTGTGGAGGGAGTAGCTCCCCAAACAATGATATTTTTTTATGTTTATTTATTTATTTATTTTTTTGTATTTAATATTTGCATGCTCTGAGGTTGCTCCTTGCACATGTATAGTAGGACATTGCCATTTCTGTATTCAAGGTAATGTAGTTTACACTTCGAATGCTGACATTCATTTTTGTTGACCAAATGAAGGTAAACCAGTGAAAAATGCATTAACAAGGCATTGCGCCTTCCTGAAACATTATAGTGAAGACTTAGATGACTTAAAGTTTATACTGAGAAGATAAAGTTCATAAAAGCCAGTCCGATAATGATACTTTCCTAAACCAAGAATGGTGATAACTGCTAATTACCTGGGATGTCAAAAAGTATTATAAAGAGAGCTGCTTATTTGAAAGATTCTGTTTGTAATAATATAACTTGAAGAGTTTTCTTTATAGGATGTGGTGAGTATTTAGTTAACGGAAAGAAATATATCAACATGTAAATATGTGTAGAGGCAAAGTATTTAATTGAATTACACATTACACATCTTCAAAAACCCACCTTCACCAAGGTCAGTGATTGCAAGATTTTTCTCAGTTCAAGATAAGGATTTAGTCTTAAAAGCTGTATGGACTAATTATCTAGTTAAAATTAAAAAAAAAATACTATAAAATTTGACAATGACTAACATTAGTAATGTCAAAGAGAAAAACCATGCGTGCCACTTTTTTAAAGTTTAAAGAAAAACAATATTAGAACAAAAATGAGGTTTGGTAACAAACCAATTTGTCCAAGGACATCTTCAGGTGAGGGTTAGGTAGAAATGCTCTGGGAATTAAGAGGGTAGGGGAAAAAGGCTACTGGGGGGAATGAAAGGGTTAAATGGAAATGTAGAATGATTGGGAGGAAATAATATAAGGGTAGGGAGTGGTATAATGGGTTTTATGCAAGTGTAACTGGGTAAGGAATCACATTCTGGCATTAACTTGCTACCCGCCCACCATCCCTTTTTGTGAAATAGTGGTGATTGTGGTTATTTTATAAGTTTGGGTAGACAGAGAAGAGGGGGAGGCTTGCCCCCTTGTCTTCCCCCTCTGGTGTTGTATGTTCATTTCAATGAGTTGGGAAAGGAAAGTAAGCAGCTAGACACTACTTAATATGCAAAATAAGTGAGCAGAAGTAAGGATGTTGCTTATTTGGTTGGATATTTAATTCAATAAGTGGAAAATGAAAGTGAGCAATGTGATGACGTTTGATAAGTAAAATAAGTGAGCAGAGGTAAGGACATTGCTTATTGGGTCAGGTTGAGTGAGGTCATGCTGCCTAGTTGACAGTTATATGGATGTTTATGCTATGATTAATAGCAGTTATATGGACATTTATACTGGGATTAATAAATAATATTGGTTAAAGATATGTTTATGGAAGTTTAATAAAGGTTGTCAAATGTCATTCAGTGTGACGTGTTTATTGAAGGGGACCAGGACAAATCTTTCTTCTAGCAAAAGTAAGGATTTACCTTCCAGAAGGAAAGAAGATTTTAAATAACTTGGAAGATGCAATGGATTTTATGCAGAAAAATAAAATCTTAGTAAAACAGAAGAAATGCATTGGAATCTATCAACGTCTTTGAAGAGAAATGCAACAAGAGATGGTTGCTTAATAAAAGACAAAAACAGTAAAAAAAATGAAGAACAAATGAAAATCAATGCATTTCATGGTTATGAATTCTTATTAATTTAAAGAAGTGCTTGAATACTTGAATACTTATGAAGAGGTTCTGAATATTACTTTTTACAAGGTAAATCATTTATTTATTTATTTCCTTACTTCAAATGGTTACTAGTTCCCTCTTTTTTTAAATGTTAGAGTTTGATTCTTTTAGCTATATATGACATTAAAGGCATGTATTTTCTTTTAAAGTTTAAAAGGTTAAACTATTCATTTTATTAAAAGTTAATCATTATTATGATGACACGTTAGGTGGCACACTTTCTGATATGTTAGCATAGTTGAGTAAAGATGCAACAAATTACACTAAAGATGCATGTTAAGTTACACTCTGGTTTCTTGAAATGATGCAGTAGTGTGTTGCTGATAGCGTATTTGGCATGCAATGGGACCCAGAAAAGATATGCTATGTTATAAACAAAGAATAAAAAATATAGCGTTTTACATATATAAATGTTAATATTGGAATGATATCAAATATTTAGAGTAACATTCACTCTTTTACAAGTTAAACCTGGAGCACACCTAACTGTCATGCTTTTAATGCAAGTTTGTATGTTATATCTCATTTAAAAATTACAGTCTGTTTTATATTAAACATCTCATACAAATAGTGCTTACTGAATCATTAAATGTCATTTCTTTAAATACAATAGCTTTGTCATGGTTAAAATACTTTGACATGTTTTTACTTTATTTATTTATTTTTTTTTTTGTGGTTTGGCAGTTGAAGGATTGATGTGTAATGTGGAATTGGCTTGGATTCACTTGTGAGCATTTTTATGTGAACTGTAACTGATGGTCTGTTCATTTTCAAGCCCTTATCATGAAAACCAGCTTGAAACAATTTAGAGTAATATACATTTTTGTGATGCTGTGGGAGTTCTGAAAATTCTAAGAACTGTTGAGGTTACTTCTTCCTGTCTAAAAGTAAATAATCATAATATTTTGAATCATATGCTAATATGTCAAAGAACACAAGTTAAATAATAACCAGACAGTTAATTGCATTCTAAACCATCAGTTTTTACATAGTTCTGAATGCTTGCTACTAATAGTATACTTGATACACGACAGTACCCAGTAAAGTTATTATCTTTTATAAGCAAAGTATAAAAAATATAGTTTTTTACATATATAAAAGTTATTATTGAGATGTTATCAAATAATTAAAGTAACATTCACACTTTTACATGTTAAACCTGGATCACACATAACTGTTATTCTTTTAATGCAAGCTTATATGCTATGTCTCCTTTAAAAAAATGAAAGTCTGCTTTATATTAAACATCTCATACATTTAGTGCTTACTGAATCATTAAATGTTATTTCATTAAATACAATAGCTTTTTAGTGATTAACATACTTTGAAATGGCTTTTGTTTTTTGTTTTTTTCATGGTTTGGAAGGGTTTGAGGGATTGATGTATAATGTAGACATGGCTTGGATTCACTTGTGAATATTTTTGTATAAATTGTAAGTGATAAACTGTTCATTTGCAAGCCCTTTCATGAGGACTAGCTTGAAGCGACATAACTAGATTCATGAGCACTTTTGCAACACTGCAGGGGATCTTAAAAGTCTAAGAGCTGTCCAAGTTACTTCTTCCCATCTAAAAATAGGTAATCATAATATTTTGAATCATATTCTAAGAATACAAGTTAGATAACAAGCAAAAGTAGGTGAATTGAATTCTAAACAGCTGTCAGTTATTACATCATTCTGAATGCTAGCTACTAATAGCATACTTGACACAATATAGCATCCAGAAAAGTTATGCTCTGTTATAAACAAAGTATAAAAATATAGTTTTTTACATATAGAAAACTTATTATTGGTATGTTATCAAATAATTAGAGTCACATCCACATTTTTACAAGTTAATCCTGGATCACACATAACTGTCATTTTTTAATGCAAGTTTATATGCTATGTATCCTTTAAAAATGACAGCTTGCTTTATATTAAACATCTCATACAAATAGTGCGTACTGAATCATTAAATGTTATTTCTTTAAATACAATAGCTTTTTTAGTGGCTAATGTACTTTGAAATGGATTAAATAATCATAATTCTTTGAATCATATACTAAGATGTCAATGAATATAAGTTTGATGATGAGCAAAGACATCAAATTGCATTCTAAACCATGGTCAGTTATTAAATAGTTCTGAATGCTTTCAGTATACCAAAAGGATAGTTTATATGCTAGCCTATAGAAAGACATGTTTGATAAAAAAATTTGAATTGTGTTTCTCTGTTATTGTCTCTTTTTAATGATAACAAAACTTAATATCTCAGAACAATTTATTATGGAAAGTTTAAATCTTAAAATTGAAGATTTTTCAGATGTTTTTTGAGATACTATTAGACATAGCCTTTAAGAGGCAGCCACGGTGGTGCAGCGGGTAGCACTGCCACCTCACAGCAAGTGGTTCTCTGGTTTGATCCTCAGCTGGGGTGCCTTTTATGTGGAGTCTGCATGTCCTCCCTGTGGTTGTCTGGATTTCCTCCGGGTGATCTGGTTTCCTCCCACATCCCAAAGACATGCTATAAACTACAGAGGTATGCCTGGCAACGCCTTCACCTTGAGGCATGCCTCCATTTTAAAGTTATACCTCGCGGCATGCGAGTATTTTGCATGCCGACATATGGGGACAGCCACCCCACACTATTACGCAAATGGCAAGACCTTAACATAGGTCTTGGATTCAACTGCATCAGATTGCTTTTAGACTACTTTGCTCCCTTGGAGACGGAACTTAGAAGCAAGGTGGACTCACAGCAACGCCACCTTTATGAGTCTTATAAAACAGACTATTTCCAGCAGAGATTAGACAATATACGATCACAGGTGCACCTGTTTAGTGAAAGGCTTAGACAGACGAAACAAAGAAAGCTGATTAAAGACTCCAATGATTTTGCAAATGGACAGATATTTGTTTGGCCAAGGACTGCACCTTCCTCGGCCATGGTAGAAAGAGGGACTCCTTTTAATACCACTAGTACATATTCTACAACTGTAGAAGTAAACAATGCACCTTGCAGTTTGAATACACAGAACTCCCACTCCGCTGTTATTTCGCCATCCTCCACATCGAATAGCAGCTCCTCAGGAGACAACCCTGTTAACAACACTCCTCTCCCTAACCAACAAGCTGACAAAAATCATATAACATCGGGGGCTAGACCTAAAGACACAGCTAGCACGTCGACTCATTTTTTACCGTTTCCCGTAAAACAACAAACGACATGGAGAGGCCGCTCCAACAGCAGGGGGCCCCGCAAGAGGAAGGGCTCGGAAGAAAAGTATGGACAGACAAGAAAACAAAGGAACTAAACAATCTAGTCTGTAATTTGTCAGACCTTCCATTGTCATACTCTACCACTACACTTCTCAACAAAGGGTTAAATTTTATACCCTCTCAACTTAGTTGTCTAAATGAGACCCTGGTAGATCTTAGATTATTCTGTCGAAATGTGGCTTTAAAGTTATTTTTTAAAGATAACACTGCTATAGAAACAGATACCATCAGAGAGTTCTTTAAACGTAAAAGTAATTATATGCCACCTATTCCACATGATTTGGAATGTTTTTCCAAACTATGTGAAAAAGACATCTATGACTATTACAGTAAGAATAAGAAAAGATGTAAGTTTTTTAACCTGACAGAAGATGAACACAGATCACTCAAACATCTTAAATGTGACCCTACAATAACTATCAAACCTGCAGATAAAGGCGGGGCAGTAGTTTTACTTAATACTACTGAATATGTAACAACCATGACATCCATGCTTGCAGACACTGATACATATTCTTCAGTACCCAAAGCTTTTGTTGATAACACCATTAAGAGAATACAGGCAGATCTATATGATCTCTTACTCTGTGGGCAAATTAGCTGTGAAACTTATGAGTATTTCATGATCGAATATCCCACGATACCGATCATAAAAGGCCTACCCAAAATACACAAAAATGTTACACCCGTACCGATGAGACCTATAGTAGCCAGTGAGAGATGGTGCACGTACACAATTTCTTCCTTTCTGGAATGTATGCTTAGACCGATAGTGAATGGAATTCCCTGTATACTATCAGACTCCTATCAGTTGATTGAATTCCTGAGGGACTTCCAACTAGACAAAGATGCTTCCAACTATTTAATAGTAACAATGGACGTGGTTAACTTATTTACAAGCATACCAAATGAGTTAGGTCAGCAAGCTATAAGTGATCTACTACTTAGCAGATCCCAATATACTAACAATAGACAGACACTGGTTAACTATCTGCTCGAAATAGTAAAATAACAACATCTTTACATTCAAAGACGAGTTCTATTTACAGAAGTGGGGGGTTGCCATGGGCACCCCCTGCGCCAACAGTTATGCAAATCTGGTAGTCTATGAGTGGGAATGCAACCATCTATTCAAACATACTTTATTCAGTCAAGTTAAACTCTACAAAAGATTTGTAGACGATGTACTTCTTGTATGGGAAGGCAGTCATAATGACTGCATTAAATTTGTAAGAGACGTAGAAACCATGAGTCCTTTTCTCAGATTTACTGTTGAGACCTCGAGTTTAGAGACAAACTTTTTAGACTTAACTCTAAAGTTTAATACAGATAGAGGCATTAGTACGTCACTCTACAGGAAACCAACCTGGAAGAATTCCCTTTTAAAATTTGAGAGCATGCATCCTAGGCACACCTTTTCAGGTATCATCACAAGTCAGTTGCATAGAATATCTAGAATCTGCACTGACGAAACTGACTGCTTGAGAGAAGTTGCTCTGTTAGAACAGTTACTAACAGACAGAGGTTACAACAACAACCTGATCAGGGACTGTAAACAGAAGGCACTAGGTTTACCGTCCAGCAAACATATTCCAACACATAGATCCCATCGATCTTTTCATCACACTAATAGAAAGCAAAACAATTCAAGGAAAGTATCTTTCTTATTGAAATACACGAGTGATGTCTCAAATATTCAGAAATTAATTAAGAAACATTGGGATATTTTAAACATGGATCCACACATCACACAGATAGTTGGTACACATCCCACTTTCAGTTACAGAAACTGCAACAATCTCAAACAGATTTTATGTACAGACAAACATAAATATGCTGACAAAGACACAACTCCATCTAGAAGAGGGACATTCCCTTGTGGAAAATGTCACATGTGCCCACATATCTCTAAGGAACAAACCTTTGAACATCCACATGGGTTATATGTTTTCCGTCCAAATCACTACTATAACTGTGATAGCACTAATTTGGTGTATTTAGCAACTTGTGAATGCTGTTCAGCGTTCTACGTGGGCCTCACGAAAAGGAGACTCAGGGACAGATTATATAACCATCTTTACGATATTAGGAAGAAGAATGAACAAAATGCACTTGCAAAGCACATTATTGAATTTAATTCACATTATTTCTCGTTTAAAGTATTGCAAGCAATGAGAGATAATATTAGAGGAGGAGACAATATTAATAATCTAGCATGTTTAGAGCTAAAATGGATACTTTTGCTGAAAGCACAAGCTGACCCCGGGATAAATCAATATTTATCCATAAAACCTATCTTAAACAACAGACCTCTTTAAAGAGATATGTGAACCTAATGTTATACTAACCAGTGTTAGATAGTGCATACACTCTTTGAGTTATATTATCACTACTTTCACACATATCTATATTACAGTCCCTTATATTGATGGCTTTGATTGTCCCATGTATCTAATTACACCATTTACCTTAGATGCCTTGGAACAAGAATTAGCTTCTGTTTTCATTGAGCAATGTTTTAAATAATTATACGTGTCTCAGTTAGCCTATACACATATTCTCTCATGTGTATATATATATTTATTTCATTATATATATATATTTTTTTGATTATATATATATATTTTTTAAGCTCTTTGAGTCTTTTGATCTTATGTTGATACCATACATGCTATCTTCTCCCATGGTATTTTTCTGACAAGCTGGATTTTTTCGATAGGCTGGATTGTTTTAAATAGTGTATATGAGCATGCCACACCAAGCTATCTACTAAGAACACAACTTTTTAAATCTGACACAAGCCCGGTATGTCAGGGACATTATTTATAAGAGTTACTAAGAGAGTCTTCTAACTCTTTATATTTTATGTTTGGTTGCTATGAATTGTTAATTCCTTTCCCAGGAACTCGATGCGAGCTACAGACATCACTGACAGACACCTAAATCTGGGGCTTTCTGTCTATATTTATATCTACGCTGTAGCAAGTTAAACAGATTGTATTATTTAGGTTTGAGAGTTAGCACAAATAACAGCTTTTGCGACTGTTTTTACTATAGATACATAAATATATGTCGATACCATCCATGCTATCTTCTATCAAAAAATTTTGATATGCTGGATTTTCTTTACAGGCTGTATTGTTTAGATTACGCAGGAGCATGTCACATCTAGCTATGTACCAGGAATATAAAATTTTTTTGAACCTGACACAAGTCTGGGATGTTAGAGACATCATTTATAAGAGCAACAATAACACCCGTTTAACTCTTTATACCTTATGTTTGGCTGTGATGACATGAGGATTCTCCTCTTAGAAACTCGATGCATGTTGTAGACATAATGAATTGATGTCTTAATCTGGGATTTTTTGTTTACACTCACATTTACGTTAAAGCAAGTTAAACAGACAGCATTATTTAGACCTGAGAGCTAGCGTTAATAACAATCTTGCAACTGTCTTTAATATCGCTAGATGTCCTTGCGCAATGATCTGTCATATTATTTGTATTATATTTATATCATACTTACGCAGTATCTTCCTGATTGTCATACCATTTAAAATGAAATATTGTTACTCATTATTCAATATATAAGAAGATATCGCAGTTGGTTTAGCTAGAACCGGAATGAGTACGGACATATTTTAAAACTGCCTTTGGAACTGTTGTATGATTTTAGCATCAGTTATCATGCAGGATTTTAATATTGACAGTTAGTTTCAATGTCTTACATTTTTTCTTTTATGTTTATGCATTTAAATATGAAGAATGTTTTTGATTGTCATATGCTTTTAACTTTGCAAGCACCGGAAGCTCTGGTGCTTGCTTGATTGGTTAATTAAGTGAGTTAACAAGCCCGCCAAAAATGTTTCTTATGTATAAAAACAAGTTTTAAATGTATGTGTAGTTGTTTATCTGAAGAAGCATAGCTTGGCTATGCGAAAGCGCTCATTCATTCTATTATATTAAACACGTTTTATCTTTTGCTTCAAACGGAGGTACTTTTATTCGTGGTGACTCCTTCTGTGTTCTTGATTTTGAAAACTTAATATCTCAGAACAATTTATTATGGAAAGTTTAAATCTTAAAATTGAAGATTTTTCAGATGTTTTTTGAGATACTATTAGACATAGCCTTTAAGAGGCGGCCACGGTGGTGCAGCGGGTAGCACTGCCACCTCACAGCAAGTGGTTCTCTGGTTTGATCCTCAGCTGGGGTGCCTTTTATGTGGAGTCTGCATGTCCTCCCTGTGGTTGTCTGGATTTCCTCCGGGTGATCTGGTTTCCTCCCACATCCCAAAGACATGCTGTAGATGGATTGGACACTCTAAATTGGCCTTAGGTGTGAGGGTGCGTGTGTGTGTGCCTTCTGTGGAAGGTTAGATGCTGGTCTGGCAACTCAACACTGTAAAACTCCACTGCCAGTCTTGAGCAGACAGGTGATCCGCTGTGGTGACCCCTAACTGGGAAAAGCCGAAAGAAGAAGAAGAATTAGACATAGCCTTTAGGGAAAAATAGGACTTATTTTAACAGTAGTACTAGATTACAGAGTATCAAATATATAAGGGTAAATATAAATGTTCTTTTATATGATATTCTAAACTAGGATTATAGCTAAAATATAAAACCTAGGAATATTGTAATAATACAATAACAATACAAGACAGAGTATACAAAGAGAAATAGAAAGAGATCAGAATAAGTAAATAAGTATATAGTTAAAAATATAAATATACCTACAAAGTTGGAGGTTGGCATAGTAGGTAAGGTGTTCACCTTATAGTCAAAGGGTTTCATTCTCACACGGGGTAATTGGCTGGGCTTGGAATGACCCACAAGGGTATTTAGCCTAATACTAATTCATAAACTTATGATCCTATGAACAATTTTCACATGGTAAATAGTATAGAAAAAATATAAATCATCTGACCTATAAATTAATAAATCTAAAAATAACAACTGACTTTTTCCCTATAGTAGATCATAATAGATAATGTGAGGTACGGGGAGAGATGATTGTACAGATATTCTGTTTGATAGATATTCATTTTGATCAACTTATAATAAAGATTTTGAACACCTGTTTAACTTTTCTTATTCATAATAACTTACTGATGGGCTTTTTAAAACTGATGCATACTAAAAGTATGTGACACATTAATATGAATCAGAAGCATGAACTAAGCATTGTTAGTCTAATGGATAGTTTGAGATGTAGCTTGTTCATCTTTTTCAACAAACTAGGAATACATTATTCCATGTTAGAATGGTTTAGGGTTATATCATTATGTATTTTTTCTTTGCCCATAACTGAAGATTTCATATTTTACATATAAAGTATATAATAAGTTCAGTACATAAATATGATTTCATTAAAATTGTGTTTACTTTCTCACTTATATAAATGTCTGATTTTAAATACACATCTATTATTATTAATGGATTGAATAATCCCATAAAGAGGGGGTGTCTGTTCATATACTTGCAGTTACATAAAGACCAAATAGTATTTCCATAGGAAACACGTTTACTTAGTAAAGATGTGAATACACTTTCATTAAAGGATTATTTGTTTTTAGCGGGTTTTGGCTTTTGAGATTAATGAAGAGGCACCCTCATTTTTTATGAAATAACTTACCAGTAATGTCTAAAGTGATGATTTTGATAAAAATGATATGTTAAGCATTGTTATAATTAAGTGGAACAGGAAACTCTATACATTGGTGAACTCTTATTGGATTCCAGGAGTTGGAACTAAACATGCAAAAAATGACTTAATCACTATAGTGTATTACATGAAGGGTGATGTCATAATGGCTGGCAAGTTTAATTGTATTTTATTGGACAAAGATTCCACTGCAGATAGAAAGCTGAGAATTGCATCTTCAGTCAAAGACTTAACAAATTTTGTAAACTCAAATGATTTTAAATGACATATATGAGTTAAGGAAAACAAACTCACTTCAATTTACCCATTATTCATATAGATATGGAACACAAACAAATACTGATAACATTTTTGTTTTAAACAATCTGTTGTCACATATCAGAGAAGTTTCAATATCTTCATGTCCATTACTGGACCATAATACAATAATCTTTAATATTGTTTCAAAAAAATTGGCAATTTAATGCATCACAGGAGATTACTAGTGCATATCATTAAAATAAAAGAATTTAAGGACTGGTATTTTAAAGAGATCAAACATTTCCTAGAAATAAACATGAATGGTGAAGTATCTGACATTGTCCTGGGGCATTCACTAAAGGCTTACTTAAATGGAAAAGTTACAAGCTGATATATTAGTAAAACAAGAGAATGGGACAGAAATTTAATATGCTACAGGTCAAAATAGACACAATAAAGTTAAATCTAAAACCAAATGACATTATCAGTCAGTCTGAACTTAAAAACTTAAATACAAAATATGTTGAAATTCTAAATCATAAAGTTTAAATAATACTGGAAAAACATAAACTTCAGGTATATTCAGTAAACCCCTTTAAGCTTGAATAAACTTGCTCTTAGATCAAAGAAAATGAATAAACTAGATCATATCAAAGAAATTATAACACATAGGTTCATAGGTTCATAGGTAGGTACTAGGCTATCAGCCCAAGGGCCTACGTAAGCCTAGCCAACAAGGTTCCCTGGCTTATGCCACCCAAGAAAGTTATTTTCCTGTGCCACTGTCGAGCAGAGACACAGAAGTGATCCCCAGGGTGTATTTCCTATTTCCCATCCACTCATCAAGATTTTTCTTGAAGAGTGCTAATGAAGAACTTTGCTTGACATAGATGGGTAGCCTGTTCCAGAGTATGGGAAGTCTCTGGGACAGGAATCTATCCCTCCAGCATGTCCTGTTTATTGTGGTGACAAGGTTTAGGTCCCTAGAGCATGTAGCTCAGAGGGATTGAGATTTCTTTAGGTGTAGCATGTCCAACAGTTCTGGGTTTGCATAACTTTATAAGTTAGGCAGAGATCACCTCTGAGTAGGCAATATGCTACAGAGTAAAGCTGGAGTTTTTTGAGGCGGTCAGTGTAGGGCATTTGTTTGAGGCCAGTAATCCTCTTTGTGAGGTACTTCTGTGGCTTTTCCAGCTGCTGCAGATGTCTTGTGAGGTACATTCCAAAAGAGGCGTTGTACTCTATAATGGGTCTAATGAGTGTCAAGTAGAGGGGAACAATGACCTTTTTTCCTGGATGAGAACCCTTTTGTGGTGAGGTGTGCCACATAGAAGGACTTCCTGACTACTGTGGCAATGTGACTATCAAATGAGAGACTACTGTCCACCTGGGTCCCAAGGTCTATTTTCATGCATTTGGTGTTAAGTAGATTGCTGCCTATGTGGTAGTTCATGGGCACAGAGTTTTTACCAAAGGAGATGAAGCTGCAATTTTTGGCATTGAGCTCGAGGGCATGGCTCTGACACCAGGCAACTGTCTCAGTGAGGCCCTTCTGTAGGATGCCCACATCATTTGGGGACTTGACTATGGCTCCTAGTTTGCAGTCATCTGTGAACTTCATTAGCCAGAGGCCTTCTGTGTTAGCCTGTACTTAAGAGAAGTAGATACCAAACAGGAGAGGTCCCAGGACAGAACCCTGTGATACTCCACTTGTCACTGCTTTGAGGTCAGATTTGGAGTCTGCAACTTTTACAGTGTGGGTTCTGTCCATGAGCCAGTTGGCAACCCATCTTGTGAAGTAGGAATTTATACCTAGTTTAGTGAGTTTAGCTATAATTCCAGAATGTGGGATGGTGTCAAAAGCCTTGGCGAGGTCAAGACAGGCTGTGTGTACCACCTTACCCTCATCTACGGCTTTGGTGACTGCCTCAAAGAAGTCAATCAGGTTCAGGAGGCATGATCTGCCTTTCATAAACCCAGACTTGGTGAGATCCAGAGTTTGGAGGTTACCAATGTCTTTATTTATGAGTTCCATGATGCTTCGTTCCATGGCCTTGCAGACCAGGCTCATCAGGCTAATAGGTCGATAGTTCCCAGGATCAGTGGTGGCTCCCCCTTTGTGGAGTGAGATAACTGTTGCTGTGCACCATTCAGTGGGCACAAAGCCTGATGCGAGGCTATTATTGAACATAGGGCTTAAGTGGGGAGCCAGTTAATTCTGAAGTTCATGTAAAACGCAGCCTGGGATGTTGTCCAGTCCCATGGATGCTGTGTTTTTTGCTTTAGAGAGTGCAGCCTCTACCTGCATAGTTGTGATTACAGGGACTCTGCATTCTTCCTGTATAGGTATGGGCCATTTAGGGGGTGAGAGGGGGGTAAAGTTAGCACTGAACCTATCTGCCAGGATGTTGGCAATATCAGTTGGTTCTGTAATTTTCTTGCCTTTGTGCTGTAATGCAGAGCATATCTGGGTGTTGTCATCGAAATTCTTGACATAGCTATAGAATGCTTTGTGGTTGTCCTTGGAATTAGTGGCAATTTTGTTTTCATAGCTAGCTTTGTAGGATCTTATAAGGGATCTCAGCTTCTTACTGAGACTGATCAGGGAGCTCCTCCACTCATGGGATTTTACTCTTTTGCAACAGTTTCTTCCTTCTGTTGTACAGTTTGTTTATGGCAGGGGACCACCAGATTGGCTTCCTTTTTTTGGAGGATAGCGACTTGGTTCTGTTTGGGATAGCATGATCCATGTACTCATGTAAGTGCTTATAGAGTGCATTTGTGTAGGATTCAGCAGTTGTAACTGTATTGTCCATCTGCATGGGTGTTAAGAAATTCACCACTTCAGTTTTAAGAAGCATGAAGTTGGCTTTGGAGAAATGTTTTACTGTGGTTTCCTTAACGGGGTTGGGGGCAGGATGTGGATATCAAGGTTGATTAGCTTATGGTCAGATCAGACCAACGAGGAGTTGACTTCAGGTGGGGAACACCGGTCACTCATGTTGGTAATGACTAGGTCTAGGATATTGTTGCCCTTGGTGGGGGTGTGGATAAGTTGATCCAGGGCATTGGAGTTTATGAATTGCAGAAATCGTTGAGCTAAGAAATTGGTACATGAGTAGTTTTCCCAGTTAATGGTGGGGTAGTTGAAGTCGCCCATTATTAGGGTGTTTGGTTGAACCCTAATATTTTCCAGTACATCAAGAAAAGAGGAGTGGGAATCCTGGGGCATGTTGGGGGATCTGTAGCAAGCTACAATTTGGATTGCAGTTTTGCCCAGAGTTAGTTGCACTTGGATAACCTCGGCTGCATTATGCTGAGCAACTAGCCTGGAGGTGTGGATATCCTTAATGAATATAGACACACCTCTGCCTTTGGTGTTTCGATCCAGGTTACATGGCCGAAAAGTGTGGTATGAGTTATAGCCTGGTAGGGCAGGGGTGCTCTCTGGAGCCTGGAACTAGGTCTCAGTCACTGCACAGATATCGATGTTCTCCATTTTAAGGAGTGCCTTGAGTGAGTGCGTTTTGAGATTTAGACTTCTAGCATTGAGTAGCATTACCTTCAGTTTTTGCTTGCCTGTTCCTGTTATGGTGATGAATTTGTTATTCGAGCCTTGTCTAAAAAAAGCACTATAGGGGCAGCAAGAGCCTTAGCCAGTATCCAGAATCCCAGGGCCGACAGGTGCAGGCCAACTGTGGCAAAGCATCATGGTCTGTTGACCATTTCATCCCAAGCAGACAGACACTGGATCCCCTTAGAATGACACCAGAAGCTTAGCCAATAGTTGAAGTCAATCATGTTGTCCTTGTACTATGGTATATATAATATAATAACATATAAATAATACAAAAATAAGAAGAACAGACATTAAAGGTATGCTTGCGGGCTTTAAAATATTTTATGAAAATATAAATAATAATACAAATAACCTAAATAATAATGATATAGTTGAAACTTTTCTAAGGGAAAATATGAATAATAAAATAAGTGAACAAATGAAAACTTGATAGTCCATTCACTTTGACAGAAATAAAAGATCAAATAAAAAAGTTAAAAAATAACAAGATTCTGGGCTTAGATGGTCTTATACCTGAGCTATGTAAAATACTACCGGATGATACAGTTAAAATATTAGATAAGGTCTATAGAGAGATAAAAACAACAGCTGAAGTCCCCCTATCATGGAAATATCCCTTGTATTACCTATTTTAAACCAAGATAAGGACCCTACAAAGTGCACATCATACAGACCCAGTTCACTTTTAAATATGAACTATAAGATGTTCTTGTGGATTTTAGCTAACAACATTAATCTACTTATAACTAAACTAATTAATAATGATCAAAGTTGCTTTATTTTAAATAGATAAGTACTGGATAATATAATAAGAGTACATACATTAATAGACTACACACAACAAAATAAAAATAAAAATAAAAAAAAACTTTCTATCATTATTCTCAATTTAGATAACACTTTTAACTCATTTTATTGGTCAAGCATTTAAAACACTTAATGTGTATAATTCCTCACCTAAGCTAAGTGCACTAATTTCTAAGTTATACAATAACTTCAATTGGAACAGCAATCAAATGAAATACTTGGTATAACCATTATGTCTAATAATAAAGAAATGACACAAACAAGCCTTCACCAGGTTGTTGATAACATTTTATGTTTAGTCACAAATTGGAACAAATTCTTATTTACCATGGAAGAACAAGTAATGCTTACTAAGATGATAATTCTGCCTAAAATATTGTTTGTCCTATAATCTTTAGTACTATCTCCACTCAAAAAATGATGACGAAGATTAATAATATTCTACTTAAATTTTTGGCATCCTAAAAAAACAAGAGTTTCCTTTGATTGTCACACAAAAGTTTGGCATAATGTTGGAATAGTATTCCCTGAGGGTCTATATCATAAGATTGAATAATAAAAATGTCACCCTACCTTTCATCGAGATGGAAATGTCGAAGCTGTACTTCATCGAATGGCCAAATCACCAATTTCTTTCCAAGGGAAAGAAATCGGTTGGCCGCTCTGTTACATCTACCCTTACTCGACTGTAGTGCAATCTCGGAGTTAGAATATTTAGTTAAGGGGGTGTGGGGGGCACAGCCCCCCATGTAAGTGGGGTGTGTTAGGCGAAAGGTAAGTTGACATTTTTGTTGTTCGATGTTATGATATAGACCTTTCCCTGATATTCAATTGTATGCTACTTCAATATTTGTAGAAGTTATAGCATTGTGAATAAATTAATCTTATTATTCAAAATGTTAACAAATACATCAAGAAATATCATTAGTAAATAATAAATATATCATAAACAGTCATAAAAATAGTCCCCGATATGTTTATCCATTTACTAAAAGATTTTTGCATAAATGGAAATACACTCTCTTCTCAAATTCTCTATTTAAATAACATAATTTCCTCTTTCCAAAAGTTCACATATTCTAACCATTGTATTAAAGACTTAATACTTATTATGTTTCCAAATGCATATACAAATGACAGCTTATAAACTCATAACTTCAACAAAATGCTAGTATTGAAATAACAAAGTAACAATTTATTGACATTTCTTAAATGGTATTGTTACTGTCAAAAATATAAGGTCTAAATATAATTAAGATTTTGAGAAATGGTTAATTTTACAAAAATTTAAAAACTTTGTGAACACAGATTAATAAAATATTTAACATAGATAAGAAATCATTCCACAAATTATTGGAATTCTTAATAAATATCAACAATAATGCAATGAAAAATAAATCATGCTTGTCACAAATTTATAAAATTCTTAAGTTAGATTTCATATATTTAGACAATCCATTTTGCAAGTATTCCTCAAAAATCAATAATGAGGATTTCTCTGAAGAATACAAGAAATTATATTAAAATCTACAAATAAGACTACATTTTCATTATACTGGAACATTTTCACTTGGAAATTATTACACAGAGCTTTTGTCTATCCTAACAAAATTACAATTATATATAAATCAAACACAATTAGCAGATGTGATTCTGAAATAATAGCTGATTGGATGCATATGGTATATTAATATGAAGTCCTCTCTTTTTGAAAGAAATTAATAATTTCTTTCAAGCTCTATTGTCAGATAGATGAAATATTTCTAAATCTTTTGTTTTATTTAATTCTCCAATTCCTGAGATAATTCCAAAATCCCAGGTGCGTCTTCTTTTGTCTATGTTTCCTATGGCCAGAAAACTAATTACTAATAACTAGAAAAGTAAAGTTGCCCCGTCCAGTGTTGAATTTATTAGAATGGCAAAAATCGTTAACAGCACTGAATTGCATACTATAAAGAAGAGAACTTCTAATGTTACACATTCATATAAATTTTGGCTTAAACTTAAAGACTTGCTTGAAAAATATTAATTGCTGTTGATATGTATAACTTTGATATATTGATCAGCTTTGGACCTATGCAAATAGTTATTTGTTTCTTTTATAATTGATTTGTTTATTTATTGTTTTAAAACCAAATAAAAAATAAATAAAAAAAGAAAGTACTACAATGCTGTGACTGGTTTGACAAAGGGTAGGAATTCTTAATCGGTTTGGTGAATATGGAAGACTTCCTTATAGTAGTATACTTAATATGTAGTTCTTGATTGATTGGTTACAGCTGAAAAGTGTTCTGAAAATAATTTAGAATTGATTTTATAAAGCAGTATTACATTAGTTTATGGTTGCATGTATGTATGTATTTATTTACTTTTTTGTCAGGCGAGTAAATTGGTCTGCTGTCCTTTTTCTGTCTTGCTCTAGGCTCATGAGAGAAATATACAAACAAATTGTTGAATAGAAAAGCAATAATTTCATTGAAAGGTAAAATGAATAACAATGCATATTAGCAGAATAAAAACAGGTTAAGATAGTAAATGGAAGAACTACATACAATTTTATGCAATTCATATAAATGAGTAACTCTTTCCCTGAGATCCAGAATGGAGCCTCATAAGTAAGTGAAACCCCTTAAGCAAGTATAAACTGCAGAAGCTAAAAGTTGCAGTTTATGTGATCATGAAAAATTCAACATAGAGACAAGTTTGCAAAAGAATTCTGGATTAAATTGCATGTCTCTGAACCAGATGCAGTTATCACCAGTATAAAACAGCACTTTTCAGTAGTAATTACAACTGGCAGCCAAAACATTGTATTGGCACAGGCACCCCTCCTCATTCACTCTCACACAAGTAAGAATTCATACACATGCATATACACACACACACTCATAGATGTCCCCACATATGCACAGATATGCAAGCAACAAGATACCTCTCCTCCTTCACTTGATCGCACTTACCAGTACACCCACCCATTCACTCATACACACATGCATGCACATAGACACACACACACACACACACACACACACACACACACACACACACACACACACACACACACACACACACACACACACCTGCAATATTTATCTTGTAACTAATCCCCTATTGCAACCACCCAGGCAAACATACACTGAAAATCACACACAAACGCACACCACTACCCCTACAATATATATCCTCTAACTAACACCCCTACTGTGACCACCCTGGCAAACATACACTCAGAAACACACACACACACACACACACACACACACACACACACACACACACACACACACACACACACACACACACACACACACACACACACACACACACACACACACACACACACACACAAAACTACATGAGGTTACTCATATCCCTGCTGACATGCATACTTACTGCTTCACACATGAACACACTCACCTCCCACCACTACATCTTTGCTTCACCTTGCCCAACGTTAGCTGTAATGTGGTCTTCCTTATTTACTTTAAAGGGAGAGCACAATATTTTGATCATGTTAATAAACATGGTCAGCCAAGCTAGATTATGCATTTCTTTGAATTCCTTGGCTGTACAACTGTCTTCCCACAATCATTTCTGGGGGGAGGCTACATGGTTAATTAACATTCACCAGTCTACCAGAATGCCTAATTAGCATTCAGCACAGTTGATGAGACAGTCCACTGCAGTGATTCAAGAAACATGTAGATTCATTGAGGTAGTCCTGCCTCTGAGTCAGAAGGGGCATCCATGAGGGGTTGGCTGCTCATGTTAGGGCTTAATGATCTGAATTTTGACTACAGTGCAGTGACCTGTTTTGTTGGTGACATTTAGGAAAAATGCAACAGTTTTATTGTAACACTGATCTAGTTTTGTGACTCAGATTCTGTGCAGGTTAGTGAAGACATATGAGGTACATATGAGAATCAGTCACAGGAGGAATCAATCTTGAATCAAGAATCTTCCAGGCATTATTTATGCCCCATGCCTCTTCAGCTCTACCCATCCATCTTCCATCATGGAACTGAGCTACATCTCTGTCTTCCACTTCTCATCTTTCTTTCAGTTTGTAAAAACAAAGCTACCTAAAAATGACATTTAACTATCACCACAGTATTTGCCTCAGCATTTCAGTATTGTTGAGCTGCATAGTCTAATTAGTTTGCATGGTCTTTTATTTTATTCCTTAGGAAATCACAGTGGTCACATTTGCTTCTTTTCACAGTTAACTGTTTGGACTGTCCAGGTAAGTGACTTGCTCAAAGTCATAGATGCCAAATAGAGACTCAGAAAATCAAGCAAAAAATTAGACGATAAAGCTCTTTAGCAGTCAAAATCAGTGCCATAACTAGAGCTGGGCAAAGGAGAGCGTAGGTGGGGGGGTTATTTTCAGGTGACAGTAGTACAGGAGTGCAGTGCATGCATTCATTTATAAGGTGATCAAGCCTTAGGATCATAGGATCATAAAAGGTTACTAGCCTAATGTCCCTAGGACCCTTACAAGCCTAGCCAAGTTCTACCCTTATTTCAATGATCAGCACCTATTGCCCTTGTTCAAGAGGAATACAGATGGAACCCCCAGGGTGAATTTATGGTCACCCATCCAATCATCCAGACTGCATTTGAAAAGGGCAAATGAGGTGCTCTGTTTGATATGAAGTGGGTGTCTGTCACAAAGGTGTGGCAACCTCTGAGAGATAAATCTGTCCTTCCAGCAGGCTCTATTAATGTCACATACATGGTTTAGGTCTTTAGAGTGAGTAAACTGTGTACCATTTGACCTGCAGATATGCATTTCCAATAAAGCAGGGTCAGAGATTGCCTTATATACAATGTAGAAATCACCTCTGAGTAGTTTGTATAAAACAGAATAAATTGAAAATGATTTCAGATGATCCAACAGGACAGATGTTGAAGACCTTGAATTTTCCTTGAGACAAACCTCTGTGGTCTCTCCAATTGCTGCAGTTACTTGGAAAGGTACATACCAAAAGGGGCATTGTACTCAATTATTGGCCTGATAAGGGAAGAGTAAGGGAGGTTATAACTTCTTTTTTTCTGGAAGCAATACCCTTACTTATGAGATGAGCAACATAGAATGCCCTTCTTACCACTGTGGAGACATGATGATCAAAGGTAAGGTTGCTATTAACCTGTGTGCCCAGGTCTCTTACCACTGAGTGCATACTTAGGGTGTTGCTATTGATGTGGTACATTGCTCTGATTGAAACGGATAATAATGCATTTTTGCATTGAGTTTAAGGCCATGACTTTGGTGCCAATATTTTGTTTGTGTAAGACCCTCTTGTAGGATGTTGACATAATTTGGGAGTCTATGACAGCTCCCAGTTTGCAGTCATCAGCAAACTTTGTCAGCTACAGACCTTTAGATTTTGCTTGTACTTCAGAGAAATAGATTCCAAACAGTAGAGTTTCCAACACCAATCCCTGTGGAACACCACTGGTTACAGGTCTGCTGTTGGAGGTGGATTCCCCTATTTTGACTAAATGTATTTTATCAGTGAGCCAGTCAGCAACCCATCTAATGATATAAGGGTTGATACCTAGCTGGTTGAGTTTGTCAATGATGCCTGAGTGGGGGATAGTGTCAAAAGCCTTGGCTATGTCTAGATAGGCTGTATGCACAGATTTCCCTGCATGCAGGGCCTTGGGGTGATTGTCTCTATGAAGTCTACCAGGTTTAACAGACATGATCTTCCTTTGATAAATCTGAACTGAGAAGGGTCAAGTGTTTGGAGATTACCTATATCTTTGTTGATAAGGTCCATGATGATTCACTCCATTGGCCTTGCAAATAAGGCTAGTAAGGCAAATAGCTCTGTAGTTCTTGGGGTCTGTGGGAACACCACCTTTGTGCAAGGGAATAAAGGTTGCCATTTTCTATTCAGCTAGGATGAAACTAGTGCTTAGACTATGATTGAAAAGAGTACTCAATTATATTGCTAATTCTGGTTGGAACCCATGAAGGACACAGGCTGGGATGTTATCAGGTCCCACAGATGCTGTGTTTTTAGACTTAGAGAGGGCGATTATAACCTGCTTTTTATAGATACAAGGCAGGGGACAGGTGGTAGGGATGTCATGGGCTATGTGTGGTGGGGACAGGAGAGTTTTCACAGAACCTTTCAGCCAACATGTTAGCTATATCCACAGGCTCAGTATGTGTGATATCATTAACTACCAGTTTGGCACAAATCTGAGTCTTTCCTTTTAGGTTATGGATGGAACTAAAGAATGCCTTTTTGTTGTCCTCAGATGCCGTATGGTTGTTCTCAGTTGAGGAAACTAATTTGGATTCATAGTTTGCTTTGGAGGACTTCACAAGAAGTCTTATTTTCTTGTTTAAGCTGAAGAGGGAGTGTTTCCAGTTTAGGGATCACTTCCTCTTACTCTTAGACAGCAATTTCTTCAACTTATTATAAAGCCTGTTAATGGCAGTTATCCACCAGGCTGGTTTGTTCTTCCTTAAGAAGCTTGTTTTGGCCCTATCAGGTATGGGTGAGTCAATGCTGTTATACAGGTGTTTGCATAACGCACTGCCATAGAAATGGATGCCAATACTGCAGCTGATGTGCTTGGTAAGTGATATTAACTGCAGCAAGCTGCTTCTTATTCTTTTCAACTTTGAATTGAAAAGGCATTAACTTGAAGAACTGCCCAGAAATGTAAGCATTAGCTATAGTTCTGTTAATAACCTTAATGCTTTACATGCTAAATTGTCAAGATGTAACACTTACTATATGGGTACATCACTCCGGCTGTATCCTTTTCAGTGTCCTATACTACAGAATGACCTTAGTTTTCTATTAAATATATGTTTATAATATAGTGCTAAACATCTGGTTGTCCTTTGTAATGAAGTTATGAGTAGCCATGTCACATTTATAATTTACTAATTATTTTCTGCTTTGAAGAAACATCTGCTGACATCTTACTATCTTTTTTTTTATGAACATGGAAAAAGGAATAGCAAACAAAATATCTTGCCTGAAATCTCATAAAGCTATATAATTATGTCTCACTTATCACACTTGCAAACAGTATTTGTATTATAAAAGCAATTTACTTTAAATTCTTTCATTTCTGTACAACTCTACTTCTCAGGTACATGCATTGAAACCTTGACTTTTTTGAAAAACTGATGCTGATAAAAGTAAAAATCCTCTTCCATGATTTTCCCGGAGGTTTGCTCTTTCTAGTTCCCTTCATGCTGTTTGGACTTCTCCACAATAGCCTATACTTCTGTGTCCAGATTTGTACAGGTATCTTTACTACTTAGCTATCATTGTCTTCAGTATACAGCCTAATACTAATTTAACTTGAGTCAGATCATCTGGCATATATTACTGTTGAACTGTTTTTTCCAAATACATAATCTTCCAAAGTGAATATCATTTCTTCCATGAAAATCTGGTCCCATATTATCTTTAATTGTAATAATAAATGTTTCACATTCTCACATTTCTATAACATTTGAAAAAAGTCAGCCCAGGATTGTTTACATGTTGGTTCTAGACAATATTCCAATTTCTTAATTGTGTTGCCTGTTATCAAATGATTTATTAATCTTTTTCAGAGAATGCAATGCCCTTCTTTCATTCCCTTCTGCCTTGAGTTTCTTTCTGTGGAGCCTTGACTCATTTCTTTACTCATTTTTCCTATAAGTCTTAATAAATTGAGCTGCATCTATCCATTGAGTATGCCCCGTTTTTGCCATTGCACAAACCGAGTACAGAAATGCAGAAGTTCCCTGACATTATGGGAGATGAATATCTGGTCTTTACTTTTATGTAAATGCACCCTTAAATGTGTATTAGTTCTGATTTGGCCTGCTGCACTAAAAAGCTATTATCATCAGTTGGGTTCTTTATATTTATCCATAGTTATTGTCTTTTAGCATGTTCATGTACATCTTTTATCTTGCCATTACCCCATATGTAGTCTAGGTTATATTCCTCCCATATCAGGCTGGTCTAGGTTATATTCCTCCCATATCGGGCTGGTCTAGGTTATATTCCTCCCATATCAGGCTGGTCTAGGTTATATTCCTCCCATATCAGGCTGGTCTAGGTTATATTCCTCCCATATCAGGCTGGTCTAGGTTATATTCCTCCCATATCAGGCTGGTCTAGGTTATATTCCTCCCATATCAGGCTGGTCTAGGTTATATTCCTTCCATATCAGGCTGCCACTTTTGATTAGACCCACCTTCTTTTTGTGATAACAAGATCCTAGACCTACCTGTATATTAGTATTTTTATTAAAATGTTCCGTCATTGTTGTTTCCCTTTCTTATCAATTTTTATCAGTTGACTTGCATCAAATGCTAGGCAATAGAAGTACAAGTGTGGCGACCCCAGTTCTGTTATGGTATTGGAGTACAGGCTTTGGCATCATGTCTTCTCTTATTACCCAGGACTAGTCAGTTAAAGGTATTCTGTATGTCCTATATTAATAAGTGTTCATCTGGAATAAGAAGATTTCTGGACATGATAGTATATGTAAGTAATATGATTGCTTTTGGTGCTATTTTAGTACTGAGGTGTTGAAACTGGGTAAAGAATAACCAGGATTCATTAGATTAAATGATCTTTAACAAATAACATAAGAAAGAATGAGGAAGCAACAATTATTTTCATATTGTCTTTTCTTGCTGTTTGGTATCTTCCTCATTCTTAAAATGTTGAGCTTCCTTTCCTCCATTTTCCTAATAACTTCTAGGGAGCAGCACCAGCACCACTTACCAGCTCTGTCAGTATCTCCTGAAAATATTTCAGACCATGCTTAAGGAAGTATGCTGATCTTCCTGTTTTTTACTTCCTTATTCTTCAAGACTTACGTTTTATTTATTCATGTATTTATTTATTTACCCACTCTTGGTTTTGGATGAGCTCTGGCTTCTTTATTCAGTAGTTTTAGTGGTAATGTTGTTTCCTCCATTAACGTCTGTGATCATATTATTATTATTATTATCTTTATATGGCAAAAAATGCATTTCGAATGCTCTGGTGTTTTACTGGGTGGGGGGATGTTTGCTTCTGACTATTTCTTATTCCATTTTTTTAGACATTTCTTCCTCTTCTTCTAGTATAAGGAGATAGTCTGTTTTTCTCCTTCTCCACTGTTTGCCAATAATAGAAATATTACTTTTCCTGCAGATTGTTTGTGTTGTTTTAGTTTTTTTCTTCTAGAAAGTGATAGCTGCAATGTGTACTACCCTTGCTTCATAACTCAGGCCCTTAATATGTTGCTTGTACTTCAATGCTATTTGTGTCTTTCTAAATAAATCTTTAGAGGTGTCAGCAATGCATTTCAATTGATATTTAACATAAGAACCTTGAAGTGCTACTTAAACATATTAATAAGTCTGTCACTGGTTCTTGCTGGATGCATTTTCAAAATACATGCCTTTTGTTGTTTTGTGTTCATCTGTATGATGGTCCAACCTGGACTATCACCTCAATGGCTGGATTTAAATATTTTGATAAGTACATCAATGTTAATATGAGTCGTTTAAAATTCTTTATTATGTCTTTATTTGAAATATCTTTGGTAATATATAGAAATCTGATATTTACAATTCTAGACCTGTTTTGCAAGTAATCCATTTTATATGACTTTCTCCATGTGCTTGTTTTTTTTTTTTTTATATAATGAGTGAACTGTAACCCCAGTTTGGGTAACCTCGTTGAAACCTTTTGTAGATATATTGTGGTTTTTGACATTCTTTCCATGAATATTGGTGCAGTTGTTCTGTAAGTTTCCATTTCTCTCACAACCAATGACAGTCTCTCAAATAATAGAAATATTTTCTTAAGATAAAATTTTAGTAAAACATGATCAGTTTCTTTCTCTATGATACTTTTTTGAAGTGTTTTTATCCTTTAAAATGTTCTATTCACCCAGGAGCTGTGAGAATATACTGCCATCATCTTAATGGAAAGATAATGACCTGGCATCTTAGCACCTACTATTTCCTCATATTCGATCACAGTGAAATGTACATATAAACTTCTACTTTTTTGTATTACACTCCAGCATTCTAACCATTATTGGTGAATAACTCCAGTATATAACACACTTCAAAAGTATGCACAGCTGGAAGAAAAGACCCTTGAAAATTCTCACTAGCCCTTTGGCTGACACCTTCATTTGTAATAAACTGCTTTTATTTTACATCCAATGCCATTGATATTTCCTTTCCCCATTAAACATTAAAGAAAAACAAAATAAAGGTTTCAATCACATTTACTACAAGAAATTAGAATTTAGTGATTTAAACTGGGAAAACGTTTTTATTTTAAATGCTCCCAAGGAATTTCCAGATTCAGATCTCTGGATGATGATGTGTTGTATTTCAAAATTAACCTAGCCTCTAATTTACTTAATTCTCTTAATTTATTTCTACCTATTGGCAGAGAAACTGAAGCTAATACCAGTATCTAAAAGCCTCAACATTTCTATTGTGTTTGTCAATAGCATGGGCTGTAATAAGACTTGTTAACAACTTATTTCTAACATCACATGAGTGTTCTTGCATCATTGATTTAATTTTTGTTTCGTTTGACAAATATACTACTTTACATTATGACATCCACACTTGACACCACACACAACCATGTAGCTTTGACAAGTATACCTGTTTTTGGACTTCATACCTTACCCATTTATTCTGCCTAATTCTTAAAATGGGCTTATGCAAACTATACTTTCTCTAACATATTTTTTATGTGTGTTTTATAACTAGCCCCCACTATGATATGCTTTGCATTGTCTGTGAATAGACTGGCCTTTCCATACAAAACTTTGTGGTGCATATTTCCTAACCATTGTCTGGCCTTATAGCACATGCTACAATGCTGCACTGATTTCCAAGCTTTCTATAGATAATATACTTTCAAGTGTTTCTCCTTACTTCTTGGTCAAAAGGCCTCTTTCCTAACTGTCTAATTATTTCATGCCACATTTACATGCTCTATTTTTTCTCACTAAACTAACACCTTTAAGGCATAATGCATTTAATTTCATGGCCCAGATACATCACATGCTCAGGTCGCACTTTATCTAACTGTTGAGTACCCTCCCCTTCCCATTTTTTGCACAATAACATTTCATCATTTCAACACTTTCTCATGTATGTCATTGTGGACAACACAGCCATTGCTAAATTATCTTAGGCCCTGTGTAGTCCCTGTAATGGCACCCCTATCAACCTAAAGTTGAGAATCAAACAAACAAGCAAACAAAGGTCTTCTACAAAAAAAAAAAAAAACAACAGACTCATAATTGTAGTAAGTGGCTTATCCAAGCTTCCTACTACAGTTACCAATTCACGAAACTACTAAATGCATTCATTTAAGAAACTGCAATATCATGTCCAGCTTCTTAAATGAACAACAGTACTGCACTTGCACCTGATTGACAACTGCTGATCTTGCCCCCTAATAGCCTGCACCTTCAATAGCTTCCAGTTCTGCCCCACCTGAGTTTTAGGCCTGGTTTGAGAACTATATTCCTCTTGACATAGCATCTTGCTAGCCCTTCCATGTACAAGTTCCTTATCCTGATAGCCCTTTCTGACATGCCACACATGCTGTCAGAGTTGGATCATGGTCAAATGGGGCCCAAGGCAGGGTAATGAGCAGGGCCCACCCCAGCCATACCAATACTCCATTAACTGTCTGTCTCTCCCTAATTGCCATAAAACACTGTTCACATTTGTTAGTTTGCACAGTATGTTGTTCTTTACTTTTACAGTAATCAGAGATTTGGGTTTAAGTTAAAACTTTTTTTTCAAATTTTATAGCAAAACCCTGACAGGCAAAAAAAAAAAAAAACCTCTCTCATACTGAAAACATAGTTAGTAAAACAACAACTGCAAACTTCTCTTCCTATAAACTTAACATTTATTTAAATTTATTCAGAATGCATCTGGCAAACCATTAAACTACAGGAGACATGCTGGAAATGCATCTGGTAACCCATTAAACTACAAAAGATGTGCTGGACTCCTAGTCAAATAGCATGCAGTAAACCTCTAATTAGTTTCTATGTGTAGGTTGCAGGAATTCAAAAGACAAATGCAGTCATTTGCTAACATCCTTGAACAGCCCACAGCATACACTTGTCCCTTTTCAGGGGCAGTGCAGAAACGTTGTCTGGTGAAGTGAGTTGATTAGAGTGATGCAGTAGACAAAAGAAGGCTTTGAGAATCAAACTCTGCAGTACAGGAAGCAATATGTTAATAGTTTATGTACTTAGTGCAAATGAATAAGGCTTAGACAAGCAGCTGTAGCCCAATACACTGTATTGTATGTCTTTAAGCCTGCAGATGAGCAAGCCAAATTAAAAACCTATTCATAGTTAAAATATTAACCATAATCTTCTAGAGTTTATGCTGTCCAATTTATCCACAGCAAAATAATAAACAGTCAAGAAAAAAGGCAACCAAGTATCATACCCAAAGAGGATGGCTTATATGATGATGGAACAGAACACCATGCCTCGCACGTACAGCATGCATGGCCAAACCAATAGTAGAAAACACAAAAGGCCAGCATAAATAGTCCAACGCTTTATTGGAAGATATAGAATGGGACATAAAAATGCCCCAACAATAAATCCAACCTTCAGACCGGTTTCAGCAGAATGCCTCATCCAAGGCAAACCAGCTGATAAAATAAAGAATCCAAGGAAGGAGTCCTCTCCTACCAATAGCGAAGACTAAAAACGCCAACAGCGAGAACCAACTAAGCAAACAGAACACCACGCCTCGCACGTACAGCATGCACGGCCAAACCAATAGTAGAAAACACAAAAGGCCAGCATAAATAGTCCAACACTTTATTGGAAGATATATAATGGGACATAAAAATGCCCCAACAATAAATCCAACCTTCAGACCGGTTTCGGCAGAATGCCTCATCCATATGATGATGGCCGTGTTTGCTTCAATCAGTTCCTTCTTTTACACTATAACTACTTTAGAATGCAGCATAAACCAAATATTTACATCCACACATGCACACTCCACCTCCACACATACCCACACACACACACACACACACACACACACACACACACACACACACACACACACACACACACACTTTGTGAAATCCCAAATTCACAGCTTAATCCTGCATTCCTACACACACACACACACACACACACACACACACACACACACACACACACACACACACACACACACAGAGTGGAAAATGCACTAAAAAAGTTTCAACATATGCACATTGCACTTTCCTTACTTGGTTGCAAACTGGTAAACAGTTGCAATTTCCTTCTGGAGAACACTACTGGCACATAATCCACAGCAAAGTGTGATAGTAAAATCTAAATACTGCTCTTTGAAAATCTGTCTGAAGCAGAAACGGGTATAGTCAATCAAAATACTGAAGCTCCGGGACACCTCAGTCCTCACTCTCATTGACTCAAATGTAGAACCAAAGAGAGAGAGGCTCCTGGACATAGACAGTGTGGCATCCCAATGATATCTGAGTGAAAGGAAGAGCAGCAGCAGCCAAAAGGTATGTGAGTGAGACTTGTTTTCACCATTTACAGGTTCCTCTGCTAACAATGGTCTCTAGGCAGCTGCCTAGGTTGCCTGTGCTGGATCCAGCCCTGCATCCTGTTATCCCTTTCAGTTGTAGGTACCACATCCTTCCAGTCCAAGGATTCCGAAATTGTTGTTTGACTGCCTTTCCTAACTTATCTTTCTGGCTTACTCATCACCTGTCATGGTTTATCATTCTCTGTTATCCCTAAGCTTGCCTATAAATTCTATACTTGAACTGGCCTGCTACCTTCCCTCTTTTCAGTGATTGGTGAGTAGGTGGGATGATGGCTATTTTAAGGCAAACATTTGAGCTGGAGTTCATTATATGACCCTCAGGATTTCACTCTCGCTCTCTGGTGTTATATGTTTTTCTACCCCACTACTTGATGGGTATCATCATTTATTCTAGTCCCTCTCTCTGACAGACATGTCTTCTCAGATTTCCAAATGGGAGGCCAGATAGGTAAAATTATTTCATTTTAGACTCATCTATCCCTATTCCCACAGGACATGCATACAGGAAAAACTCACTGACAGCCAGTGTAGGTCAGTGTGAAAGTGGATTCATCACATTTTATTGTAAGTTCCTCACATCTAAATGCAAATCTTTAAAAGCCCCCCCCCAAAAAAAAAAATAAAAGCAAGCATTTTTGAAAGTGGGCTGCACCCCTATACTTAAATCTAACAACAGCATGGACACAGCAGCTTTGGCAGAAGAGGAAAATATCACTTAGTTGTAGTCAAAAAGAATGACCTATGAGGTCTTTGTAACAGGGAGTGATTCCATTAACATTAATACTTCCTAAATTCTTCTTTTAAGTACAACCTGCATATACTGAAATAAACAGAATTTATTAGGGAAAGAAAATGTTCAGGTATCATGGTAAATGAAACAGATGCTTCATTGTTTTCTAAAAAATGTACTAGAAACTGTGTTGAAGAAACTGCAAACAGAGAAGACTAATTAGTGTTTAATTACTTTGTTCCATACTTTGTTCTTAGCTGGCTGAGATTCAATTTGTTTGTAATTGTCCTGTTCCACATCTGTTTCATTACCTCACTGACACCCAGCCTACACAGAAGGAAAAGACAAAACACATTTCACAGTCTGTTTGTTTCAAGTACAGTGACCTGAGCATTAAGAAAAGCATGCAATATGACAACCAGTTTGCTTTTGAAGTAGATATTTTAATAGATGTTTATTACTGTAACATTACATAGAAAGTGATATTTCCTTGCTATAATTTTGCAGTCAGGCCAGTCATGGAAAAACATATTTTGCTGATTCATCCACACTATAATTAGTATGCGGCTTTCCCATTGAAAGAATATCTTCAGAATAAAAGAAGTGTATAGTACATCCAATTGAATTAGTGTAGAGTGAGTAGCATCTTACTAGTGTATGAAACCATACTTGCCTTATTCTGGCAGCTAGTGCAAAGGATTAAGACCATAACTTGAGAATGATCTGCCTCCTGTAGTCCTGGGTTTGGTTCACTTATCTGCCATTTGCTACCTGTGTGAGTCTAAGCAGGTCGCATGACCAGGTAGGGCTTTGGAGAAATTGGCCTAGGTTCCCCAATATACAGTATGCCAGTTGTCCCAGATTCCACTCTTGTATGCTTATGAGTGTGCGCGCAAAATGCACTATGGACCAGATTCCAAGAGTTTCTTTCAGTGTAAATTCTGCCCTGATTCTGAAAGATGTGCTCTCAGTGTAAGTGGCCTATTTTGTTGCAAGGTCTATCCATAAACAGGCTTACACTGGGGGACCAGATTGCAGAACACCTGCTCTTGGTGTAAATGGTCACTTGCACTGACAAGTCTTTTGGAATCGGGGCCCAATGTGTCTTTGTGTCAAGAGTTGTTCATTTTCAACTTTTAATGAGTGGCCTGTGGTTGCTTGGTGCAGGCGATTAGAAGTTATTCCTCTTTGTTTAGTCTTTCCACACTACTAAACAACTGTGCCACTAAGACAAAAGTACCAATGACAACTTATCTTTTACTATTTAGCATTTTTTTTAAAAGTCAATTTCAACTCATTTTAACTGAATCTTGTGCTGCCCAGTGCATAACATAACAGTATTGCAGAAGGATGGATACTATACAAAGCTACTAACAAGAATCTTGGAAATGTGAACTTTTACCAAAAAAAAAAAAAAACAGTTGAGCAAATAAATATAAGAAGATGTGAATGATATATGTTTGAATAAAAGTATCCGGGTAAACAGGCAAAGTATGACTTCTATCCTGCAAACAAAATATAAATAAATATATATATATATATATATATATATATATATATATATATATATATATATATATATATAAAAATATAATAGCATATCCTCATACCAAGGTCTTAGCGTCTGTTTTCACACTTCCTTAAGTGGAGGAAGACACTCCACAGCAGTTACTTAATGTGTGTCTAAGCTGTAGTGGAGAGACTGGTAATTTATATTTTCAAGACAAATTCTACAGTAACCCACTAGCTGACCTTCCCTGTGATTTCTGAAGAAGGCTTGGTGATGCAGAGGTTTAACTCCTGAATGTTACACCAGTGATTTAGATTCATTGAGGAGCTCGAGTAGGTGCAATACCTGATGAAGGAGGAAGCACCATTGAGCACTTTTGATGACTGTCCTTTTGGGGGGCAGGGATGGAGGCAAACATTCTTCTTAGAGCTCTAGGAGGAGGCTGTTCACAGTAGCAGAAACTGATCTAAATGGGAAGGAACAAGGAAGGTGTGTATAGTATGGGACACACTGGTGCACATGTTCGCATAGACAGTCAAAGAAAGAACCATGTTCCCTGTGACTGACTTCTGTCTCCATTTGTCATCCAGCAGTGCACAAGAGACTTACTTGCCTTTTTCAGCCACTGTCAGCTGTGAACCAACCAGGATGCATGCTGATAGCCAGTAAGTCCACATTTCCCTAAAGAGCTAGTCTCTCCCCTTAGGGGGCATACTGAGGAGCTTTCTCATAGTTGTCATCTCTGACAAACAGTGCAGTGAAGAGGCAATAGCATGAGAAGAATGAAGGATTGCACTGGTCTTGATAAGTAACTGTCAGGTGATCTCTGAGTACAACAAGACAGAACATTCCAGGAAGTATAAAACATATTAAGTTAAAAAAAATCTAAATCTGAAGTAGCTTGAAAAAAATGTTAAATCTAAAATAACTTCTGAAGTGTTATGTCAAATTCCTCTACAGTGGATTGGTATCAGTTTTGTTACTTGCCATGTGATATTTCTTGATTTGCCTCTGTATTTATTTGCTAGGGTAATTCAGGGTGTGTCTGTCACTGATGAAAGCTAATGGCATCATACATCAATGATTTTAAACCTAAAAAATGTCTTGTCTTATACTTTATCTCATTCAGTGAAATTTAAACTTTAACAGGTTTCAAGCTTTCCTACTATTTGTGCAAGAATGGAAAATGAAGTGAGCAGTCAGATTTTGTAACACACAGCTCTGGTTTAGTGTGCCTTGCATTTTAAATATTTTTTCTTACTTTTCAAATATTGCTTGGTGTTGTTGGTGCATATAGCAAGGACAGAGGAGTTAAATTAATGTTATTCAGCTGTGTGAAGACAAAAAGCATTTTATCAGGATACTGTTGCTTCCAGTTGTATGCCTTCCTTTTCCTGAGCAATCTGTGAGTGATTTTTTAACAAGATCTCTGGTTTACTTCTTGAAAGAAGTTGCATTCTATTTTTAAGAACTCAAATTCTGGATGTCAAAAGTCTAATTTAAAGTTCTGTAAGTACCTCTCAACTGTCCCTGATTTTGCAGAATATCTTTGGATTTGCTTCACATTTTTACCTCGTCTCTCGTGTAATTCTTGATTTCTAGTAGATCACTGAGGATTATAGTCAGTTGATTTTATCAGACATTGGCGATGCATGTTTCTTATTGTTCAAAAAATACTTGTACATGTAAAACATGTTATTCTATTAGGGCTGGGGGTTGGCATAATGGATAGGATGTTTACCTCACAGACACAAGATGCAGGGCTTGATTCTCAACTTTGAAAGAGTAATTGCCTAGCTTTAAATGGCTCACATGCGCAGCTAGCTTAGTGAATACCTATGAAAAATTTAAGTGAATTAGAGTACATTTAAAAATTGTCTCTGATTCCACCATTAGTTTTGGCTTTGCCAGAATTCTTGAGCAAAGAAGTTGAGAAGTGTAGTTAGTACCTACAGTGGTTCGGCAGTTGACATTGTTACCTTACATTGATTGGTTTTCCTTTTTTGTTCTCAGTTGGATTGCCTTCTGTGAGTTTTACATACTGCCTGTGATCCCATAGGTTTTATTGGGCTCTTTGGTTTCCTTTCACATCCTAAATGCAAGCTATCAGGTGAAGTGGAGAATATCCAAATTACCTGCAGTTGTGAATGCAGTGCAAGTGTGTATCCCATAACAGACTGGTGTTTTATCTAAGATTAGATATCAAAAGAAAATGAATTCTAAATATATTGCAGTCGGTAATATTTTTTAGTTTCTTCTGGGACCATAGTCTTGTATTTTAATTAGCAGTTCTAAGAAGATTGTGTTTCTGCAAGTTCCTGCACTTCTACTTCTACAAGTAGAATTACTTGTAAAAAATATCCATTTAAATTTTAAACCCAGCTAGGCTACAGTCCTGAAGTTTAATTCACAGTTGTGGCAGAACTGTGTTCTACTACTGCCAGATTTGTATTAGTCATTTATTACTGCATTTATTTCCTTAAACAGTGTTACTAGTAAATTTCTTCATAGCCCGGTGTCTTAAACTGTAATAGAAGTTCAATAGTGAGAGAATTTTCTCTGGTCCAGTTTGTGCTTCAGTGCTTTTATATTCTGCTTTTCATTTACCCGCTTGCATTCTGTGTCTATCCCATTCCCTACTAACACATTAAGCTAAAGTTTTAAGAGCTCCAGTACTGCCTTTATTTGATTGAGTGCCTCTGTAGCTAGCCTGGTATTTTCAGCAGAGAGGTAGCCCACCCAGTGTCTTTTTTATCAGATTTGGATAGGTGTGGAACTGTGAGTAATTAGCTTTTCATCAAAAAAGGAAAGATGATTAAATTATTTTAATTATTTCAACTCTGGTTAAATATTTAAGTCACACTTATAAGGACCTGTGTGGTGATACTACTTTGTACTTTTCTGCTCTCTTCCATTTGATTGCATTTTTTTAGTTTTTTCTGGGTCCTTAGTCTTGTATTTTAATTAGCAGTTGTGGGAAGATGGT
Organism: Protopterus annectens; assembly: GCF_019279795.1. Classification (NCBI taxonomy): domain Eukaryota; kingdom Metazoa; phylum Chordata; order Ceratodontiformes; family Protopteridae; genus Protopterus; species Protopterus annectens. The sequence continues at coordinate 1,222,194,844 of NC_056732.1, forward strand.
GTTTCTGCATTAGTCTGTACTTTTATTTCCAAAGTGGAATTACTTGTAAAAGCTATCACTTTGTATTTTAAAACCTGCTGGGCCAGATTCTTGTAGTTTAAACACTGTTGTGGCAGAACTGCATACTATTACTGTCAGATTTGTGCCTTAGTCATTTATTACTGCATTCTTTTCCTTAAATTGTGTTAGTGGTAAATTTCTGAATGGTCTGGAGCATTAAAGTATAGCAGAAGTTTAATAGTGAGAGAATTGTTTCTGCTTCAGTTTGTGCTTCAGTGTTTGCATGTTCTGCTTATCATACCTGCTTGCATTCTGTGTCTGCCCCATTCCCCACTCACACATTAAACTAAAGTTTCTGAAAGAGTTCCAATATTGCATTTATTTGGTTGGATGCCTTTCTACCTAGCTTGCTTGTTCCTTGAAAATTTTCCCAACCCTGCTATACTTTTGCCATTGTTTTATTAGGCCGTGTTTCTGCCCTACACTCATTATGATAATCTAATTTCCAAAGTCCCTCCCTCCCATCTTCCATTGCTATTGACTGTTGTATAAGCTATTCATGTACTCTACCCACCCGCTGTTTTCCTTAGATTCATGTTACTGACTGGCCACCCAGCAAGCCAGTATTGTTTTGAGTAAGCCTCCTTTACTACGTATTGTCTCCTGTTCATTTTCCTGGAGCTCAGTAAAGCTGGAAGTTGTAGCCTGTATCCCAGAAGTGCTTTACTTGTATCCAGTACCATTCAGGCAATGATAAGCATCTTTGATTGCTAAATCACACATAAGTTATTTTGAGTGATTGCTATTTTTCATGCTTTTATATGAGCACTTCACTGAATTTTTTGGAAAAAAAATTCCTCTCACTGTTATTGCTATAATACTGTCTTGAAGTTGCTTTCAGCAAGGGATGTCCAGCTAGTTGTTTAAGTGGTTTGTGTTAGCATTGCACTTGTGCTCTTACATTAGGAGAACTGGGTTTATTCAGCTTATGACAGGGGGTGTCTGCCTGGTCTGTATGAGTTGACAAATATATAAAAGGACTTGAAGAGTGGTATTTTATTGGTGTAGAATGGTCTTTAAAATTGAAAACTGTAAAGCAGCAATATAGTGCAAAATGTTGTGCGCCAAGAAGCTTAGAGCAGCTAGTTGGGTGTTGAGTGGCAATACTGTCAGATTTAGTAGAATTCATATTGTGTAAACATTAAAGTTAGCAGAACTTAGTCCTTTTTAACATTATCAGCCTCACAACACCACCCGTATTAGCTGATGCCAAACAAAGCACCCTTAATTGCCTTCTAGCCCCAGTACTCCAACCCCTTCTAGCCTGCAAATAAAGGATTGGACAGTATGCTTCTGTAATTTACTAACTTCTGTAGCCTGATTGGGGGATATGTGCATCTTGAGACAGTGTAACAATTGTCTCATGTTTGCTGACAACCACTTAATCCTTAAAGAAGCAGACAACATGAGAAAGTTATACTTACACAATGACAACGGAGACTAAACTCATGCATACAAATGTACATCAGGTTGTTGAAATCATGCACACAGCACCCAGCTCATATAGCACACAACACACACATAGACTAATGTATGCTGATGCACTTAAAAGCAAGCTTCCCGAATGACACAGATCTCCTAGACCACCCATTGTCAAAGCTATGCCTCAGCAAACCCAAAGGCACTCAGAAAAAACAACACCTAACACCGCACATACTGTCATTCTCAGTGGATCCTCAAACATTAAGCTCTTAAGTCAAGCAAATATATTTCCCAGGTATCCATTATAAGATTTGCTGATGCCCCTCTAACCAGTCTGAACGAGGAGAAAAGAACTGTTAGTTGCTTATCTGGAGCCAGAATCCACCAACTCACACACTTGCTCAAGTCATTACATTACAGGAACCAGTATGATTCCATCATAGTCCATGTAGGTGTAAATGACCTGAGATGTACCTCCCTGGACTATATGAAGAGACATTATGGTGGTCTTAGACTGTGTATCTCAGACTGGTATTAACCTAGCATTGAACAGCATATTACCATCACCGAGGATGATGCCATAATAAGAGCAAAAGATGAGTGATTTCAACAACTGACTGTCTTTCTGGTGTCATTCTAAGGGGATCCAATATTTGTCAGCTTGAGAGGACATGGTTTGCCAACTACATTGCTTTATCAAGGATGGTCTTCACCTTTCCCCTCTAGGCTTTCAAATACTGGCTATAATTTTTTCCACCCCAAAGTGCTTTTTTAGGCATTGCCAAATTAACAAACCTACCTGCATAGCAAAATCAACTCAACTGAACATCAAAGTGTTACTGCTCAGTGCCAGGAGCCTAAATACAAAACTGCACTCCCTTCAAACCATACTTACAGTTGAGATGATAGACATCTGTGCAGTTACAGAGACATGATTTAAAGCAGCAGAGAGTACCCAGAAGTGAAAGGTTTCAGTTTCTTCCACACTTTTACATCATTAGCTGAATAGAAAAGGACTAACGGTAGAGCTGTCTCAACATCAGTAACAAGCAGACCTCTAGTGTGGTCAAACTGGATGATGTCAAAGGGACATCATGCCTGTTATACCTGGTTGACTTCTTTGAGACAGTCACCAAGGTGGTGGATGAGTGGAAATCTGTGCATACAACCTACCTAGACTTAGCCAAGGCTTTTGAAACTATCCCCAACTTGGGCATCATTAACAAACTCACCCAGCTAGGTGTCAATCCTTATATCTTTAGACAGGAAAATAGGGGAATCCACCTCCAGCAGCAGACCTGTAAGCAGTGGTATTCCACAGGTATCAGTCCTGGGTCTTCTACTGTTTGGAATCTATTTCTCTGAAGTACAAGCTAAACCTAAAGGTCTGTGTCTGACAAAATTTGCTGATGACTCCAAACTGGGAGCAGTAATAAAATCTCCAAATTATGTCAACATCCTGCAAGAGGGTCTTACAGAAACAAATGATTGGTGCCAAAGTCATGGCCTTAGTCTCAATGCAAAAAAATATATATATTATCATCCCTTTTGGTAAGTGTAATGTTACTGCTAACTACCACATCAATAACAACACCCTAAGTATGCACTCAGCGGTAAGACACCTGCAAACACATGCTGACAGCAACCTTAACTTTGATCACCGTGTCTCCACAGTGGTAAGAAGAACATTCTGTATTGCTCATCTCATAAGTAAGGGTATTGCATCCAGAAAAAAGAAAGTTATAACCTCTCTGTATTCTTTCCTCATCAGGCCAATAATTCAGTGCAGTGCCCCTTTTGTTATGTACCTTTCCAAGCACGTGCAGCAAGCGCAGAGACCACAAATGCTCCTCACAAGGAAAATTCAATGTCTTCAGCATCATTCCTTTGTGGATTAGCTGAAATCACTGTCACTTTATTCTGTTTCATACAGACTACTCAGAGGTGATCTCCGCATTGCATATAAGGCTATCTTTGACCCTGTTTTATTTGAAATGCTGCATATCCGCAAGTCAAATGGTACAGTAATTACTCACTCTAAAGACCTTAACCTGGTATGTGACATTAATATAACCTGTTCAAGGAACATATTTGTCTCCCAGAGGTTGCCACATCTTTGGAACAGACTCCCACTTCATATCAAACAGAGCACCTCATTGTTCCTCTTCAAATGAAATCTGGATGATTGGATGGGTAACCATAAATTCATCACATGGGTTCCACCTGTGTCCATCTTGGACAGGTGCAGATCATGTAAATAAGGGTAGAACTTGGCTAGGCTTGTAAGGCCCATAGGGCCATTAGCCTAGTAACTTCCTATGATCCTATGATCATATGTGCTGGAGTTCCTCCATGTGCGGATCACCACAGACAAAATTCCATACCATATCCTAGCCAGCTAGAGGTCAGCATTCATGACCCAAGAAGCTCACTGTGTATGCTTGGGCCTACTGGAGGCACTTATAATCCAGTCTAAAGCCCTACTCATGGAAGATTTTAATTATCCCTTTATAGACTGGGAATTGTACATGGCCTCAAGTTTACAGGCACAGAGAGTCCTGGACTTCGTAAATACAAATACCCTTTACTAGAAAGTGAATACACCTGCCAGATGATCCACAGTACTGGACTGAATGTTTACAAATATAGGAGAATGCTGTAGCCTAAGTTCTGGCCGTAAACCTGTCTCCTTCAAAATCAACTCCGTAATCCCATTAAAACCAGTAACAGTGAGGAACTACTCCAAAGAAAATTGCCTATTATTAAGTTATAGTTTGTCAAAGTTCAAAGCCATTCCAATCCCAGAGAACACAACAGCCTATACTGAGCTGCTCTCAGAAAATCTGTACAGCAATGTCAATGCCTGCATAGAAGTTGCTGTACCTACCAGACATAAGCCCAGGATTAGCCTGAGAAACAAACTGCCATGGTGGCATCTCAAATTAATCAGGATATACAACAAAAGGAAATAAAATATGGGAAATACCAAGATGGCTGATTCTCATGAAGATAAAACTCTCTCATCAAAGTAAATAGTCGACTAAAAGAACTAATGAGGTCAAGCAAAGCCAATTTGGAGGTTAAGTCAGCCTCACAGGTGAAATATAATCATAAAGCCTTGTACAGCTATATCAGAAACCTCTGGGACAGCACACTGCAATGTGCTGAACTTATAGTTAATGGTACCACATTCACAGTGCCTGGTGACATAGTGAACCTATTAGTGGACAAATTCATTTCCAGTTTTACTCCCTTCTTATCCCAACCATCCCCTCAAAAAATATACTGAAACATAACCCCTCCAGCTATAACTATGAACTCACTAAAGCCAAAAGCACAGCCTCAATGGGTCCTGATAACATCCCAGAATGCATCCTGAATATGAGTTATCAGGACTTCTGGAGTCATTATTTAACTGTAGTTTTAAAACGGACTTTGTGCCATGTGAATTGAGGACAGTGATGGCCATCCTTCTTCATAAAGAAGGACCTTCAACAGATCCTGGAAACTACAGACTCATTAGGATGACTAGTCTTATTTTCAAAGCCATGGAAAGAATTATCATCTAAATTATCAGCAAGGACATAGGACACATCTAGATACTGGATCCCTCCCAGTCTGACTTTGTCAAAGAAAAATCTTACTTACTCAGTCTGGTGGACTTCTTTGTAAAGGTCATTAAGGCAATGGATGAAGGGAAATGGTGAGTACTGCCTACCTTGATCTAGCTAAGGCATTTGATGCAATACCCAACTCAGGCATTGTCTACAGACTTATAGGACTAGAAATAAACCCATTTATAACATGCTGGATAGCTAGCCAATAGAACCCAGGAGGTTAGAATCAGTGAGACAACCTCCACAAAGAGGCCTGTCAGGGTCTATATTAGATAATCGAACTTTCAAAAGTTCAGCTGTCATATGGTCGACACCATGTGATCAAACTTTTAAAAGTTCAAAAATCTGATAAAAACCTACCTGACCATTTAAGCAGGGGGGCAAGCCCCCCTGCACTCCCCATACCATCCACTCTTTAAATATACCAATTCTGAGATCACAGTATGGTGCAGAAAAGGAAAATCTTCCCATTCCATGCTGTACAGACATCTCTGTTAAAACGTTCGAACTTTCAAAAATTCGATCATATGGTGTTGACCATATGACAGTCGAACTTTTGAAAGGTCAATCATCTAATGTAGACCCAGCCAGTCACCAATGGAGTCTACCAGTGCTTTGTGCTAGGCCCACTCCTCTTTAGGTTCATAGGTTCATAGGTTCATAGGTTGGTACTAGGCTATCAGCCCTAGGGCCTATACAAGCCTAGCCATAACAATTCCCTGGCTATTTCTTCCCACATTATTTACTTTTCTGGACCCCTGTCTAGCAGGGCTGCTGACGTGATCCCTGGGGTGAATTTCCTTTCTCCCATCCAATCGTCAAGGTTCCTCTTGAAGAGGTCCAAAGAGGCACTCTGCTTGACATGCATGGGCAATCTATTCCAGAGTCTGGGGAGTCTCTGGGTCAGGAACCTATCCCTCCAGCATGTTTTGTTTATTGTGATGACAAGGTTTAGATCCCTGGAGCGTGTAGCTCTGAGGGATTGGGATTTCTTATGTAGCATGTCCAACAGCTCTGGGTTTGACATGGCCTTGTATGTTAAGCAGAGATCCTCTGAGTAGACGATATGCAACAGAGTATAGCTGGAGTTTTTAAGGCGGGCAGCATAGGGCATCTGCTTTAGGCCTGTGATTCTTTTAGTGAGGTATTTCTGAGGCCTTTCCAGTTGTTGCAGATGTCTTGAGAGGTACATACCAAATGGGGCGTTGTATTCTATAATGGGTCTAATGAGGGATGAGTACAGTGGGACAATGACCTCCTTTTTTCTGGATAAAAAGCCCTTCGTGATGAGGTGTGCCACATAGGAAGGATTCCTGACTGTTGTGCGATGTGTTTATTGAAGGATTTCCTGACTAAGTTGTATGCATGTGGTTGAGACAACTGTCCACCTGTGTCCCTAAGTCTCTTATCACACTTTCTGTGTTTAGTGTACTGCCACCTATATGGTAATTCATGGATACATGTTTTTCCCAAAGGGATAATAATACATTTCTTGGCATTGAGCTTGAGCCCATGGCTCTGGCACCAAGCATCTGTTTCTGTAAGGCCCTTTGTAGAGTATCCACATCATTTGGGGATTCAATAATGGCTCCCCGTTTTCAGTCATCTGCAAACTTTGTTAGCCAGAGTCCCTTAGTGTTGACCTGTACTTCAGAGAAGTAGATGCCAAACAAGAGCGCCCCCAGGACTGAACCCTGAGGTACTCCACTTGTCACTTGTCTGGAGCTGAATTTGGAGTCGGCTACTTTACAGTGTGGGTTCTATCAGTAAGCCATTTAGCAACCCATTGGGTGACATAGGGATTAATACCCAACTTAGTAAGTTTATCTATGATTCCAGAGTGGGGGGATGGTGTCAAAGGCCTTGGCAAGGTCTAGATAGGCTGTGTGGACCACCTTACCCTTGTCCATGGCTCTGCAGACTGATTCAAAGAAGTCAATCAGGTTCAGGAGACAAGATCGGCCCTTCACAAACCCAAACTGGGTGGGGTCCAGTGTTTGAAGGTTGCCAATGTCTTTGTTTATAAGTTTCATGATAATACACTCCATGGCCTTGCAGATAAGGCTTGTCAGACTGATGGGACGGTAGTCCTGGGATCCAAGGTGGATCCCCCTGTGGATTGGGATAACTGTAGCTCTGCGCCACTCAGTGGGCACGAAACCTGAGGTGAGGCTATGATTAAACATGACACTTAGGTGAGGTGCCAGTTCATATTGTAGTTCCTGTAGTACACAGCCCGGGATGTCATCTGGTCCCATGGATGCTGTATTCTTGGCTTTAGAGAGTGCTTTTGTACCTGTGTGGCCGTTATTACTGGAATTTGGCAATCTTCTGGTATTGAGATGGGCCATTTAGGGGGTGAGGGGGGGTAAAGTTACTGAATCGATCTGCCAGGATATTGGCAATATCCTTTGGATCAGTATATTTGTTGCCATTCTGTTTTAGCTCAGAGCAGATCTGAGCATTGCCATTTAGATTCTTGACATAGTTATAGAATGCTTTGTGGTTGTCTTTGGAATCTTTGGCAATTTTATTTTCATAACTAGCTTTGGATGATTTTATGAGGCATCTCAGTTTCTTACTGGGGCTAGTAAGGGAGTTTTTTGCATCCTGGGATTTTCCTCTTTTCTGCAAAAGTTTATTCCTTTTGTTGTAAAGTTTGTTTATGGCAGGGGACCAGATTGGCTTTTTTTGGATGAGAGCGTTTTGGTTCTATTTGGGATGGCATGATTCATGCATGAGTGGATGTGCTCGTACAGTGCCTTAGTGTAGGATTCAGCAGTTGAACTTTCAGTTCCCGTCTGCATGGGTGTCATGAAGTTTGTCACTTCTGACTTGAGTAGCATGAAGTTGGCTTTGGAGAAGTTTTTTATGGTGGTTTCTTTACTGGGGGTGGGGTGGGATGTGGATGTTAAGGGTGATTAGCTTATGGTCAGACCTGACTAACGAGGGGGTGACCATAGGTATGGAGCATTGATTTGCCATGTTTAGCATCTACTTCTCAGATGTCAAAGCCAATGTCAAAGGTCTCTGGCTGACCAAGTTCACAGATGATTTCAAACTGGAGCAGTCATTGAATCCCTCAAGATGAGACTACCTTTCAGGAAGGTCTAATGCAGACAAACACTTGGTGCCAAAGCCATGGCTTAAAACCTATTACCAAGAAATGCATTATAATACCTTTTGAAAAGTTTGCCACCCAAGGTAACTAATTAATAAAACATCCTGATAAAAGTTCATTCACTAGACAGGGATCTAGGAACTCGTAGATAATAACATAGAGTTTGATCAGCATGTGTCCAGAGTAGTAAAAAAAACTGCTATGTTGATCAACGTATAAGGAAGATAATGGCATCTAGGTCCAGAGAAGTTATCATACCACTGTACTTGACTCTCATCTGGCCTATAATAGAGTACAATGCCCCCTTCAGTATATACCTGACCAAACCCATGTAGCAACTGAAACATCCACAGAGGTTCCTTACAAAAAGAATACAGGAAGTAAACATAATGTCTTACACTGATTTCCTCAAAGCCTTTACTCAGTATCATACAGACTTCAGAGAGGTGATCTTTGCCTGGCATACAAGGCATCCCTGAACCATATTTAGATGAACCTTTTGAACATCCACATAACAAACAGAATCAGAACTATTAGAGTAAAAGGCCTACATTTTGCTAGCTACATAAATAGGACATTCTGGAGAGACAAATATGTTTCTCAGAGAATTCCATCCTCAGGAACAGGCTCCCATCCATCTGAAGCAGAGTTCCTTCCTATATTCATTTAAGTGCAATTTGAACAATTAATGAGTAGTTAGAAGTTACACCCTGGTCTGTCTCCAATGTCTCTGATTGACAGAGGCAGTCAGAAAACCATCCCCTACATAAATCAAATTTGTGGGTTCCATTTGGATTGCACAGCTAGGCTTATAACTCAGAGATATTCAGATCAGAATAAAAATAAACTCACTAAATGTATAGTCTCTAGGGAAACCCAACTTAGAAATGTAAGCAGGACTGCTAACAAATGGTTTAAGTGAGACAGTCAGGCAGTAATTTAGCATCTGTATTACAGATCCCACTAAGCTACTGCAAGAACAATAAAATAAAATAAATTATTAAATTTCTCCAGGTAGGAGTTATGCATGCTCTCCAGTCCTTTCTTTCACAAAAATCTCTTTGCATCAAACAATGTAGGGCTTTGCTTTGTAACTAAAAGTCACCCCTAGGTCATGCTGCAAGCTGTACACCCTCCACTAATTCAGACAAACCCACTAAAAGACCATAATAAAAAACACTGTTGCTCCAAACATGATGCCTCAAAATCAGATCACAAAGCCATGTGAACTCAACTAAACCTACTAAAGTTTAAGGTGCACTTGCACTTAATGGATGAGTCATCCGCACTCTGATGAAGGGCAGGCAGAGCCACAGCCTGCATAATGCAAAGAACAGTGTCTGAGTATTCACTCATTACAAGGTGAACAATTAACAGGTTTACTTGAATATCAGCTGTCATAATGCATTCTGAACCAAAATGTTTATTCTTTACTTTGGGCAGGATTCACGAAGGCTTGCATGGAGTGTAACAGACGTGTAACACTCCATGCAAGCCTCACGATCCAGGAACAGCCCTAAACTCCGTGTAAGAGACCAGCTAAAACGCCTCTTACACGGACTGGGCGTGGACATGCTAAATACCTCACTTGCAGCCGAAAGGTATGCAAATGAGGTATATTAGCGATCCACGAAGCAGAAACCAGCTCGTGTAAGAGACGTTTTAGCTGCAGAAATGTACTCAGTTGACAACTGAGTACGTTTCTGCAAATTCCACAACGGAGCCATGTCAGCTCCAGATAAAGGGTGCATATGTCTCAGGCAGCATGCCAATGGCCAAATATGTGGCCATTGGCAAGGTAACCCGATGCAAAAATAATAAAATAAATATTTAAACCCAGCGCAGCCCAGCGCAAATGGGCTGCACTGTATAAAACATAAAAATGAAGGTTATAAACCCACAAATGTGGGTTTCATGCAATACATGGAATGACAATGCAGGGACCAGCAGACCAAAAACAACATGGCCACCGTGTAGTGGTTGCTAAGGGGGGAAGCTGAGTCTAAGACATGTAACTAAGCATTAGTAGGCAATCTCATGTAAATGAGGGTTAGGATACTGAATCTCACAGTCACATAGCAAATGAGCACAGTCTGAGTAGTGTAAGAGATACATAAGGGGGAGGAATAGAGTAGGAGATAGATGACATCACAGGGGGGAATGGTAGAAAGAAATGCAGTTCATTGGAGGTCAGTGTAACATGACAGATGACAAACACAGATCATGGAAAGAGGTGTGCCACAAGATAAGTCAGGGAAAGTCAAGAAATGGAAGGTGTACACTGTTACTTACACCAAAGTTTCTTGCTGGGCGTGCATGCACACGTGTGCGCGCCATGAAGCACGAGTAGGGCAGTGTGCATGTGTGTAAGGCAGACTGAGCATGTGGGAGCGTGTTGGTAGATGTTTAGCACTGTTTGCGCTGATGTGCGCGCGTGTAGGGCAGGCTGAGCATGTTGGAGGCTGTTGGCAGACGTGTAACAGTGTTTGCGCGGGTGTGCGCGCGTTTTAACCCGAATAAGTAGATTCTGAACCATGTAAGCACGTGTGCACGCGTGTAAGCCACTGTGAGCTTGTTTCTGCTGGTATGCACGTTGCTCCCCCCTGAGGAAACAGAAAGGAAAAAGGAAGCAACAGAATTAATAGAACGCTAGCAGGGATAACTGCTGAAGCTAGCAGGTGAAAACAATTAGAAGCAGGCAATTACACAGGCAGAATAGTAGCCCAGCCCAGCACTTAAAACTCTGCAAACAGTAGTGCAGGATGTTTCTCTTAAGAGACACTGCAAGACAGGAGTAAGCTAATGGAAGTGAAAACTGAAAAGCTTCACTCAGAGCAGAAATGTTAAGGGCTGCCATAGCTGTCATAATGAGACATAGGCGACTTGCTGAGGGTGGTGACAATGCAGATGGTGCCAGGCAACCCACAGTGAGGAGACGGAGAAGAGTGAACAGGCCCAGGGTCCCCTACCATGGGTTACATGAGCTGGAGATAGTAGAGTGCTATAGAGTGGACAGAGAGCTCCTGCAGCAAATTGTTGAGCTGTGCAGGCCACGCCTCACATACAGAACCAACAGAGGGGAACCCATCCCAGTGGAAACCAAGGTATGTGTTGGCCTAAGAATACTAGCAACAGGTACCTTCCACTGACCAACTGGCGATATGATGGGGGATATCACAGGCATCAGCCTCCAGGGCACTGCACCAGTTCCTGGATGCCATGTCAGCACATATCGGTGATCATGTATATTTCCCCAATGCCCGTGAGGTATTGGCCAGCAATATGCGTCTCTTCCAGCAAATAGCAGAATACCCTGAGGTAGTGGGTGCAATAGACTGCACGCACATACGCATCAAAGCACCAGCCGGTGAGTGGGGTAGGGCCTACATTAACAGCAAGGGCTTCCCCTCCATCAACTGCTAGGTCATGTGTGATGCCCAGGGCATAATAATGAATGTGTGTGCTGGCTGCCCTGGGAGTTACCATGATTCCCACATATGGCATTTGACGCAGCTGTACCAGACATTTACCAATGGGGACATCCCACACGGACACCTAGTGGGGGATGCAGGTTATGCACTGGAGCCGTGGCTGATGACACCCATCAGAAACGTACACACACTTGAACAGGAATGCCATAATGAGGCACATGCACAAACACATAATGTAATAGAGCGTGTGTTTGGGCTGCTCAAGTCACGGTTCCGGTGTCTGGACACATCTGGGGGAGCCTTGCAGTACACACCAACTACATGTACCCAAATTGTCATGGTATGTGCTATGCTACATAATATGATCTTGCGAAAACAGCTGCAGCAGGACCAGCATAAAGCTGGGCCAAACAGCCCCCCACCATTGCCAAGGCCATCACAGGCAGAGCGTGACTCGGAGGAGGAACAACCTGAGCCTACCCCAGTAGGCAGAAGGAGGCATGCCCAGTATGCCCTGGCCTTGGCAAAGAGGCAGTGCATAGCACATACACTGGCTCAGTAGGAACCCTGGGAATGATACCCTTTCTGACACACTCAAATAATAACATGGATGCCTAAAATGACATGACCTGCTCACAAACATGTACAGGGAAGTGTAATATGCGCATCCGACAGAGGCAGCCCTGCAGCACCACCTGAGGCATGAATGCCATGTGTTAAGTAATGTAACACCATGTACTATATGCACACCTGAGCACCCTGACTAACATCCACCCTCACCAAGCATGAAGCCACAAAATGACGATGGGATGATCAAGTGCAATTACTGGCTGAAGTAATGCAGTTAGTCAAAGGGGAGCCAATGTGTTTCAGGCTGGGAAGACATGCGGAGCATGACATGATGCACCACCTGCATAGGGTGGCGTGCACCTATCATTCCATGCCCCATGGATACTGGCAAAGGCTGTCAGTACCCACAGCATGCCCTGAATAGGTAAGTCTCAAAACACAAACCCACCTTCATAGGTACCACAAGGGATAGGAACCTAGATGTAATGCTACCCAATGCCAGAAGTCTAAACAGCAAGATGTGCGCAGTGTAAACACACACAGCATGGAGAATGTAGATATCAGTCCTGTAATAGAGAACTGGGTCAAGGCTCACATCAGCACCCTAACACTACCAGGTCACACCTCATACTGTGCTGTACAGCCGCAAAACATGGAACAAGCTACAAAAGGAGGGTGACTAGCAATAAATGTCAAGGATAACCACACCCCCATGTTGGTACCACAACAAGAAGCAGCATGGATTAGCCATGGTCAAATACCAATGGCTAAAACCGCATCCCAGTATATAACCTGCTGCAGACTACTGTCCTAATACCAGGAACTGCACCTGGCCTATGTTGGAATACATGAATATAGCAAGCACCCAAAACAACATATTGCTTGAGTGAAAATACCCAGACATACACCGGGAGCATTATACTAGCACCAACACAGTTGGAGAAAAGTTCCCAGAATCCATAAACAAAAATGCCCAGGAACAACATACCACTCCCACAAGAGTGGCAAGCATACTGGAAGTGATAATCAGTAACGTGTGTACTGGATGGCAAGATGAGAAGTGTATCCTTCACTGGTAAAACCAGACCATAGAGTAATCACACTGGATATACACATCCGGACCCAAGTCCCTGGCCAGAATACCACAGTGAAAACATGTGTAAAGCATAGGTTGCAGCCCTCCAAACTGATGTTGAATCCACAAAAGGCCCTGTGCAAGTGCAGAATATGGGACACACCGCAGAACATGTTATACAGGAATTCCATGAACACAGCCAGGAATGCTTGGAGTATGCAATCACAAATAACAACAACACACAATGCCATACACGCAGGCATCTGGCATGATGGACTCCAGCCATTACCAAACCATGCAAGAGAATGAGGAAGCTACCACATGATAGAGGAAACATAAAAAGGTAAGTAATCACTGACCAGTAGTATGGCAATAACATATGTCCACACATACAATCCACTAAGTCCAGCCACAACAAGTAGAATCTGTGAATCCAGAGGCAATGTGACACCTGTCCCAAGTACACAGACAACCACAACTCCCCCCAATAAATACAAATATATGTGATAGATGCAACCATGTATCCAAACCAGAGGTTGAGCTCCCCCAACTCAGTACTGTCAAAACTAGTCAGGAGGAGAAGGTAACCACATACACCACAAACCCAGTCCCACATAGACCTACCACAACTGTAAACCAAACACATAAACACAGAAAAATATTCCCGGAGGCCCTAATTACAAACACACCACACCAACAGAAGCCTCCAAAGCAGATCACAAGCAACCACAACCTCCAAACATAGCACATGCAACGAATAGTACACAAAGCTTGTGTGCCAAACAGTCACAGGCCAGAAGGAGAAACAACATGCCTGATACAGTTGTAATAGGTGTCTGTATAGGCAGACACACTGCTGTCCCACTCACCAGACTGAACAAGGGAAAGGGTAGAGTAAGCTGCCTGTAGGCTGCCACAAAATGCCACATAACACAAGTACACAGGTCACCCCAAAGCAAGCAGAAATATGATGCACTCAATGTCCATACTGGTGTGAATGACCTGAGATGTACCTCCCTGGTCTACATGAAAAGAGACATGGATGATCCCTCTGAGTATGTACCCCAGGCCGGTATGACACTGGCTGTGTGCAACATCCAACCCTCACCAAGAATGATGCCACAGTACAAACACAGAATGATCATGTTTAACAGCTGGCACAGTTACAGCTGTCAGTCCAAGAGGGTCTAATGTCTGTCTGCTTGAGATGTCAAGCATGACAAGCCATGCTGCTGTTCCAGGGATGGCTTGCACCTGTTACCCCTGTGCGTCTGGATTCTGGATAAGGCCTTTGCCACCTCCATAGAGCCGTATGTAGGCAAGGCCAAAAAGACTACCCACCACCCTAGAAAACATAAGTGGTAGGAAACATAAGGGTAATGCTGACCAATGCCAGATGTGTAAACTGCAATATGCATGCCCCTGAGGCACTTCCCATTATGGAGTACATCGATGTCTGTGCAGTGACAGAAGACTGCTGCAAGCCTAGTGATAGCACACAAGCACTACTAGGTTATACCACATATCATGTGTTATGGCCCCAACACCTGGACCAAAACATCAAAGGAGGGGGAGTAGCCATATGCAGCACAGACACCCATATGGCCAGGTAACTGACAATGCACAAAGCAGCGGAGACCACCCTTGTGCACCTAAGTGTAGTCCAAACTGATGTACAGTCTGTAGCATGCGACAGACCACACTCTCACACACAAGAACTCCACCCAGACATCCTGAAGACACTGGACAGTATGAATGTCCCACCAAATACCAGACAAGGTACACACAAATTACCACTTAGGTGGCAAACCATTATGTATGCAAGGAGTAATCAGGGACCTAGGGACACAAGTCGACGGTAATCTGTCATGTGACACTCACAATGCCAATGTGGCTAGGAAGATTTTCGATATTGGACACCGTATCATGAAAGGATTCACATCTACATCAACAGAGGTCACTGTGCCGCTGTACTGTTCCCTTATCAGACCCATAATCTAGTACAATGACTCATATGGGATGTACCGTACGTGACACCTGCAGCGGTTCGGAAGACCTCATAGTTACCCCACCAAGAGGATAAAGGGTGTAAAATACATGTCATATGCTGCCTGGCTGTAGACACCCCAGCTGAATGCAGTCACAGACTGCTTACACAGAGGCATTGTATGTCTGTTGTACACGGCCATGTCCAACACAGGAGTAATGGACATGCTCCACCACAGGAAATCAAAGCCATTGGAGCTGTGAGAGTGACAGATGTCAGCCTCAACACATAATGAAATAAGATGTGCTGGAGGGACAGATACATAACCCAGAGGCTCCCCACACCCAGAAACAGGATCCCAATCCATGTTAGGCAGAGCCCCTCACTGACACCCCTCAACAGGAATATTGTCAAGTGGATGGATGATTGTACATGTATGCTGGGGGTCTTCACTGTGTCACGACCAGACAGAGGCACAGTAAAGAAATTCATAAATGGCCATAATAGAAACATATCAAGGGGTGGTGAAAGACACACACACTCTGGCTAGGCTTACTAATGCCCTAGGGTGGATAGCCTAGTATGAACCCATGAACCTATGAAGATACAAATTGTACAGGACACTAAGGATAATCACAAGGCTTACCTAACTGATGGTAGGAACCATGTTGGGTATCCACATATATGCTCCGAATCACACAGATATTACAAACAACATACCAAACACACACACATATTGCTAACATACAACCTGACAGGTGCAGTGCAAACACCCCCCCCCCCCAGAGTGCAAAATATCTATCCCAGCAGACTGCTGGTCCCCTGAGGTGACAGCCATAATCTGCAAAGCAAAACACACAGCAGCAAAGGTATGTGATGGTGTCTTGGGCTGAGGCCAACATGGACTCCAAGAATAATGGAATGCCAAATCACACTACTGCCCAATGTCAGCCTTACCACAGGATATGTACCCAAAGAGCAGTGTACAACAACAGTGGTATTTCACAACAAAGGTGTTGCCTGAATGGATACTGCAAACTACCACCCCAGGATCCTGACAAGCTTGGTCTGCACAGCTATGGAAAGGATCAGTATGTACCGCAGATAGAAGGCTATTGTGGACCTACTGATACTGGACCCTACACAGTGTGGCTGTCATAACTGCAGATCCTGCCCCTAAACATGTTTGACCCATTTGAAGCAGTCATTAAGGTCATTGATGAGGGCAATGTGGTCCACACAGCGTAGCTGGACTGTACATATGCTTCAAGACAATACCGTACGGGTTCAGTATGGATATGTTCACCAGCTTAAATATGTACCCCTATGTCAGTAGAGGGGTTGCAAACCAGACCAAAGGCAGAACTGACATGGTCAGACATGCTGCATCCATGTCAGACTACAAAGCAGATATGAATGGCATCCCACAAGGCCTGGTCCTGCCCCCCCGTTCTGTATATATGTCCCATAGGTATAGGCCAACATGGAAGGACTGTGACTGAACATGTATGCAGAGGAGTACAAACAGCCCACCATATCCGACCCCCAGCTGACACAAGCAACCCACAAAAGGGCCACCTACAAACAGACAACTATAGCCATAGCCATGTCAGCAAGCTAATTGCAGAACTTTGTATAGACAACCACCGTGGATATACAGTAAGTGCCTACAAATTACCACACAGGTGTTAACCCATGAGGTACCTAACATGTAATGAGAGACCTGGGTACAAAAGGTGGTAGATATCCTGCACTGGACAAACATGTGGCTGTAGTGTTCGCAGAAACATATACTATATACCCACCCAAACATGAAGGTTGGCAGATGTAGATAAGGGGATGTCACTGTGGCTCTGCAGTCATCCTCCATCAGCGTCACAATTGACTACAATAGCCCCTGTGGTATATACCTCAGCAGACACCTCCATCAACTGTAAAGTCCACAACTGTACCCCACCAGGAGTAGCAAAGAGCATGAACAGATGCCATGTGTTGCCTGAGTAAACAAACTGCAGCCCCACACACTGCCATACTGCCCAGCTACAGGCAAGCTGTGCCTGATGTATGAAGCCATGTCCAACCTGGAATCAATGAACATGCTGCACCTTGTACAATCTGAATGGCAGTGAGCTATGCACATGAGAGACCTGAACCCCAGCACTGACATACATAGGACAAGCTGTACAGAATGATCCATAACACAGAAGGCACCCCCACTCTTCAGTAAACTCCCGGTACAGGTCAGCCAGAGAGTCACTTATCGACACCCCTCAAGAGGAATCCTGATGAGTAGATGGGAGATGGTAGTCTAACCCTGGGTATCACTGTTATGTCAGAGGTAGACGGAGGCACAGTATACTAATCATGACATATGTCATGGCAAACTCCAGTTACAATGTGTGTCGAAGGAAAAACACACCCTGTGACTAGCATCAGAAATGGCCTAGGGAACATCACTAGTGTTTGTCAATGTCCATCCATGTTGTGGAATACACTACCAATGTTGGACGAGCCTGGTGTAGGTAGTCCATATCTGAACATAATGCAACATGGTCATATGTGCACAACTGGCCTCTACACAGTCTGTTGTGCTCTCTATGAAGATGTCAAGCAGTCATAGGACTAAAGCCCAGGATACTGTCCACCACAGTGAAAGTACTGAACCAGTACACTATACGGTACTACAGTGTTAGGTCATTATGAAAGTATGTTGAGAACTGTCTGCAATGTATCCCATGCAATCCCTGCAGGCACAGTATAATCCCTGTTGTGGCAGACATGAAGCAGTTGGCCAGTTAGTACACAACATGACACCCAACACACAACCATAAATGTGAGATATTGTTGAAGTTCACACACACACAAATATGTGGTGGACTTCAGAGTGCAACATATGGAAAGCTCACACTGGGCATGCTCGCACACTTTGATAAATGAGGCATATGCCAGACAGCATGCCATGGAAAGGCTGAACTGGGCATGCTCACACACTTAGGCCATATCTCCATTTAGCAGTTGGCCACACATATCTGGTATGTGTACGTGTCAGTCCAGGAACCAACCACAACACAGCAATCTGCCCAGTGCACACAGTAAATGACTACAGAGACATAACTGATATAGTGGATCGCCATCATATGCAAACATCTTCCATAGATACACACGTTGGTCATAGGAACAGGGAATGCTATGGCAATAAAGACCTGCAAACAGTAGAACAGCACAACAAATATTGTGCATCCGACAATTGAACATATGGGTGTAGAGGTCAGTACTAGGCTTGTTGCCCTAGGGAATGACAGCTCAGCCAGAGTGTGCTTGGCATCTGCATCCCCAGTACAGTAGGCTACTGTGCCACTGTAAAGTAGGTCACATAAGGCAACATGTGAGGCTAGTGAACTGTGCCTCTGTCAAGCAGGGGCACCGTGGAGGTCCCAGGGATTGAATGTGCTGAGCCACAGCCATGTTGTCGGTGTGTGCTGGAAGAGGGTTGCTGAGGATCTCTAACAGTAAGTGTCCATCAATAACAGACTGAGGGGAGCCCTATCTGCATTCTCTGGACAATTCCACTGTCAACACTGTGTTGTAATGATTATGTGTGAATGAAGTGCCATGCCGGAACTGTTCACAGATGTCCTCCCTCTGTCGGCTACAGCTCTGCAATGTATTAGCTCACTCTGTCTGTTGTACGGCTCATATATGGCTGGTGTACACCTGACAGGTGTCTTGTTGTGGAGCAGTCATGGGTATATGTGGGATAGCATGATCAATGCAAACCGCACACATGCTCATAGAATGCAATTGTCAAGGATTATGCTGAGTGGCCAGTATAGTCCCCCAGCATGGGTCCTCTGAAGTCGTCCACCCCAGTCTTCACAAGTGTAGAGTCTGCTTGTGCTAAATACAGTTTGTGTGCTGTGACAACCTTGCCTGGGGGTGGAGATGGGATATGGATGTCCAGGGAAAGGTGGGTATGGTCAGATATCAACAATGGTGGTCTACCTCTGGTGTGGAACAGTGAGTACCCACGTTGCAGATGGACAGGTGCAATATGTATTCCCCCATGTGGCTGTGGTGTGTGGTTCTGCCATAGCACATGGACCCACAAATTGGAGTGGCTGTAGGGTAAAGTGGTAGAGGCCTGAGTAGTTCTCACACACAATATGCCTGTACCTGATGTTAACACCTGGAATGGTGTATGTGAACACCTGCATATCCCGGCACTGTTCCCAGGGAAGCTAAGTGTGTGTCCTGGATGTGGGTGTGGTGTTCTGGACTGGTTGTGTTGTGTGTTACAGGTCCTGTGGTCACAAAGCATGGTATAGAACATAACCTGCCAGTGCGATGTGCATATCTGACCCTGACGTAGGTGGCTGCAAATGCATATATATGCTATCCCCCACCTGACAGGTAGTATTACATGTACATACCTCTGTAGAAATAAAGATGTCAGCACCCTATAAATACTGCAGGTGCAGAACAGATGCCTAGTAATTCGGATAGTGCGCTTTGCTAATGCGTCTCCTTCAAATGTCATAATATAGTTAGGTAGGGGTTTGAATCCTGCAAATGCGCAGTGTGCGTGGGTGAGTGGGGCTTCTGTGTGTGAAAGTCTGTGAGAGGGAAATGTCCGTTTTGGCAACTGGGAAAACACACTACAGGATGCACATTCCCCTTTTTAAACACTGATGATGTCAGCGCCCTATAAGTATAGCAGGAGAAGCAAAACCTCCCAGTAATGTGAATAGCACCCTATGCTAATGTGTCCATCTCGAGTGTCAAAACATAGTTAGGTAGGGGTTTGAATCCTGCAAATGCTCATTGTGTGGGAGGGGGTTAGTGTGTGTGCAAGTTAGTATGAAGGAAATATCCCTTTTGGCAACTAGGAGAACACACTACAGGATGCACATTCCCCTTTCTAAACACTGATGATGTCAGCACCCTATAAGTACAGCAGGAGAAGCAAAACCTCCCAGTAATGCAAATAGTGCCCTATGCTAATGTGTCCATCTCAAGTGTCAAAACATAGTTAGGTAGGAGTTTGAATCCTGCAAATGCTCAATGTGTGGGGAGGGGGTTAGTGTGGGTGCAAGTTAGTGTGAAGGAAATATCCCTTTTGGCAACTAGGAGAACACACTACAGGATGCACATTCCCCTTTCTAAACACTGATGATGTCAGCACCCTATAAGTACAGCAGGAGAAGAGAAACCTCCCAGTAATACGAATAGCGTGCTCTGCTAATGCGTCTGTCTCGAGTGTCATAGCATAATTAGGTAGGAGTTTGAATCCTGCAAATGCTCAGTGTGTGTGTGTGGAGGGGGTTAGTGTGTGTGTAAGTCTGTATGAAGGAAATATCCCTTTTGGCAACTAGGAGAACACCCTACAGGATGCACATTCCCCTTTTTAAACACTGATGATGTCAGCACCCTATAAGTACAGCAGGAGAAGGGCAACCTCCCAGTAATGCAAATAGCATGCTCCGCTAATGTGTGTGGAGCTGCTTAGTGTGTGTGCAGCTCTGTGTGAGGGAGATGTCCCTTTTGGCATCTGTGAAAGCACTCTACAGGATGCACATTCCCCTATCTCAGCACGGATGATGTCAGCACCCTATAAGTACAGCAGGAGAAGGGAAACCTCCCAGTAATTCGAATAGCGCACTTTGCTAATGCGTCTCTCCCAAATGTCATAATATAGTTAGGTAGGAGTTTGAAACCTGTAAATGGCATGTGTGTGTGTTTGGATGTGGGGACTCTGTGTGTGTGCAATTCTGTATGAAAAACATGTGCTTTTTAGAAATTAGGAGATCACACTACATGATGCACATTACCCTTTCCAAACAGTGATGATGACAGCACCCTATACATACAGCTGGAGAAGAAACATCTACCAGTAATCAGAATAGTGCAATCTGCTACAGCGTCACTCTCAAGTGCCATAACATATTTAGGTAGGGGTTTGAAACCTGCAAGTGTGTGTGTGTGTTTGGTTGTAGGGAGTTTGTGTGTGTGCATTTCTGTATGAAAAACGTGTTAGTTTTGGCAATCAGGAGATCACACTACCTGATGCACATTACCCTTTCAAAACACTGATGATGTCAGCACCCTATAAGTATAGCCAGAGAAGAGGAGCCACCTAGTAATCCAAATAGTGCGCTTCGCTAATGCGTCTTTCTCACATGTCGTGACTTAGATAGGTAGAGGTATGAATCCTGCGAATGGCAAGTGTGTGGGGGTAGTAGGGTGTGTGTAAATGCAAGTGTGAGAGAACAGATCCTTTTGGCAAATACTACAATACACCAGATGCTGCATATTCCCCCAGTAAACACAGGGGATGTCACCACACTATCAGCACAGCCAAACAGGGCTAGTTGGCCAGTAATGCCAATAGTGCGCTCTGCTACTGGGTCTATTACCATTGTCAGAGTACAGATAGGTATGTTTTGGTAACCCACAACTGCCACGTGTGGTTGTGTTACACATTATGACCTTGTGTGGGTCTTTGTGCATAACAATGCATGCCATTGCCTAAACCAGCAATGGCATTGCACACATGATGTATGTGTGTGACACATACACATAAATACCCGTGACCTGCAGTAGTTACCATGTCTGACACATGCCTCGAGTGGATAAATGGTATTTGCAATGTATAACAATATGACTGTGTCTTACTGTGCAGGGGCCACGGTATGTGTCTATACAGTGTGGGTGTATATGGTAAAATACCTACAGCAGGGGATACACATCTGGTCTGGGCCATATAGTCTACATGTAGTCGATGTACAGGTGCTGCATGTTCCCACCTGTTGTGGGAGTGGTAACATGTCATTCCACTGCAATTCAGTAACCACATGCTGTGAACCCTTCAACTAGTGTGTTGTAGGTACAGTAATGCTCACGCACAATGTTTGGCTGGATGCAGTCCAGCCATATAAAGACAGTTCTTGAGACTGTCATATTGCCAGTGTTGTTATGGAGGATAGGTGGTTTTCCTGTGTATGGGAGGGTTGTGTGTGCCAGGCTATGAACCAGATGGCAGTCCGACACACTGTTAGCTGCACATGATTAGGCCCTGATGCTTTGTGCTGTGCCAACAACCTGGAGGTGTGTGTATCTGTGGTGCCTTGGGATACCACCCCCCTGTCCATGTGTGTTACATGTGTAGGGGACGACAGGCATGGTATGAGGCATAACCTGGCAGTGATGGGTTGCACCTGTGAGCCATGAATCAGGACTCTGGTACTGCACAAACATTGCAGTTCACCATGCTGAGGACAGTGTCCAGTGCATGCATCTTGCGGTGTACACTGCTGGTGTTGTGTAGCAGCACTGTTAGTGTCCTAACCTGTGTGATACATGTGGAGGTGGCTATGTAATCCGTGTCCTGCAGCATAAGGCAGTATGTGTGTATCAAGGAGCTTCGCCAATATACATCGGGCCATGGGTGTCACATGTAAGCTGACCCTTGCACATCATTGTGGCTTCCCTAGCATGTAAGCACACATTGTCAGCCAGCGGATACCCTATGAATGACATTAGAGATGGAGCAGAATGTAGACATACAACACCCTTCCTACATATAGTGGTAGCATACCTGGTGAGGGTATGTTGGCAACCAAGATCAGGCTCATACTGGCCTGTGCCACATGCTGAGAGATCCATTCTATGTTCCCTATCATGTAGTCCAGGGAGGTATGTCTTGGGTCATCCATAGTGGCATGGTCAATGAGTGAGTCATGTGTCCATGCCTCTGACTGACCTGTATGCATGTGTTCTGTGGTGGACCATAGTGCCCCTGAGGCATATCACTGTGACCTTAACCAGATACAGCCTGTTGAGCGGGACCCCAGTGCAGCACCCAAGACAGGTACCTGACACATCTGTAGCAGGTGTGTTGTTTAGCCCTACAGGCTGTGAGTGAGTGGCACACGGGATGTGTGTGCCATGTGTGGCATGTGCTCTGTTCCGACGGAACATATGCCTGTGTTCCAGCTGCGGAGGTGTGTGATGCTCAGGCAGGATGCTATTCTGAGTCCCCACGTATGCCCCAGTGTGTTCAGCATGCTGTCAGTGTGTGTCTATGTCTGACTTGTATTGTAGTCACTGTAATATGACATGCCACCTGACAGGGTATGGCATTACTGGGTTCAGAGAGCTCAGTCCCCAGATTGGCTATGTGGTGACATCCCACACATGTGTTGTATGTTCCTGGCCAAGGGTGATGGCTGACTGCATACATGTGGCAGCTGTGACATTGCCACATGACTCACATAAACCACAACTGGACCATAGAGGTGATTCACAGGTTACCTTTGCACATGCTACCCTAGTAGTGTGATTGCCATGGTGAGTACCAACACATAGGGCCAATGGGGAACAACATACTGAAGGTGTGTATGTGTGGGTGTACTGCTACTGTTTCATAGCACTGGCATATATGACTGCACACGTGGGTAAATGCCAGGTAAGACATGTGCAATGTGTCACAGGCAATGTACATGCGAACAGGATGGACAGTGATGTTCTGTCATGTGTAAACTTGACATACGTATCGTACGCTATGCAGATGTCACTAGGAGTCCACAGAAGCACTGTAACTCTGCATTGCAGGTGTAAGCAGTGTTCCAGGGAACCCCAAGCGAACATGCATGCAAACAAAGCTACAGTAAGCAGGGCTGGAAGTAGTTCATTGTACAACAAAGAAAGGGTGACACTAACAGTAAGTTACAATGCAAATATGTAGGCACTATCAACATGTACCCAGGAATACACAGCGCAGATGCCCATGGTAGAACTGATATTATGTCATAGTTAATTGTGATTTGGATTACATTGGTACTGCACACATATCAACATGTGCAAACATCCACATTGCATAGTCGTTGTGGGCAGCTTGACACTATTACTGTACATGTCCACCATTGCATATCACTACTTGCGTTAGCTTCCCCCATGTGCTACCCATGTATGCGGCTATCTGTTGACATCCTTACCACCGGCATGCAATTATGTGCAGCTGTTACACTTTGGTACGTACTATGGGTGCAGATAACAATTCAGGACATTCATACGGTTACTGTATCAGGCATGCTGGGATATACACACAGTCATATCAGCACACTGTACTGTTACCAACATGATACTACTAATACACTTCTATGTAGTCACCCTGTGCATCAGCAACATGTTTACTTGTTCCCGCAATGATGTTGGAGATTGCAGGAAGTGGCACAGTGTCATCATATGCACAGGGTGTGAATTAGGTATGCCTGAGTCTGCCACTGATACCACCAGTTGACATGTGTGTGTATGTGTGTTGGTGAGGGGCAGCAGTACAGGGTGTGGCACTGTTGGTACAGTGTGTGCGTGTATGTGGTCGCCCTAGGTGTTAACATTTTGCATGTGTGCATGCATGCACACAGTTCCACCTCATGGCTGCCATATACAGGGGTTTGTGGACAGCCACAGACTGCACCTGGCAGGTCATACAGATCACGGTACCTGTGCCTGGCAGGGGTGCTACGGATTGTATCCAGTACTAAGCCAGACTGGGTACTGTCATCAGAAGCGGGAGTGTGTTGACTGGACACAGGTCCTTGTTGGGAGTGTCCAGAGTCACATGCATGTGGTCTCCTGGGGCGTTCCGATGACAGCAGAGACCAAGCATTGCTGGGGCTGCTGCTGGCATTATGGGGGCGTGCGCGGGCCTCTTGTCGTCCGCGCCGACTGCCAGCTGCTGCTGTTGCTGGCATACGGCCACGTCGATGCCGCAACCGCCCACCATTGCCCTGGCTCATGGACATTTGGTTGTGGAACTGCTGTAATATGTCCCCACAACGTCTGTCTATGACATCAGTGAAATTACGGATAGCATCCGCGATGTCACGCATACTGTCAGTCATGGCTGTGCGACATGCTCTCAGCTCCCTCAGACCCTGTCTGGTGTACCTTTCCATACGCGACTGTGCCTGCATGACAGCCCAAAACATAGCTGAGGTTGATAGACCTCTTTGGGCACGTCTGCCAGAGGCATTACGCCCACGGATGCTCCCACGAGAACCCATGGGCAGCTGTCTGTGTGGTACCATCACAGGACCCTGCCCATGGCTGCTGTGTGGGGAAGCATGTGCCACAGATACCATATTACCCTGGTCAATGCCCACTGTATCCTGTCCATCACCTAGGGACAGTGGTGACAAAGGATGTACTGGCAGGATGACTGTGCGCAATGATGGGGTTGACAGCTGTGTACTGTCAATTGGCTGACCAATGGCGGACCTTGACACACCTTCCTGTACCATTACACAGATATCATCATTGCCAGTACCTGTGGCACCAGATTCAGGTTTCCTGCTGCAGGACACCAGAGCAGCACCAGAACCTGTGGGAGGAAGACAGGAAACACAGTTTACAGTGTCCACACAATGTTACCAGTGATGCACTTATGCACGTATGCACACATGGACACATGCACACATGGACACAGGCACACATGGACACAGGCACACATGCAGACATGCACACGTGGACACATGCACACAGGCACACATGCACACATGCACACAGGCACATGCACACATGCACGTGGACACATGCACACATGCACACATGAACACAGGCACACATGCACACATGGACACAGGCACACATGCAGACATGCACACGTGGACACATGCACACAGGCACACATGCAGACATGCACACATGCACACAGGCACACATGCACACATGCACACATGTAGACATGCACACGTGGACACATGCACAGTGGACACATGCACACATGCACACGCGGGCACATGCACACATGGACACATGCACACGTGGACCCATGCACACATGGACACATGCACACATGCACACATGTACACATGTACACATGTACACATGGACACATGTACACATGCACACATGCACATGTGGACACAGGCACACATGCACACATGTACACATGCACACATGCCCACGTGGACACAGGCACACATGCACACATGCACACATGGACACAGGCACACCTGCACACATGCACACATGCACACATGGGCACAGGCACACCTGCACACATGCACACATGCACACCCCACAGTATACACACAGAGCACTACTGAGTTACACTAGTGTTACTAGCATTATCAGGACTATTATATGTATTGTTAAACACACTCACCAGCATGGATGGCCTGCCTTGCTGTAACCCCGGAGGGACCTGCAGAAATGATGAGATTAATGTCAGTGGGCACAACTGTGCCATTGATACTGCATATGATACAGTGCAGTAGTACACCAGTTGCCTTTCACACGTCAGCTGCTGATATTGCCAGTATCACACATGCACAATTACATACTATGATGACAGCTACATACCATGGACACACCTTACACATGCATAAACTAACAGTGTACAGAAGAGTCAAGTGTACATATGGCATATTACCTGCACGCTGCATGTTGTGCTGCTGTGTGGATCCAGCTTCCATCATGATGCAGGTGTATTGCTGTTCCGGGGCTGGAGCCACAACACTTAGGAGTAGCCCCTCCAGTCTGGTGAGGCAGGGATGTGTGGCCACCCCACCTCCTGTGGCAACCTGTTGCCTGTAGATATCCAACACACGCTGATGGACATTTCTGATTAAATCACTGCATTGATGTCGTACCTGCTCATATGTCCTATTATGCGTGCCAATGTCATTTACCCTATGGACAAGGTGTTGCCACAGTGCAGTCCTCTCCTGCTGATTCTGACTGGTGCGGGAAAACAGTATGTCATACTCCCGCACCAGGCTCTGGTGTATCTCCTCATCTTCCGCTGCAGAGTAGGCGGGATTATGCTGATGCGCCATCTCCCTGGAAGAGAACACAAACAGGATATCAGCAGACTATGTCAGCAATGTATGGCACACATACTATACATGGTACTCATGTGTAGTGATATACTACTACTCCTCCCATATGTTGCATGTGTGTGTCTTGTGGTGGATACACAAGTACATGGCTAGATATCAGTGCTCAGCCAACACCTGTGCAAAAATACCTGCCACATTCCACACAACATAGTAGCATGCCCCATCGGTCAGCACACACTGACAGGTCCAATGCACAACCTCACTCTGGGGGTTCATCCCAAGGTACTGTATGTGGGACGCCATTCACTAGTGTGATGTGGACACAAGTTACTCGGCCTGGATATACATATCCCACCACCACCACCAGCACAGTAGACTACTTTGATATGTATGTGATTAGACAGTTATTCACTTGTTAGGACTGAGATGGTATCCATGCAGCACACTTGGCCAGTGGAAGCCACAACCCACACTGCTGACCCCTTTGCAAATGCTTACCACGGACATCCCACAGATTGCATGGAACTTGCACACACATTTCTAACCCAGACCCTATGCACAAAGGTTAGGCATCCTGTCCGGTGGACTCCAGACAGAGGCAGATTGTATAACAATAGCAGGAGGCTACTGCAGGACAGAGCAGATTCACATTAAGGGAAGGCATCTGTGGTCAGCACTGGTACTACGCTACGGTCTCTCATCACAATGGCCACGGCCAACTCTGGGAGGGAAATGGCCACAAACACTATGGATAACCACAAGGCCTTCTTCAGTTATGTTACACATATGGACCAAATGCCTCAGATATGCTCTGCGTTAATACACACCTACTTAACATTCACCAAACACACAGATATTGGCAACATTCTTACAGACATGTTCAGTGCACGTATCCCCACTCCTTCTCCCCCACCAGTTGAAATACTTATCACAGCTGTATGTAACCTCCCTATCATCTCACATGTCCAGGTGAGGGCCACCCTCAGCAAAGCAGAACACACAGCATCACTGTGACCTGATGGTTTCCCTGGATGTGTGCTACATGCACTCCAAGAGGACATACAACTGCATATAAGACTGATAATTAATCTTGGCCATACTACAGGATGTGTACCTGGACACTGGCATACAGCAACAGTGGTCCCACACCACTAAGGAGGCATCTCTACTGACCCTGGGAACTACCACATCATATGCATAACTGGCCTGGTCTGCTAAGCTATGGAATTATTCAGTATGGGATGCATATGCAGTGATATCGGGTACCTGCAGACACTTGTTCCCAGCCAGTTTGCCTTTGAGATGGGCTGATCCTGCCTTTTGAACCTGGCTGACCTTTCAAAGCAGTCACTACAGCCATTGCTGAGGGCAACGCACAGACAACTGCTGCCAGGATCATGGCCTAACACTGATTGACATGTAATGTATAGTCATCCCTTTGGTGGAACTACGCACACAACATATCACATGGACATACCTATAGATACAGACCTATGACACATTTGGAGGGTTCACAGTATGCAGACTATTAACCTGCTACTTTGCATTACCTGTGTTTGTCACAGCTGGTTGCATTACCACTGCTTCTGCTTCCTGCTGCTACTGTCACTTCTGACAGCTTAGACTCACAATGTGTAGCGTGTTTTTTTTTTTTTCTCTCTCTGTCTCTGTCTGTCTCTCTCCCTCTGTCTGCTTCCAGACAGTGCAATGAATGTATTGCATGTGTGGAGTGTTAGTACAGGATGCTTTTGTAGGTATCTGCATAGGTCCATGTGATGGCCTCTGCACCAATTGTAAGCCAGCATTTGCTAATTGCATGCAGCCAGTTGTGTACCGATTGCAGTTCTCACTGTGATTTCAGGACAGTGCTATAAAAGGGTATGTGAGATAGGCGTTGCCCTTTCAGATTGTAAGGGCGGTGACCATGCTGGTAGGCTGTAGACACTGTTCTGTGAGTGTAAAGGTTAGTATCTCTCTCATGATTCAGGCTGTGTTGTAGATTCACATTTCTCCATTCCTCTCTCCTGTTCCCTGTAGTAAGTGTGCATGCACAATGACACCTACAACTATATATAGATATATATTTATATATATATATATATATATATATATATATATATATATATATATATATATGTGTGTAAATATACATACATTTATATATGTACATTAACTGACATTATTACCTACAAGCTAGCAACTAGCATGGCTGTTTCTGTTCACACACTACTATTATGGGAATCCAGTAGTTTTGACAGTAATTCTAAATGACATGCTTTGTGTACTACACATCCTATATTCCCTTTATATTCATCCCTACTATTACATGTTATGCTTATTTTAGCACAATGTTCTTGTATAAGAGTCATGGCTTAATGGTAGGTCATACAGACTGCTGTTTCCAAGGTCCTGGGTTTGGGACTGACAGTGGGATTTTATTTTGCTTTTGAACTGACTGCAGGACCTGTCAATCAGAGTGACTAAGGCACTTTTAAGCAGTTGTAACCGGGTTAGTGCTGGTTTGCGTGGAGCTCATGCATGCGCTCTGGAGTTTAGCTCCACGCACACACGCGCACACCAGCTTACAACTGCTTAACAGTGCTTTCTCTGGCGCAAACCCGCGCTATTTTCTTTGAAAGAAATTAAAATGGGGAGACAGGAAAGTAGTGAAAAAGGGGTCACAAAGAGGGTAAGACAGTAGGGAAACAAACTTGGGATTTGCAGGAGGGATGTAGGTAAGGCCCATAGCTGCCCATTTCTTCATCAGCAACAGCTGTGCATATGTATGTAATTTGGTGTGACATTTGAAACCTTCCACCCCCGAGAGAGGTGTCAGGACAACAATAATACTTGTTGTACAGTCAATTGTAATTGATAGTTTCCATGTCCAGCAGACATGTGTGCGGAATGGGAAGCTATGTATGGGGCGTAATTTTTTTGTGGGTACAGAGTGCCCCTTTTTTTTTTTTTTCAGGTGAGAGTGGTATGTCAGGTGAAGGAAGTCGGTATAGCTGTGGAGGTAGGTTGGGTAGGTCAACAGACAAGACAAACAAGACGCATACAGGGGCGGTGTATGACACGTGTGGGGGGTTACACAATTGACGGGGACGGAGGTTTGGATATTCAGGGCCCATGAGCCCACAGATAGCAACAGTGGAACTGATATCCCCACCCATAGGCAGTTGCCACTGTTCCTTCACTGCCCAGGACGGGGCTGTGTAGGCCGGGCAACAGGCATGCCCGTAAGTTGTGCCACATGTGCCTCAAGCTGGCATAGGGGCTCGAGAACAGAGTCCCGGATCTCCCGACGCACCACAGTCCAGATGCTACGGAGGGTGAGTGGTGGTTCTCCTCTGGCCACGCTTGCAGAGGGGGGATGAGCCCCATCCCCTGCAGCGCTTCCACCCGCAGGTGGCACAGGGCCACCGGAGGAGGGTCCAGACTGGGCACTAGTGCCAGGTGCACTCGCCAGCTGAGGTGGGAGAGGTGGGTCCGCTGGAACCCACCTTCCTGTCGCCCCATGTTTTGCATTATGTCATGACAGTTTGGGTTAGTGACATATAATACCATTCACAATTAGTTGTAACAGCATGCATTAGTATTCCCATTAACCAAACACCCAGATATTCACACCATTGAACAGCGAGCATAACACATGCATAATTTGAACAGCAATACACAGTCCAACAACATGCAGGGTTCATTGATGGCAACAGGCCATCAGGTTTGGATGTATGAACAGGGCAGATGCATCAACGGACATGCAAATATATATGACCCAACAGGTTCAGTACCTTGACTATGGTGTGTAGTATCCTGGGTTCGAACCTGGCCACTACTTTTTATTTTTTATGACTGTCTAGACAAGCTGAGGGGTGTGTCTGTGTAAAGGCAGTTGTGATACGGCTTGCTCAATGTTGCCCGCCGGTTAGCTTGTTTGCGCGGTGTGCAGCTCCGCGAAAACGGGGTACGCTGGTTTAAGCCTCATTTGACTATCAGCACGCATTTTACGCTCAGCTCAGCTTGGGGCACATAGTTTCAGTGTGTTAAACCACTGCTCAGCTACGGGCACTCATTTTGCACCAGTTAAACCACTGCTCACCTACGGACAGATGCACTCACCCTGTTAAACTGTAGCTCAGCTGTGGGCACATCTGGCATTTTTTATTGTTTTGTTAACTCACATTTCTTCAATATAAATGGGCTATTTCATTACATTTTACATAAAATGTGATTTTATGTGTACATGTTTGTCAGGGACTTGTTTCGTGCTTATTTTGCTAAAAATAAAAATTGGTGTTGTGGGGGCTCGAACCATGACTGCCTGCTCTTCAGCCAACATCTCTACCACTACGCTATTGCTTCTTGGCTTACTTTGCATATTTAGTTCTTATATGCTTTCCCACTGACTGCTAACTGTGGCTGCGTTACGGCACGCCTGCAAAGACTTCACGGTTAAACATCTTTACAATTTAAAAAAAAATTATGAGATGTTCATTTGTACATTTTATGTTCGTAGTCTGTCGGGGCATGTGTTGTGTTGTGTTTATTCACATTTCAATGGACTCTGTCGTGGGTGTTTACTTTGGGCACTTTTACTCTTCTGAGGGCATGTCCGCTTACAGGGCTCGGCCTACGGACACGCCCCCTACTGTCTTACACAGACCGTGTTAGCCTTAGGTGTGACTCAGCATGCTCTCATGAATATGCAGAGCATGCTGACATCACTCCGTTTAACTGCAGCCTCCGTGTAAGAGTTATAACTCTTACACGGAGGCTTCGTGAATCCTGCCCTTTAACCCACAGCAAGCAGATAATAGTGACTCTCAATTTGTTTAAAAATAAAACATTTGCTTTTCTATCTTTACCTATCTTTAAAAAAATACAAGAAAGGTCAGTACAGTATATCAAATTAAAATTAAAAACGTCTAAACCTTCTCACCAATTATGACCTATGGAAACCTAGCTAGTTCCTGTCTTCAAGAGGAAAATGATGTTTTATGTTTTTTTTCCTCTTTGCAATCTCCACCGTAATTCTCAGTTAATACTCCATCAGGTATTCTGTACAGTCCAAACTTGACAAACCTTCATTGTTCTCAGCATTATTTGCAGATATTACAAGGACTCAAAACCTAAAACATCTCTAATTTATTGAAGGGGATTACAGTATAGTTCTAGACTATACACAAGACAGAATGACATCTAATGACTGAAAATACTGCAAAGTGCAGAAGTTGCTTCAGACAAATAAATTAACCTTATGCCTTTTTGATATGAGGGAAACCTCCTATCTCATCAGCTGTTAGATTTCTAATACCCACCACCTGCAGAGAGTACTAGGTGATAACCAAGTGTGTAATAACTGACAGTTTCAAATGATGAGGGGATATTTCTCTCTCTTAACCCAGAACCTCCCAGTTACATGAAGAAGCATAGAGCCTGAGTCACATGTTGCTAGTTGACAAGAAATGCAAAGATTTCATTAACCAAACCAAGAAAGAAAATATATCCAGAAAAAATTTAACAGTGAAAACAAACAAAACCAAAACCAAAAACTATTTGCTTATCTTATGCTAATCTTATCTTAGCCCATTGGGAGGAGAAGTATGTCATCATTTCCCAATATAAGAACTGTTGGATGTTATATAGGAGGTTTTTGGATGACATAGTAATACTTTGGATGGCAGGGAGGGATAGACTAGAAGAGTTTCTAACCTACATCAATGACACCACTAGTTTTTTGAGATTCACACACAATATTTCCGAAGGTTGTTTGATATATTTAGATGTAGAGCTTTATAAAGGAGAGAAGCAATACAATACTAGAGTTTATCGTAAGTCCATGTATTGTAACTCCTTCCTACATTTTGAGAGTGCACACCCCAAACATTGTAAAAAAAGTATTGTCAAAGGACAGTTTGTCAGGGGTAGTCGCATGACCAGCTCGGATTTAGATTTTCAAAAGGAATGTGAATTTTTAGAGAGAATGTTTGAGGAGAGGGGATACCCTAATGAATTTGTAGAACAAATAAGAAGAGAAGTTGAAGAGGGAAGGAGAGAGAGATTTGCCCCTATCTATAAGACAGGTATTGTCAGCAACAACAACATCCCAAAAATTAATAGAGTGATAGATTCAAGGGATAGAAATATTAATGAAGGCTGTGATTTTTCCCAGACCTTAATACTTGAATACAACAAGATTAATGCTGGGATTAGTAAAATCTTTTTTAGAGAATGGGACAAATTTGTATCCCTAACCGATATAGAAGGGTTGGTAACATTCCAAGAAAAGTGACCTATAGAAATGCTAGGAACTTGGGAAATATACTTGAAAACAATATATCTCAAAACATTTCTAAAACAGTTAGAAAAGGTACTTACAAGTGTGGGCACTGTAGGCAATGTTGTTATGTTATGAATAGTGACAGCTATTATATAGCCAGTAGAAACAAAATGATCAATAGTCAGGAATACTTTAATTGTGATACCAAAGGGATAGCATACCTGGCTTTTGTGAAACATGTGGGGCTTTCTATATAGGAAAATCTGAAAGAGCTTTAAGAAAAAGAATCTATGAACATACCTATGAAATATCTATTAAAAAGGAGAGTAATGCCCTATATAAGCATAGCAAAGTATGTAAAGATTATAAATTCAAGTTTTTAGTTATAGAAAGCATTTTAAAGGATGTTAGAGGAGGTCCTTGGGAGACCAGAATTGAATATAGGGAGCTGTGGTGGCAAGTGGCCCTAAATGCAGATACATTTCCAGGGCTTAATGACAATATATCTATATTACCTTTACTCAAGTTAAGAGCTGCTAAACTGTAAGATAATTGTTTTGCAGTAATAATTTTTATAACCACAAGAGGGCTCCATTACACCTGATTCAGGCTCACACTATGTTTATTTATTTGTTTTATCTAAAGTTATTTTATGGGATTTTATGAGTTTTAACAAGTCTTTCTTATGAAAACATTATGAAGTTCACAGGTTTTAATGTTCACGTATGAGAATTCATAGGTTTTATATCAAGAAGGTTGTGTTTTTTATCTCAAGTGGTAGCATAATATGTGAATATTGAATTGTTTTCATGCAGTAGCACTTTATTATTATTACATCATGAATTTATGCCTTTGAAATATTTAATGGAAATATGTAATTATATATACATTTTTTATTTTTTTAAATGTTACATACATATGTTTTATGAATTCTACAAACAGTCATATGTGCAATATTTTAAATGGTATTTTGAAATGACTTTCTTAATTTTAATTTCAAATGTCTCTTTAAATTTTAGAATAATTTCAATTAATCAATTGATGGTCAACGTTATACATACTGTGTTAATTGAATGTACTGATTGTCTGAAGAAGTCAAGAATCTGACGAAAACGCATACTGTCCATTATCAGAGGATTAAGGCGTTTACATGTTTTTTCGTGGCTGGTGACAGCCTTGTCTGCTTGGTTTTGGAATAAAGAGCTTTGGCTGACTTCCTGGTGGCGATTGTTTCATTTCGTGGTTGCCTTTTGACTCAGTTTCAGTTTGGTTGCATTTCCCACTTTTGGTTTTATTGTATTCGCTTATATTTGTTTTTCTGAAAATCGCCCAGATATTTATTTTATGCAATAATACAATGAATAATTTTTGATTTTGTTAGTCAAGTCACTTAAAGAAAGTTAATAGCAATTAAATGGATATTAAATACTCTTCTGAGTATGATTGTGCATTATATGGAGGGAGAAGCCTTGTTAAGTAGTAATTATTCAGTAAAGGTTCATTGTCATTCAAAAACATACATACTGATTGGACAGCCCAGTCAGTATGCTAGTTTTAAATCAAGCATATAACAATAGAAAAAGTCCAGCTGCTGAAGTACCATTCGGCATCCAGACTTTTCTATTGGCATATGCTTCTAGGACACAGCAAAATGTAAGAGAAATCAGGTAACTTCTGTAAAACTAAAGAAACAGAAATGGACTTGCTTTTCCCATCATTTCTGCACTTACTCTACTAAAATCTTAGCAGTCATACATCTGAACTATCCAGATTTTCACAGAATGTCCAGATATGTGTCTTGTAGTTTTGGTCTATTCCTCTTAAAAAATTGTTGTTTTCAGGCAAGCAACTGGGGACCGAAGTCATTTAGTAATGACAGACATTTAAGGTTTAGGGTTCATATCTTTCAGAAAATGCATGCTAATACAAAACGTTTCATTCCAGTAACTTTCTAAGTTTATAAGAGCATTAATTAAAATGTGTCCCTATTTTTGGACCTTTGCCTGCCCATTATGTTGGGCTTTGTCCATGTTTCTTGCATTAAGATGTCACAAAGGCACGCAAAAAAAAAAAAAAAAAAAAAACAGCAACTGCTGCTTTTCCTGAACAGCACCGATGTACTGTGCAAGCATAGGAATGTAAGTCCCATATGTATGCGCAGTACATCAGCAAACAAGGAAGAACATGAAGGAAAACTACACTGCTGTTAGACAAAGACATTATTTAAGAAAGGTAAGCAATTTTTTTTTCTTAAATAATGTCATTGCATAACAGCAGTAACCTACTCCTGGAAGTGAGCTTCACTGTCGTGATCAAATCACGCCAACCACAGGTAAAATCTGTGATACCCACACCCAGTCATGGCTTATTTTTAAATAATTCCATTGCTCAGTGACTGCTGAGGTTGGAGTTAAGAAATAGTACTTTGGTATAGGATTACAGGGGGAAAAGTATTGGAGAACTGGCAAATCATTTATTGAAATTCTTAGAAACTGGACAATGGTTAAAACCATAAATGAACTCTGGAAGAATATTAGATATGCATTTTTCAAATTAATTTCTAGTAGACATACCTGGACAATGAAGGAAAATATGATTAAGAGACCAGCGTGCTCGAATTAAAAAGTCAGGAGAATCTTAATAATGATGTGAATGAGAGCCATAATTAAGAATGAAAATCACATTTAAGGAGTTATGATTTACAAAAGTAAATCTAGAGAGATGGTGGAGAAAAATTCTGGCAGGTAAAAATCTTTATTGGATTTTATGTGGTAAAACAAAAAATGCAGAAATTACTGACCTGAGTCTAAACAATCAGGTTGAGTGTTTCTATTTTATGTTGTATAATCATTTAGCAACAGAACTGGCTGCATGGAATATGAGCCTTGTTACTGATAGAGGATGTTGGGTTGGTGGTCATTTTCATAATGGTAAAGTTGAAGAGGATCTTAGGGATTTAAAGACCAATATGGCAGATGCTGTAAATGGATCAGTTTCTGCCAAGATTCCAAAGCATTTACCAGGGGTGCTTTTGGGACCTTTTAGTAATTTGTTTGTTAAAACATTCAAAACAGGTAATACCTGAGGACTGTTGGACAAAGGTATTATTTATGTTTATGGGAGATGACATATGCAGTCCCGGGAATTATAGGCCCATTAGTCTGAGCTATTGCTAAAGGAAAGACCATGAAACAGATCATGATAGATGGCTTGGTTTATAAATGGGAATAATCACCAAGCTGACTGACAGTATAGTTTTATTGCTAAGAAATTGCATCAGACAATTTTGCTTTAGTTCCACAACTGAGTTTTAATGGAAAAGGATTAGGAGAAATATGATGGGTGTTCTCTATTTGAAACTTAGTAAATGTTCTGATTATGCTTAAAACCAGCCTTTATTGTAACTCGAGAAAAGAGCTTTATTCAACTATCCATAAAACATCCTATTCAAGCATCACAAATAGAATACTATTGCATATACCTTGATAATATGCAGAGAGTAAATCTGTTGATGTGTGTCAATGAGAAGTCTATTGGATAAACTTAAGGATTTGGATGTGGTTGACATTTTTTGTGAATAGTACAACAACTTTTTATAGAGGAAGGCTGAAAGGGTGATGGGTAGGGGATTTATGTTTGCCAAGCAGATGAGAATGGCAAGTGGAATGCCGCAGAGATACCCATGTGAGGCAGTTCTGTTTGAAATCTCTCCTTACATGAGATTATGTGGGCTTGGGCAAAACAAACGTTGCTGATGAGCCTAATTTGGGATTGTTATAGGATGGATGTCATGATCTGAGAAGGGACAGAGTATAAATAGAGCACTCGTATGCCTCAGTACAGTAGGACAGTGATATTTATTAAAGTGAATGTAGGTTGCTGTACCTATAATGTACTAATGCTGTTGTAAATTGTACACTGGAGTAGGTAAAGAGATTGGCTACTAAAGTGCACAATGATCTGGGGCATAGGACATTTAATGATCACAAGATACCTACAATATAATGACAAAGGCTAATAAAATGTTAGTATCTGTTATGAAGGGTTTTGTTTGTGTGATTTTTATGCCATTGGTAAGGGCTGTTGTGACCTCTCATTTGGAATATGTGACATTGATACATAAGGAAGATATATGAATACTATGTTCATGGAAAAAAAAACAGAGAAGGCAAACAGAGAGATTACAGGGTGAAAGACAGAGGGTAGCATGGTTAAGATGAGCAGTACAGGACTGAGCCAAACTTGAATGCAGGAGAATCAGAGGTGTAAAATGATTTGGTGCGCACAAGGCTAGTAGGGGACTGTGAGGGAATTCTTCTGAAGAGAAAAATGAGATTCAGTCTTTAGAATTCAGATTAAAGATACAAATTTCAGGCTAAGTATGAGAAATTTTCATTACTGAAAGTGTGATAAATAGATGAAGGAAATTTACTGAGTTGTTGGTAAAATATAAAGCAATGCAGCTCTTCATAACGAAATTGGGGTAAATGACTATAGAGCAGGGGTGGCTCATGGTACTGACTGCTGGCTTTCATCTCACAATAAAAGTATAATTCCTATCTTTATTTTAATTTACTTTTTTATTTAATCTATAAACAATGAGGTTCTCCGGTTCGATCCTCGGCTGGGGTGCCTTCTGTGCGGAGTCTGCATGTCCTCCCTGTGGTGGGTGTTTCCCTCCGGGTGGTCCAAGCCTCCCACATCCCCACATCCCATGCTGCAGGTGGATTGGACTACACTGTACCTAGGTGTGTGCTGCGTGTGTGTGTGGAAGTGAAGGTTCCGGGCAACTCGACACGACACCGAAACTCCACTGCCAACATTCATTCAAAGGTGATCCGGTGAGACGAGGTACCGAAAAAAAAAAAAAAAAAAGAAGAAGAAGAGAAGAAGAAGATTTAATCTATAAACAATATTCAATGTTGCTTTTTTATTTCAAGTCAGTAACTATGTGCATGCCACAGAGCAAAAGAAAATATGACTGCTGTTATTATTTTGCTATTTATTCATTTAACTGATTGCAATCAGACATCTGGATCTGCGCAGTCTCACAAATTGCTGTAACTGGTGGGCAAATGTATGAATGTGTGAGTGTGTGTGTGTGTGTGTGTGTGTGTGTGTGTGTGTGTGTGTGTGTGTGTGTGTGTGTGTGTACATAGTGCAGTGTCAAATGAGCTAATGTAGCCATTTATTTTATTACAGTCTGATATCTGAGGTTTAAACAGTCTACTAATTTGGCTTTAATTGCCGGATAAGGGGGCTCTCTTTGAATGTAGGTGCCTGAAACTGCTGTTGCTACCAATGTGATGCAGTCTTTATTGGTTTTTGCAGCATTAAAGTGCATTCCTGATGCTAGAGTACTGTACTGTGACTACTGTTTGTGTGAAAGAAGTTGGAATACATTACTGTTATTTTATCAAACTTAGGCACTTGTGCTGTGCAAAGTCAGCAAATCTAACTTTAATTTCTGGTTATGGAGCTGGTGTATGAATGAATGTGACTGAATCCCCTGCCAGTTGTTCAAGTTAAGTAAGCATTATTCTATCTTTTGCAGGAAAAATTTCTATGAGAAGCAAGTTGTTAAACCATCACTGTGGGTTCTGTTCATATAAAGCAAAGCTGAAATACATCACTGTGGTTACATTTTTATCACAGTCATCTGATGTGTATGCAGACAACAAAGCAACTAAAATAGTTTGGAAAAGAGGCTTACTGTGGATGAAAGACATTGATGATCCCACCTTTTATTCATTATTCTGGGTTTGCAAGGCTAGTGTATATTCATGTGAAGCAAATTGGTATCTTTTATTGCGGCTATATTGTGTATGAAACAAAGTTGAAGTACATTACTCTGGCCATTATTTTTATCACAATCAGACAAATGAAGTTTGCATTGTCAAGAAATGTTTCATTAACCATTGTATGCAGGGGCTATCAGTAAATGCATGTGACTTACACTGTTGACATTTTCTTGGGTTAAGCAGTTGTTATTCTGGCTTTGCAGGGCTGGTCTGCATTTGTGTGAATCCAGCTGGAATGCTTTGCTTTGGCAATTTTTAATATAACAGTCATCTCAGATACTGCCAAAAAAGAGTTGGCACAATCGATGGGTATGGGTGCTGTCAGTGGATAAAAATCACTATATGTGGAAGTTTGCAAATATTTAAAAGTAATATGTTGGCCTTAATTTCCTTCACTTCTCATCACTGTCAGGCATCAGCATTGTACTTAGTAACTCCATCTACCTGTGGCATCTGGGGCAGGACATGTGTGATGACAACTGATCACTGGCATGGTGTTGCAGCAAGTAGAATTACCATCTCAGAGCACTTTGATCTCTAGTTGAGATTTTGGCTGTGATTCCTTCTGTATGGCATCTTCATGTACTTTTTGTCACTGTGCAAGTTTTGTCCATGTGCTCTGGTTTCTTCCCCAGATCCTCATTTGAATAATATATATATATGTGTCCATTTGTGCTTTTATTTTCATTGCAGACTAATATCTGAATGGTACATAGAAGATAACTATCATTTAGTGGAGGTAGGGAACAAGGACTATTTCCAAACAGGATTTCTGTATCCCTGCAAGCATTGTTCTTCCCAGTTTACTGGGAAACATTATCTTATCAGATTTGACTATTAAGCTTTGTATACAACTTTTTATTTTTTATTTTTTTGTGAAAGGGAAAAATAAGACTGAATTTCTTTCCTTATGCATGCCTTTTTTTCAGGCCACCTCTGGATCAAAAGTTTGGAAAAAAGCTCTAAGCTGAACATCAGAACAACTAGAAAAACCTATTACCTTTGCAGACCAAGTAGACCCCCTAGACCCCAGGCTTAATTTATTTACTGCCTCCACGATTACTATCATGAGATTTGGCCAGTTAGGGTATGTTGAACGAATACACTAGAAAGCCAAAAGGTAAAACAGTGTTTAAAGACTAGAAAGGAGTCATCTTTCTGAATGGTGAGGAGCCAGGATGGAGGAAATGGGAGGGGCATTGTGGGTGCAGGCAAGACCAGTTTGTGATAGGGGGCCCTGCTGAATCCTATGTCTATGGCTCCATTTCATGTAAGGCTAGCCCTTTTGACCACAATCATATATCTATGGTGTATATATTCATTAAGTGGCTGCAATGAGTTATCACTGAAGCAGTCTGTGGATGAAAGTAACTGACCTGTCCACATCTATTTGATTATAGTTAAATGGCCTTATACCATAACCCCACCCCACTCCAGTTAGCTTTGCCCAATCAGTTGCTTCTTGCAGCCCAACCTTGCTTTAAAGTCAGACATAACCGCTGTTGGAAAGAGATTATGGTAGGAGCTGGGAATGGTTATAGGGAGACACATTTGCATGGTGGAAGCTATAAAACAGGACAATCCATAGATTTTAAGTCTCCACATGTTGGCTCATATATGTGTATACGTATAAAACTGTGTGTTTGTGTGTGTGTGTGTGTGTGTGTGTGTGTGTGTGTGTGTGTGTGTGTGTGTGTGTGTGTGTGTGTGTGTGTGTGTTTTCAGGCATAAAACTGAAATAAAGCAGGAATTATACCTCTGGAATCTTAGTTGTTCATAGCATCTACTCAGTCACCAAATGATTTAAGATTTCATTGTGCGTAATAGGACTTCATTATCATTATCCTGCAGATCAAATGTTCCTGTAAAATTAGGCTACCGTCTGATTCAGTATGTGTTCCTATAATAATTTGCCTTTAATCTTATCCTGCAGATCAAATGTTCCTGTAAAATTGCAC
This sequence comes from Protopterus annectens, assembly GCF_019279795.1. NCBI lineage: Eukaryota > Metazoa > Chordata > Ceratodontiformes > Protopteridae > Protopterus > Protopterus annectens. Next base: position 1,222,236,012 of record NC_056732.1, read on the forward strand.
TGCAGTCTGATTCAGTATACATTTTCCTTAGGTTTATTGTGGCAGGTTTGCTTGTATCTATGGCAACTGCAGTCTGGCTTCAGTGTGAAAACTGGTGGGAAAAATAAAGATAATAGCTGTGTTGCAGAACATATGTGTAATACTGTTATAAATCAAAGTTCCACTCTCAGGAAATATTCATTTAAGTGGCTTACATAATTTGAAATCAATTTGAAATGAAGCTTTTTACTGTCTCAGTTCATCTTGTGTCTGTCTTAACAACTTTTGCACATTGTCTGTATAAGCATCTCATTTTCTTGAGCAACAACCATTTTATGCTATCATATGATGTCATTCATGAGCTGAATCATTTCTGTAGATCCTTTCTGGATAATTTTTCCATGATTGGAAGCAATGATATTTCATGTTTGTTTGCAGCTTTTTTTAGTTACATTATTTATCAGAACATGTTTTTATGATTACCCCTTTTGTACTCATTCGGTAATTAAAACTTAATTTACACTGATTTTGTGCTACTGAAAAAATGCAGAAAAATAGAAACAAGTTGGAATAATATTCAAGTTTTACCAGGCAATCTATTCAACATCTGCATTGCAAAAAGCTCACTATAGTAAGGTGGGTGGAATTCAGTTGATAAGGATGAGGGGTGATGTAGAGGGGGTGTAGCAGAGACTCTCCAGCACTATTACACAAAGCTGGCTGCTCTATACAATGGCAATGAAGCGTGACTTCAAATTTTATCACAATGCACCACACCTGTACAGCAATTCACAGAGTCAGGTATTGAAAACAGTACGGTATGCCATAACACATGGCTGGTTATTTTTTTTTCAATAATGTCTCAAGTATGGCTGTCTGACAGTCCCAAACAAATCTGTGTTTGTGTGTGTGTGTGTGTGTGTGTGTGTGTGTGTGTGTGTGTGTGTGTGTGTGTGTGTGTGTGTGTGTGTGTGCGTGTGTGTGACTTGATACTGCTTACAGCTAAATAAGTCTAAGTTATTTTTTTGGGATCTGCATATCACCCCCTGTAAATCAAATATAAATCAAACTTGTAAGTCACATTTTTGTTGCACTGCTAGGCCTTCAAGGGCCCTAGTTGTTGTTAGCCTTGTACACACCTATGAAAATATGAACCTATATATTTTTCATGGCAATATGATCTTTAGGATATGCACAGATGTGATGCTGTTTGAAAATTGCCTGCATGGACAGTATATTACTGTGACATATTTTACATCAGGGTACCAAGGATCAGCTGCAGGGTATCAAACAACATATACTATGCAGACATATTCCAGTTTCTGCCTTCTGCTTGTTCACTGTTTGGAGAGGATCACTGGATAAAAAAAAAGAATGAATTAATTTTTTCTTCTGGGGCAAAATCCCTTCAGATCTATGCTGCTAGTTTTACTTAGACAAATGACATTTGTACCTGAACATATTAACATTTAAAAATTATGTTACGCAATGCTTTTTATCAATTTGAGGCATATTACAAGATCACACCTTCTTATCCCTATACATGGTAAGGCTTTTGTCCAGCTATGCCCAACTGTATATTGCATACTATAAAACAGTAGTAATAGTAGTACATAAAACATGAAAGAAACAAATGTCGGCTAACTGTGAACTAGTTAGTGGAATAGTGTAGTTATGCATTACGGCTGACAAAAGAAAAGTTAAATGTTTGTTTAGGAAGGTAGCATATATACGTTTATGTGTTTATTTCTGTGTACGCATTTGCTGCTTTGTTGCTGGAATTTGCCATGTAGAATGCTGGAGTGAAAGCATTTAGACAAGTCTCCCTAATGTGTGTTATCATTCTTCCCTAAAGTTATTGGACACTAGTTAAGTGTGTGAAGATCAATGTGTGTTGGGTGTGTGTGTGTGTGTGTCTGTGTGTGTGTTTGTGTATGTTTGTGTATGTTTGATATATATATATGTGTATGTTTGATATATATATATATGTATATATATATATATATATATATATATATATATATATATATATATATATATATATATATATATATATATATATATATATATATATATATATATATATATACATACACATATAATGTATATACATATACACACACATATATATATATATATATATATTTTCACGCGCGCGCGAGCATGCTCGCAAACACACACACACACACACACACACACACACACACACACAAAGACATATTCTCGTATGCGGTGCCACTACTAGATATGAACTGTTGTCTACATAATCTCTTCAGGGCTCACAATCATAATGCATTTGTCTAACGTGTGTTGGAGCTAGTAAAAATACATAAAACAAAAAAACACAAAACTAAACGTCTATGGGGGGGATATGCCGCCTGCACCCCCACACCCCCCTTACTTAAATATACCAACTCCGAAATCACAGTCAAAATGGGAAATCTCCCTTTCTGCTCTGTACAGAGATCTCTATTCAGTCCGATCAAACTTTTACAAGTTCGAACATATGGTCTCAGCCATATGTGGTTCGAACTTATAAAAGTTTGATCGACTGAAGGGGACCCATATATACACATGTGCTCATGCTTATGATGTGTCTACAGATCCAGATCATGTATAAATTGGGCAGAATCATATCTAGGGTGAAGCAAAGAGGGCACTCCCATCCTGGGAGTATGGTATCAGGGGATGCGATTGGCAAATCCATTTTTTTTAATTGTTTGCTGCTTGTATAAATATGAGAGTGTGCAGTATAGCAGGAGAGCAGGATAGCATAAGAACCTAGTAGTCCTCCTAAGCAGTGAAGGAACACCAGATCTGGGAATGGATGGAACCGTCTCTCTCAACCCATTTACCATAAAACACTGTTCAAACCTGTAAGCACATATACTATTTTCTTTTTTTTTTTTTTACTTTTACAATAATCACAGATATTTGGATTTAATTTAAAACTATTTCAAATTTGACAGCAAAAATAGTAACAGTCACTTGCTAAACAAAAGAGTTGTACATTGAAAACCTGAATTGACATGAGCAACAGTAAACTTTGCTTCCCCTGAAACTCACATTTTTTGAAAATGCATCTGGTAACCCATTAAACTACAAGACTTGTGGTGGTATTTATAATCAAAGTGTGTGTAGTGAAGCACTAATCAGGGGTCATTTGAAGAATGGGCAATGCCTTTGCTAACAGCTTCGCACAGCCCACTGTCCCTTTTTAGCAGCAGCACAGGCACATTGTCTAGTGCACTGACTTAGTCAAAGTCAGACAACAGACAGCTTCACTACAGAAGCAACTCACAGCTTTACTCGTCTGCAGTAAGTACCAGGCAGACTGTTGTGATCCAACACAGTGCATTTCACACCAATGTGCCAGCAAAATCATAAGCTAATTTAAAAATATATTCATAGTTAAACCATTAAATGCATAGACTCCATGCCATCCAATTTATTCATAGCCAAATAATAAGCACATTGTTAATAATCAACAAAACAAGGAAGCTAAGGACTGTACCCAAAGAAAATGGCTCATTTAATGATGTTCCTGTTAAATACCGTCAACTTCTCAGGCCATATACTGGAATACATTGCAACAACCATCTACCCTCACAATATCTTAGTTCAAAAATCAGAGACAAATATGTGCAAATCAGGAGCATATTTTAAATGTTTCCCTTATATACTTTAAAAAGTTGCTAGAATGAACAAGCTTTGAATTAGCAAGCATTTTCTGAAGGATACAAAATATGAAACTCACATGTTTGTCATTATTTAATTAATGCAATCCACAACAATTTGCCAAAAAGGCACACATTTTACAAGGAAAATACAAAAATAATTAGGGGAAGAAATTTGAAACATTATTCTGTTTAATCAGTTTTTTTTCTAACAGGGTAGACTCACTGAACTGTGTCCCTTTTCAGAGGTGACCCAGAAGCACAGTCTGAGTGCCATCCTCAAAATCACAAAGTAGGCAAATGGAAGTGGAAGGATTGAGACCCTGCACATTTGACTACAGGAAGCAGTTCATTAACAGTGTAGAGCCTTAAGTGCCAAACTCTAGTTCACTTGAAAGGTTAACAAAAGAACTGGTGTTGCATCCGAGCAATAACTATGAAAATTTAAAGACTGGCACTATTGATTGATTGTAATCTGCTGTGATTTCTCAGAAAATAAAGTTAATGAAGGTCTGCCAGTTAGTACCAAGGATTAAGGCTATAAACATTTAGCAAGGTGCTTCTTGTAGTTAAGGCAAGGGGACAGGGTTTAATTCTGTCTAGCTCCATTTGCCACTGCGTGACTTTGAGCAAGTCACTTAAACAGATAGTGCTCTTAGGAATTGGTTAATAAATAAAAAAAGTGATAGGGCATAAATAGGAAAAAAGAGGCTCGGGAACAAGTATGCATTTTCTGCATAAGAAACATTATGAAACCCTAATGTCTGTCATTATTGACAGTCTGCAATCCTCAGTGATTTACCTGACTATTATTACTGACTAACTATAATCCTTGTCCAAGCAGTAGTGGAACACATTAGAAAAAATAATGGAATACATTAGAAAAAAGGCAGTGCTAAGCAGCAAGCAATCTCCTTGATGTGGCATAGCAACATCATAGGGAGACAATATGATGTGGTGCAATTGATAAACCATAAGTGTCACAATTAGTCAGTTAGATTGCCATACCTGCAAAAGAAAAAGACCACACATGCTTCTCAGATCTTTGACACAAATGAAATATCAGAAAAACTGAAAAAACTGAAGTCATGGAAGTCTTTCTCATTGGCTTGATTATCTGGAACCACACACAGAGCAGACAAGCAGAGTTGCCTGTGGAACATAGAACAGTTCATTCATTTTTTAATGGTCGGGCTGGGCCCCCCAGCCAGCATTAAGTCCTAGAGAGCTGACAAAATCACATTTGTGTCTATGTGTGTATATGTTTGTGTCTATGTGTATGCATGCATGTGAGTGTGCGTGTGGGTGCATGTGTGTGTGCGTGTGTGTGTGTGTGTGTCTGTGTGTGAGTGTGTGTGTTTATGCATGCGCACTCTCATGTTGGCACAAAGGATTAAGGTTGTGACCTGTAGTTCCTGTCATACAGGGTTCAATTCCCTTAGCCCTCATTTGCTTATTGTATGACCTTGAGCTAGTCCCTTAACCAGACATTGCTCCTTGTTCATCCCTGAAAAGGGACTATGTGTCCAGCTGGCCTACTTGGATAACAAATAGGTATTATTATGCTTACATGTGTATATGTGGATGTGTATATGTGTGTGTGTGTGTGTTTTGGGGGGGGGGCTGGGCATGTGCGCATGTGTGTAAAAGCAATACATGTGTGTGCTCCTTGTCCGAGAAAGCTGCAATGCATGTGCAGAGGAACTGATGATGTCCTGGTTAGTGACCATAATCATGCTACTAACTGGCAATAATTATCTATGTGAGCATTAATTTGCATGTGTCTGATTTATAGTATGGGTAGGCAGAGGCATATTTAAGAAGCTGAAGAAAGAGTTTTATTGCTATATTTGCATTAATGGTGTTACACAAGTCTTAGTATGTGCACAGAGCCTATGACAAAGCATCAGTTTCATTGCCTCCACGCATTTTATGGTTGGAATGAAAGGTGGTTGTAGCACTACAAATTTTATGTTTAGATCACAGAGATTCATTGTGGGCTATATCCTTACCACACTTGCAGGGCTGCCTGCCATTGTGGTTACCAACATTATATTGCCTGAAGCTTTGTGTTCTTGCTAGGCTCACCACTGACAAAGTGGTATAAGAGGGTAGCAGACATTTAGTAGTTACCCAAAATTTGAACCTCATGATGGCTCATTTAAAGACTCAAAGAACATGACATGGGGGAAGAGTGTGAACAGCCAGTCTTGGCCCTTTGGTTTGAGAACAGCTATTCACAGTCACCCTGCCTTGGTTGTTTGGTCTGAGAACAACTATTCACAGGCAAACACCTGGTGGCTCCATGACCAATATATCTCAGTTGGAGGTAGCAACTAAAAAAGTTACATGGAGCTGCCACATAAGTGATCCTTCTGCAGGTTGAAGTGTTGGAGGGTGGAGACAGCAGGACAGCTTTGTATAGACTAGATACTGTGAATAAAGTATAACTTTGGTGTTCAGAACATCTCACTGCTATGGAAATAGCCAAAACTTGTGGAGGAGGTTAAAAGTGTCAACAAAATATAGGTGTCTCTACCTGTAAACAATGTGTTAGTTCTGGAGACGATGTCTTCATTGAGTCAGGTATCTATCCTACCTTTAAGGATAATCTGCTGAAAACCCGCATGCATTACATGTGTAGTTTGTGCAAGTAGAAGAGAAGAAAATATGGATGGAACTAAAAGGTGCAGAAATAAAAATGCTACCTCTTATTTTAGCAAGCCCTACTATTCAGAGCATTTAGCCCACTTGGAGTCCACAGGTCTTGTTCTTAGTAATGCAGCATGGTAACATATTGGAAGTTCAAAACTCAGGACGGTATGTTCTAAAACTGCAACCGTTTAAGTGTTGTCCTTCTAAAATAACACATTAAAATGATTTTGTAGTCATCACCTCCCACAAACATGTGCACACACTCTTGCTAAGTAACTCCAAGATCACTTTATCACAGAGAAGCAGGAATAATCGCACTCACAACAGTTTCAGACTTATGATATATTTTCCTGTAACTACTTTTAAATTCTTCCAGTTCTGGGGACATCACTTACATACAATAAGATCCCAGGTACCACCTGCTGGCTCTGTAGGTCGACTACAATAATTCACTGCTCATGTAGGGAAAGCTGGAGATGATCGAAAGGACACGGCAAAGAGGAATTGCTTGTTTGTTCTGAAACAAAATTGTTAGACTATATTCCACGTAGTTGCAGATTATCTGTAAGGAACATCAGGCTTGAACACAGCAGTGCTCATTAGTGTACATGGAACTACAGCACTTCAGGCCAAAGGTCAAATATTGATTTAAAAGTTATGTTATCAGACCTATAGTAATGTGAATCAGACAGATGGGTCAGCAGAGTTGCTGATCTGTCAGCTGATATCATTTTGTAGTCATCTGGATCATCTAATTCAGATAATCAGGGTGGTTGTTGCTGTCATGCTGGGAAAATATATTTGTACTGAGGGGTGACATATCTAGAATGATGCCACAGGTTAAACAAAATATGATTGATTTCAATAATTGGCTTAGATTTTGGTGTCATTCCAAGCGGATCCTGTTCCTCTGTGCCTAGGAAGCCATGGTTGGCAAACCTTGCTGCTTTGCCAGAGATGGTTTGCACCTGGCAACCCTAGGCTTTTGGCTGCTGGCAAAGACTTTTGCTACCCCTATAGTGCCTTTTTTAGCAAGGTCTCGGAAACAACATAACCAATGTGAAATTATCCAATCACAACAAAATAAGGGTCATGCTGCTAAATGCTAGGAGCTTAAATCTAAAAACTGCACTCCCTGGAAGCACTTTAATCACCAGAAGATGTAGATGTCTGTGCAGTCACAGAAACCTGGTTTAAGGCTTCAGAGAATATCCTAGCCTTGCAAGGCTACAATGCCTTCTACACTTTTACACCTCAGAGTGAACATGTGACAACCAAAGGAGCCAGTGTTTCAATCTATATTAGAGATAAATTCATTTCACATCTAGTTAGGCTGAAGAACTCCAGGTTACGATGCGTAAGACCTCCATTCAAGTCCTAGCCAGTTATATATCTCCCATGAAGCCTACTTAACCAAACTGAGGACAATCCAAATTTTACCAAGCACACTGGTTATGGTGGATTTCTATTATTCCACCATCAACTGGAAAACCTACTCTACCCAAACTCACTGGAAGAAACGTTCCTTGCCTTTGTAAATTCAAATGCCCTGGAGTAAATTGTCCATACCCAGATAAGAGGAACAAATATTCTAGATCTGGTCCTCACCAACATGTGAAACAGTTGCACTGCTGCAACTGTTAGGCCCTCATTAGTTAAAACTGATCACAAATCAATCACCTTCGAACTGACTCTAACACCAGAACTCACAAAAGGTGAAATCAGACTAAAAAACTTCACCAAGGCAAACTACACCCTCCTAGGTGAAGGTATGAATGCATTCCAAGCTCCACCCAAAGCTGAAAGTGGTACTATGCTGAAGCTTACACTAAAGCCCTGTACAATCACTTGCATAAGTGTATAAACTCAGATAGAATCAAAGCCAGAGCACCAAGTACAATCAAGCTGCCATGATGGGCTTCCAGCATCAATAAACTCTGCAATAAATGCAAAAAGTTGCAGTCCAAGAAAACAAAGACAAGGACCCAACAATGGAAAAGCACCCTCCTCAGCCTTAACAGGCAAGATAGACCTAGCAAGTACTACCATGGGTACCCATAAGGCCTTTTACAACTATGTGCATAATCTAAAGAGTAGGGCACAAGCATGTGAAGAACTGGTGGCCAATGGTATCACACACACACACACACACACACACACACACACACACACACACACACACACACACACACACACACACATACACTGACCTCACAGAGATAGTGAACATGCTAAGCGGATAAGTTTGCAAACGTTTCATTCCCTTATCCCCTTCTAACTTACAACAAACCCTCCCCCAAATGCCCCCCACCTTACATATATGAAGAGCAGATCTCAAAGCCCTGTCCAAGGCAAAAGAATATGGCCTCTATGGGACCAGATGACATCCCAGGATGTCTTCTAAACAAGCTAAAACATGAACTACCGTCACCACTAATTACCCTGTTCAGTCATAGTCTAACTACAGGCTTTGTTCCTGCAGAATGAAAAACAGCTACAGTTATTCCCATCCACAAAGGTGGCCTAGCAGCAGACCCATGGAATTACAGGCCCATAAGCCTGACCAGCCTCATCTGTAAGGCCATTGAACGTATCATTATGGACCTCATAAATAAAGACACAGGTGACCTTCAAACCCTGGATCCTACCCAATTCGCTACATAAAGGGCAGATCCTGCTTGTTAAATCTGGTGGATTTGTTTGAAAGTGTGACCAAGGCCATTGATTAAGGCAAATCTGTGCACACAGCATACCTTGACTTGGCAAAGATTTTCAACACAATGCCACATTCAGGCATTACTGATGAACTTAGCAAACTGATTGTAAACTGCTTCATTGTGAAATGGGTTGCCAACTGACTCACAAACTGGACACATTGCTATTGAGTAGGTGATAACACATCAACCAGCAGACCTGTTACCAGCAGGGAGCCACAGGGGTCAGTGCTGGGCCCCCTACTGTTTGGTATATACTTCTCAGAAGATCAGGTCAAAACTAAATGGTTTTGGCTGACAAAGTTTGTAAATTATTGCAAACTAGATGCAATCATTAAATCCCCAAATTATGTCAGTATACTCCAGGTTGGTCTCACACAGACCACTGACTGGTGTATTAGTTATGGTCTCAAACTGAATGCAAAGAAATACATCATCATTCCCTTTGGCACAAACAATGTCTGTTCACACTATCAAATCAATAACAATACCATAAGTACCCATGAAGTGGTAAGGGACCTGGAATCACAGGATGATCGCAACCTAAACTTCCATCACCATGTGTCTACCATTGTAAAGAAAGCTTTCTACGTAGCTCACTTAATTAGTAAAAGCATTGCCTTGAGAGCAAAAGAAGTTATAACCCCCATATACTCAGCACTTATCTGGCCTATAATTGTGTATAACGCCCCATTCGGTATGTACTGTACTAAGCAAATACAGCAATTAGACAGACCTCATAGGTTTCTAACAAAGAAGATCAAGGGCCTCCAGCATATGCCTTACATGGACTGACTAAAAGCCCTGTCACTATATTCCGTATTGTATAGACTTCTTAGGGGAGACTTATGCCTGGCCTATTGAGCAACCCATGATCCAAACCTAATGAACTTACTGCATATCTGTAAATTAAATGGATCAAGGACTACCCATTCCAGGGACTTAAATATAGCCTGTGACTTAAATAGGACATGCTGAGAGGGACAGATTTGTCTCCCAGCAACTGCCACATCTTTGGAACAAGCTACCAATTCATGTGAAACAGCACTTCTATAACACTGTTCAAGAGGAACCTGGAAGAGTGAATGGGGCACCATAACACTCACAAACCTCCTGGACTTGGACAGTCATCACTAAATGCAATCTTGGGTATTGACTAGTATCTCTACGGTATTACATTAGGTTGAAATGGCTAGGAATAAAATGACCTCCAGGTCAACAGCCTAGTAATCTCCCATGATCTTATCATCCTATAAATGCCTAGAAGATGATTCTGCACAAGTGACAATCAACTTCCACCTCCAAAAGAGCTTATCTCATGTACTGAGAAAGTTGGGAACATGGAGACAGACTGGACCCTGTCGAAGATTTCATTAGCAGATGCAGAGACAAGCAGCTATCACCAAAATGTGATGTCTGCTTTTGATGTTAGGAGCCATAGGGTGTGTAGATAAAAAGTATTAGAAAGGAAATCTGCTGGGTTAAAGAGAGAGCCATTCCAGTCAGTGCTAACTGGGGTCCCTAAATTCATCTGATATGTACTCATAAGGCATGAATGCACAGCTTTGGCAATTGCCAATGTGAAGACTTTAATGTGCATGAAACTTGTTATGGTCATAGAAATGGCTTTCAGTTTGCCAAGGAAAAATCTGGCAAACCACCTGTGGATTCAGGAACTGAGAGAGGATATTGTCTAGACTGAGCAAGGGTAGAGAAATATTGACCTCATCTGATATCACTGTTAGGCTGTGGGAGACATCACTTTGGGGAACTCTAAAAACAAGGATTTATATTATTTTTTGGATCCATTGACAAAATCAACTTGTATAACTGGGTCTGTTTCTGTAACAGATGTTTTTTTGTGGTGATTAAATAATATGTATCAAGATTACAGGAGTGGAAGAGATTCAGTCATTAATGCTGATGGTGCTGGATAATTTCGGGGTGCCATACTTAATATGTCTTTAGAATGTTGTATGGAGACTGGATAGTGCCCCTTGGCTGGCAAATTGGGGTGTCAGTCCTCATTTTAGGAAAGAGAAATAAGGGTATTATTTCCGTCTTGATGATACTACTCATTTAGTTCCATGGCTGTGTGATATTTAGTGTACAATGAAGCAGTTCATAGCAAAGTGTAATGTAGCATGGTTACCAATTAGAACCTGCAAATCAGAGGTTCTGGTTCTACACAGAACATCATGAATTGGTCTGTGTAGGTGTAGGGGGTTACAGTAATCTTAGCTGAAGAAGCTTAAGCACCTTGCAGTCTTATTGATATAGAATGAATGTAGTGTATATCCATAAATTAACCAGTGGAGTTTTGAGACGAAACAGCATTTCAGAGGTTGAAACTCTTAGCTAAATTTATTAATCAATCTATGTCTCCATCCTCCTATAGTCAGAAACTTCCAGTAAAGGTCAGAATGAGGGAATAGATAGAAAAATAGGAAATGTGGTTCATCTGGAAAGTAAGACTTACTCTCTGTGACAGAGTGAGCAGCACAGCAATCCATAAGGTCTTGAGAGAGGAGCTACTGTTCCCTCTGGTTGAAATGAACTAGTTGAAGCGACTCTCATATCTAACGAGAATGTGCCCAGAGTACCCCTTGCAAGAGTTGTACTAAGCACAGCCCAATTGTAGACGGCCATAAGCCAGAAACAATGCACACTGGAGGTATTACATATCTCCTTTTGCCCAGAAATGCCTGGAAATCCTTTAGTGCTGATTATAAACAATAACTGGGACGAGGGAAATTTGCTCTTCCCTGTTCTCCTAGATTTTCTGCAACCTCCAACAGACTCAAGTTGTTTAGAAAATGGATTGAAGTATGGATATATGGATTGGTAGATTGATGGATTACTCAGATATATTAGCAGACGTAGCCTAGTAGATGGAGTGCATCTTTATAGGCAAAGGGTCTGACTTGCTTCAGGTGTATAACATCAGGCTGTACCCAATATATTGTCCCACATCATGGTGCTAGAGCACACATTTTGTAGCTAGAGGATGGGCAGTTGCTTACTCTGTAAAATATTGTTCCTATGTAAAAGCTGGTTCTGTGATGTAGCAGCCCTGGCTGTTACAAATACAGTCCATATTCAATTAGCAATCCAATGAGCCAGAAAACTAGTTTGGAAGGGAGTGGCTGCTAACCTCTCCCTTAAGGATTGGGAAAGGGGAGTGTCCCAGGGTGTACATTCTGTCTACAATCCCAAAGGAGGCTATAGATGGAACAAGATGTCTGTATTTGGAAGGGGGTGGATTATGGGGCAATATCAGTGGTGTAAATGGGTTACAAATCTTCTCACAACACCATTGGGGACCTTCAGGAATGCATAGGGGTCACTAGTGTAAGGATAACAAAACAGCCATCAAACTAAAGCATTGTCACTGAATTTAAAATATAACATTTATTAATAAAAATGCCCCTGGAAAGTCAGCTTTGGCTTGCTATGGGAATGAAAGAATCTTAAAAGACATCTTACAATCCTTGCACAATAAGTATGATGTCACAATTGCAACAATTTTGCCTTATGTCTTAGCTTTCTGGTTTGGCTTCTGGTCAGGGTGCCTTCCATGCAGAATTTGTATGCCCTTTTGAGTCTGTATGTTTTTGCACCAAGCTACTGGTTTTGTCCAAAGTCTCAAAAGTACAAGTATAATTGGGTTGGCAATGTCTAAACTGCCTTGAGGACTGTGAGTGGTATGTCTGACTGTCCATGTAACTTGTATTGGAGTGATGTACCACTCAGATTGGTTACTGACCAATCTCCATTGTTTAGTTAGATAGATTCTGGCTACCCACAATGCTAACTGGATATTGTAGGTATACAAAATGATTGAAAGAATGACTGTGACTCCGTTACAAAGGATATAGAAGTACCTGAAGCCTGTCTAAACAAAACAGTCACATGGGTGATATATTGTTGGCTTGCCAGTGCTTAGTCAATTATCATCACTGGAAATAGGCAAATTTTGTTCATGAATTACAGCAAATGGAAGTACTGTTTACATTTTCAGTAGACTTGATAACTTAAAAGGAATGATTAAATCCAGAAAAAATAAATAAATTAGCAAAGACTACTAGTGAAAATCAGAATGAAATTGACTTGTGTTTCCAAAATTTGGATCTGATCTGAAAAAATAATACAAAGGAATAACTGAGCAATGAGCAAACACAACAGAGTCACTATTTTGTTAGATTCACCAAAAATCAAAACCATCCACAAGCTGTAGTCCACTACAGTAGTGAAACTCCTATGTGTTTGAAGCTGGCTGAGCTCAGCTGTATGTATCCAGACATATGGCTGGTCACTGATTCAGTATGAAACATTCAAAATCATTTTGGCATGGAAAGGTAGCCTAAGGAGAATCAGAAAAAAGAAAAGAAGGAAAGAATCAGATGTATTGCACAGTTTTTGAGTCATGACTTCAGTAAAATGAAGCCAGTCATTTTTTAGCAAAACTGTTTATTTTTCTGTGTTCTTGGTCTCAAATTTGCAGATTAAATACGTTGATTGAACTGGATCATCCCCTGCACTGGCATGTTGTTCAACTTAACGTATTATTCCTTACAGTGTAGCAGGAGAGTTATTTACCTTAACAACATGCACCATCTGTTTTTTTTTATTTGTGTAAAATGAGCCCATTATGGAATGCAAATTTTAATACTTAAAAGGGTCTAGATATAGAAGTGTGTAAAAATGTGAAAAAATATCAAAGTAATACTAAAATCTATGGACATTTCTGCTTGACAGATTTTTGCATAGTTGCTCCCCTAGAAAGAATGGTGAGATCAATGAATGTTGTACTTGGGTTGGAGAATAACAAATACATGAGCAGAATATTGAGAAACAAAAAGTCTGTGTCAGCCAAAGATTCTCTTAATTACATTTACCATCACCATAAAAGTCATCCAGCTTGGCCTCAGAAGTGAGGAAATTGGGGTCATTTTTTATAAATGAATATAACCTTTTTTAGATAAGGCATGCTTCTGCAGAGAAAAAAATTAACCCCCATCTTTTGATGAATAATAGAGATTTGCGGTACAAAATCATGTCATGAATTATAAGGGCTAGAATAAAAAATATCTGTAAACCAAGATAATGAGCGTGAATTAAATCACTCCATAGTCTTCAAAATCTAAAAAAAAAAAAAAAAAGTATTTTTTGGAAAAATCATGAGAAAGCAGAAAACAGCATTAATGTTATGCTCCATATTAAATAAACAGGTAGAATTAACAAGATTTCAAATATCTTAGTCCAAAGACCTAGAAAATAAAAGACTGAAAATACAGGAGAACAGTGAATATGAACTTTAAACTTCTCCTTTAAACTTGATTTTGCAGGATGGAAAAGCCTTCCTGTACCTTACAGATTATGTGCATGTGGGAGGATATTTATTGCATTTGATATTTTGTATGTTCAAACACTTTTTCTCAGTGTTTTCACTTCGACATTAGATATGTTCAATCATACAGAATAGAAACAGACTATAACACAGACAATGATGCCACAGTGTTAGTATAATAATTCTAATAAAAAGCACAGTGTAGGCACATAGCAAAACTGTATGAAAGAATTACAAATTACAAAATGAAATATAACACTAGAAAAAAGTATGAAACTGTAAGAAGTTGGGTAAGTCAGGTAAGGGCAACAGAACCCAATTATATATAACAAAATGAAGTATAATAAGCTAAGTACACTAAGGAATAAGAGAAGGGTAAATGTATAACAAGACAGTCATAAAATCAAAATGCAAAATCAAGTATAGGCACTAGAAGTAAGTAGCACTAGCTGAAAATAGCAAAATCAAGTATACCAGGATAAAGGAAATCAGAAGATAATACAGTGTGCTGTTGTAGATTAAGTACATTAAGGTATAAAAGAAAAAAAAGATGTACCCAATTGGGAAGGCTAGACTAAATGTAGACTGTAAAGCAGTTAAAAGAAATCAGTGTGGGTAAAACAACCCATTAGATCCAATTAAATACGCTAATACAACTACAAGATGATATTGTAATAAGTAATCCAGTTAGATAAATAAAACAATGCAATTAGATACATAAAACAGTATAGTAAAAATATTGTATTTATTTATTTATTTTATTTGCAATTTGTTAACCGAAAGTCCATTAGGCCAAAATGATACCGTTTTCAATGGAGGCCCGGGGAGAAAAGCTCCATATACAATTATTACAAAGCTAATATCACCAAATTAAGTACGATACAATTTTCAAAACTATGAAAAACACAGTAATATAGAAGACAGAATAATAGCATTTGAGCAAGGTGTTGCAACAAAGCACTGAATGAAATTAAAACATAAGTATTAAGATGATCCTAACCTTCCTGTTGAAGGAATATAACAGTTTTACCTCAGTTAGGCCGTTTGAAGTAGGAGAATAAAAGAGATGCCTACTGGCTTGTTTTTATTTTTTTTACTTTCTTTAAGACATCTGTCACAGAAAAAAAGCAGTTACTAAAATCTACACACACTATCAGATTTTTTTTCTCAGTGTTAAAACAGTTATTAAAAAAGGCATTCACTACTTTCTATCAGACTTCAGTCATAGAGGGAAAACAGTTATGAGTGTACTACTTGTGTTCTACTCTTTCAGTTGAAGTTGTTAAATCTTCCTTAGTACAATCAAATACATTAATATGCCTGCCTACATCCCCTTTAGCTAATTTTACCTCTTTGGCTTCCTGATATTCCCAGATGTCTGCCTTACACTTGTGCATACAACACAAAATAATCATGGTTCTTATTTATTTATCTAGGAATGTGTGTGTGTGTGTGTGTGTGTGTGTGTGTGTGTGTGTGTGTGTGTGTGTGTGTGTGTGTGTGTGTGTGTGTGTATGTATGTATGTGTTTGAATCTGTTTACTGGGGTAGAGCACTGATCAGTTCTGGCCAATTTTATGTATCAAAGAATAGATTTTTTTCAGTTATATAATCCAAACTTTACTTAGTACTTTTCTTCAGAGTATAAAGAAGGATTTTCTTCCCTTTTTTTGCTTAAAAATTTTTTATTCATTTTGTGAAACAATAATTGAATATTATAATAACAGATACAAAACATAAACTATATACAGTGTCCATAACAAAATACATACAAGGAGAAACACTTGATAATTTTTTTTTCTAATAGATTAAACAATTTTTTCCAAGCAATTAGCAGGTGGGTTGTATTGTTTGTTCCAATTTTTATAGTAGCAATCCTATTGTTACATATTGACTTAGCTAAATGAACAAATTCAGCTCTAAATAAAGGAGTAGACTTCGATTTCGAATTTTTTGGTGGCAGTTTTTTCTTGCCACGGAAAGAACTGACCGCAATAAAGATATTTGTCTTTTAGGAATGACTTCTGTTACAAGCACATTAAAAATATAAGAATCAGATATTATACAAGTATCATTCCATAAGCCTTTACAAAAATATCTAAAATCTTCCCAAAATGGAGAAATAATTTTACAACTGACAACCACATGAACCCAATCAGCATCTAATGATACACATCTCCAACATTTTATTTCATCTTTCTTATACATCATTTCCATTTTATGAGGTGCTAGGAAGCATCTATGCAAAAATGTCCATGTCTGTATTCTCCAATATTGGGAAGATGTGGATACTTTTGCAGATTCTAAACATTGTTTTTTATCTTTTATTGTGAATTCTTGCTTGTTTACTTTTGTATTGTAATTCCAGAAAGAGTTGCCCATTTTGCTGAAAACATTTGTAAGGATTTTATAGATTTTAGATCTATATGAAGTTTTCTTAAAGGCACCAGTGCTAATGGCTGAGATAAAATCTAAGATTTTAGATGTGTTCTTACTGTATGCCTCCAGTGATGTTATGATATTATTATATATGAATTCCTTGCAAGTTTGGATATCTAGCCAATTACAATTTTGTAAGCTATATCTCACAATCAGGTTGTCTGCAGAATTTATCTTACTAAAATAGAGGAACTGAGTCCAATATAATAAATCACCTGTCTTAAACGTTAGCATTTTCTTGATAAGAAATGAGATTAAACATTCATTAATAAAAGCAATTGGGAAAATAGTAATCAATCATTTTTGATTAAATGATTATGAAAACATAAGTCTTTTAAACACCAATAGAATCTGGTTTATAAGAGGAGTGAATACAATTTTCTGTTTCTCATTTTGTATGTATATTTTCAAGATCCACATAAAAGTGTTTCTATGTATTTGAATATATGGTTCAAGTAATGTTTTATTATTGTTTAATAGTAATCTTTCATAAATTAACTTCTGATAAGATGTATAAGAAGTATTATTCCAGAATAACACTGTATTAATTGCAGAGTTCAAATAAAAAGCAGTATTTAGAAATCCTATACTCCCTCCTTCCAGCTTGCAGTATGCCAGTGTAATGAAATTCTTGTTATTTAGGGTAATAAAGAAACTTGAATAAAATATTATTATACTGCACTTTACCAGCAACTATGTGGGTCCTTTCATTTGTCCGGTTTTTGTTTACTAAAATATTATTTATGTTCTTTTTTTTAATTTTTATAGGTGGGAGAAGTATTAATGCTTGACTAATACATATAATTTGGGGTAATAATATAATTTTAATTAAAGTTAGTCTATCTTCATATTTGAAAAAAAAGCAGTCAGTTCCAGTTATCTATTAAACTTATAATCAAATTTATTAGGTGTTGATAATTAGTCATGAGTGATTTTTGTAATTAGATTCAATGAGGACACCTACATATTTAATGTGCATATCATCCCATTTAATATTTCTGCTAGATTTCAATTTTGTGATAACTTTCATAGGTGGGAGGATGGCATAATGGTTAAGGTGTTTACCTTACTGACACAAAGTGCAGGGTTTGATTCTTATGTGAGGTAATTGGATAGGCGTAAAATGGCCTACAAGAGAAGTTAGTTTAGTACTAAGCTATGAACCTATAATAGAAATGTATGAATTTTATTATGATTAAATTTTAATTCTGAGATATTTCCAAAATAGTCTAACGTGCTCAATAAATGATTAATTCAGTTTTCATTATCATCACAAGTTAGTAATAAATCATCAACAAATAGTTGTATCTTTGGGGACAATTCATCTGAAACTGTATATCCTTTAATATTCTTGTTATTTCTAATGCAATTTGCAAGAGGTTCTATGGCAACAGTGAAAAGTAATGGAGAAAGGAACCACCCTTGTTTAGTTCCTTTTAATACATTGACTGGACTGGACTAGATAAAAAAGGCCCACCCCGGGATTCACTAATCCTCCGTGTAAGACTAAATATAAGTCTTACATGGAAACTACAGCCTAAGAGGATGACGTTAGCGCACCATGCATATTCATGAGGGCGCGCTGACCCAACTCTAAGGCTAACACGGAGCGTGCATGAGTGCAGGGGGTGTGTCAGACTGCCGAGCAGTCCAAAAATACACGCCCCTGCAAGTCTCACAATCGTCAAATGTAAATGACATGAGCGAGTCCACTCAAATGTGTACATACACAACACTACACTCCCCCACATTCTAAACCCTGTACAATAAAAAATGTAAAACTCTAATTTTTCTTTTTATTATTCCCAAAATAGCTGCCCGTATTTGCGCGTGTTTGCACGGGTTTGCCCATTGACTAGCTACAGTTAGCAGTTTAGACATCGAAGAGGATAATAAGAAACTTATATGCGCTCAAAGAGGAGGCATTCCTGGTTCAGGTCCCTCCACTCCCCTTTCTATTTTCTGTAGGAAACCTGTATAGAAAAATAATTTCTGACATTTATCTTTTAAATTTTAGTAAAAAGCATTGAAATGGCCTATGTAGTAGTGAACGATATCATAAATATATATATATATATATATATATATATATATATATATAAGAAGGTGAATTGGATGAACGCATAAGTAACGTATCTTAAGCAATGTGAAGAACTGCTAAGCAAAGTTTACCAGTATTAAGCAGATTTAAGTCTAATTGCTCATAGCTTAGCACTGCTTTAACTAGCGCAATGGCTTTGCGCGGAGCTGCGCATCACGCCAACTAGTGAAAACAAAACATGTTTATGCATAGCTGCACACAGCGCTAACCAATGCAACATTGGGCAATGTCGGGCAATGTCAAGCAACATCGAGCAATATTGGGCAAAGCTGAGCAAAGTCGGCTAAACACAGCCACACCTCCTAGCCGGTAGTAAAATAAATAGCAAAGACAGGCCTTGAACCCGGGATACTGTGCACCATAATCACAGTACTGAACCACTAAGCCATGACAGCTTGCAATATGCATACACTTTCAACACACACATACATATTAATGAAGGTTTACCCAGTGCTAAGCAGGTGTGCTTTCAGCTGAGAATATTCAAAACCGGCCAATCAGAAATAAGTGCGGGTAATGAGGCATATTTAAGCCCCATAGGTGGGAATACTTGCCATAACTGGTTGTAGCTCCCATCTGCAGGCAGCATGGCTGGTGTTGGAGAGGGCTCTCACTTTCGAACGCAACGGTGGGGCATTGAGAAGTCAAAAGTGATGGTTTGGCTTCTCGTCCATAATCATGATGACAGACTCCTGCAGGGCCAGTTCCAGGGCACTGAATACAAAGCGGAAGCCTGGAACCGTCTAGCACATGATCTCACCAGTGCCACAGGCATCCCTCGGACTGGTGAGCAGGTCAGACACCACTACTCAGATCTGAAGAGACGCAAGGAGGACCGACTGAACCAGTGGATACAGGAGGCCCGTGGGATGCAAAATGCCCCACTACTGAGTAGGTAGCCATGGAATGAAGTATGTAAGAATTGCAATTGTAGTCTATATTATGGATAGGTATATGTCTCAATATCACTTCATTTACTTCACAGCTGCAGGTGTCCGTGCTGCGAATCAGCAAGCCTATGCAGATAGGCTGCTAAGGCTGCGCCACCAGGCAGGTTAGTAATTATTCTGCATGTATTGTTATATAAAATAAGTGAGATAGCATGAAAAAGAGTGTTGTAACCCATTAATAAAGGTATAATACATCTTGAATAAGTCTTCTGCATGCACTGTAATATAAAATAAATGAGAGATCCTTTAGAAAAGTGTGTAATATAATTAATAAAGGTATAATTCCTGCAGTGTGTCCGTGTCACTTTCCTCGATATGTTGTACTCTTGCATTTTAGAAATAGTACTGTTGTATTAAGCGCTGTCAACCCACACTTGGGTAGGTCCATATAAAGTGGATGAAGGGAGTGCCAGTAGCTGTTAAGCATATATACAGTCCTCAACTATTGGTTAATGGTTGGCATGTATAGGTTAATCTGGCAAATGAGTAGTTTGTTATTGTGTTCCCTAGAAATGTCAGTGTGCTGCTAGAAATGTAGGGGCTGTTAAAATATAATTGATAATGTCACCTGAACACATCCAGATATGTAGATATATAAATATAAATAAAATATATAAATATGTAGCAGTAACATCTGCATCCTGGACAGTCTGTATGTCAGATACAGGTCAGGTATATAAAGAACTAGCAAAACCCATTTCACAATTTAACGGACATTGCCTAGTGTAATAATACATGTAGGGGATATATACCTGCAGTCAATATGAATGTAGTGTAAACTATAAGTACATATAAGTTGTTAATGGAGGTATCTTTTTACACCCTACTGTATGTGCATAAACAATGCAATTCCACACGTCAATGGGTATATCTAATTTCAAAACATTTGTTGGGACATATGTCCTATTGGTTTATAAATATCTGCATTTACTTTGATGCATGTGCCCTGTTCAAATACCACAACCTTGGTGGCCTGTTGCCACCAATCAATCCTGCATGCTGTTGGAATGTCCACTGTTGTTCTATATATGCATGTGTTATGCTTGCTGTTCAACTGTTGGAACTCTGGTGTGTTGGGTTAATGGGAATACTACTGCATGCTGTTACAACTAATTTGGTATGCTGTTGGCTATTAACAACCCATATTGTCTTTAAATCCTCCTAAACATAGAACGTATGGGAAGGTCGGTCCCAGCGGACCCACCTGTCCCACCTCAGCTGGTGATGGCACCTGGCACCAGCAGGTCCGGTGCCCAGCCCAGGACCTCCTCCTTCATTGGCCTTGTGCCACCTTCAGGTGGAAGCACTGCAGGGGATGGGGCTCACCCCCCCATGCAAGCGTGGCCAGAGGAGGGCCACCTATCACCCCCCCGAATGGTCCAGGCTGTGGTGCGTATGGAGATCGAGCGTTCAGTCACTGATCCTCTACGCCAGCTTGAGGCACGTGTGGCGTGACTCATGGGTGAGCCTGCCCCTTCTACACAGTCCCCAGCACAGCCACCCTCTGGGCTGTGAAGATGCAGTGGTGACTGCCCATGGGTGGGGATCTTAGTCCCACTGTTGCCATCTGTGGGCTCATGGGCTTGCGGTTTCTAAACATCCTTCCCCATCAATGGTGTTCACCCACCACATGTGTCATATTCCGCCATTCTATACATCTTGTTTGTCTTGTCTGTTTACCTCCCTAACTTACCTCCCCAAATATACCCACTTCCCCTACCCCACATTCCACACTCACCTGAAAAAAAAAGGGCAATCTGCTCCCAAAAAAAAATTAGGTCCCATACATAGCTGCCCATTTTGCACACATGTCCGCTGGACACATAAACTGATATTTAATTGGCAGTACAACATACTTTGTTGTTCCCACCCCTCTCTCAGGGGTGGAAGGTTTCAAATTTCCCTCCAAATTTCCAGCATATGCACAGCTGTTTCTGTTAAAGAAATTGGCAGCTATGGACCTTGCCTACACCTGTCCTACACATCCCGAGCTATTTTCCCTACTGTTTTTCCCTCTTTGTGCCCCTTTTTCACCACTTTCCTATCTACCCATTTTCTTTTTTTTTCAAAGAAATGAGCGCGGGGGTTAGCGGGAGTAAGCACTTTTAAGCAGTAGTTAGCGGGTTTGCACGAGTGTGCGCTTAGCTAAGTATTGCTAAGCTTCGAGCAAACCCACGCAAACCCACTTACAACTGCTTAAAAGTACTTTAGTCACCCTGCATGTGAGGGCCCTTGTTCTGCTCAGCAGCAAAATAAAACACCTCTGTCAGTCTCGAACCCCGGACCTTGGACACATTAGACTGCATGAGGTACCACTAAGCCACAGCAGATATACAGCAGGTTGTTGCTGAAATAGATATATCATGCATCAGAATGAGTAAATGTAAAGGAAAGATAGGAATGCCATAACACAAAACCTGTTCTGTGGAACTTTACCAGCAGTTGTTGTGGAATTGCATTACATGACTGTGATAACAGAACCAGACATTCTAGCAGTAAATAATGTTATGGCAGCACTTTACAACCCCCACACAGTATCATAGCAGGACAATCCCCACCCAAACGTACAAAATACCAGTGTGTTCAGGGTCCAGCAAGGATGTAGGTAGGCATACTCAGTACTGGAATTGTCCAGTTTATATGAGCATCATGTGCTAGTGTCAACAATAAAAAAACACAAACTGTGCAGAAGTGAGTACATTAATATTCACAGTATAGCAGTTCGCAAACAGTTCATGTGCCAAATGAATACATTTCAATAACTACGTATGTATGGCAGCTAATTGTATAAGTAGAAAAGAAACTACATACTCCCATGTATCTTGTGTTAGCATTTGTAGGGGTGAGTACAATTCTACACTGACAACTGTGTACTGGAAGTGGCAACATTCAGGTCTGAGTACAACATTCAAATCACTGGCTACACCCCTAGCTTCAGATAGTATACCAACATTCTGACTTACACAACGGTGTCCACAGCAAACAAGCATGGGCCCCCTTTGGAAAGCTGAAAGGGCTATGCCTACCTGACTTAGCAATTTCTAGCATTGGGTTGCTATGACAGTGAGTACTGCAATTACCACACAGCAGGCTACATGCAATTACCAAATGGTGGCCACCAATTGGTGCAGAGACCATCACATGCACATGTGCAGATAACTATAAAAGCAGGCTGTACTTGCTGTCCACACATGCGATCATTTCATTGCAGCTATGGAGAGAGAGAGAGAGCGACAGAGAGAGACACACAGACAGACAAACAGAGACACCGACAACAGCAACAGAAAAAAAAAGATATTAAAAACCAAAAAAATATATATTAAAAAAAAATAAGATATAAAAAAAAAATTTAAATGAAAAACAAATGCAAAACACACTGAACTGACAAATACAAATACATACAAAGGAAAGGTATGCAACAGATATGTATTTACTGGCATGTAGTAGATGTTTTGGAAGAGTACTCTACATACTTTGAATCATCCACATGTGGCAGCAGTACATATCTATTCACAGATGCCCTGCATAACTACTGCCATGGAGAAATCAGTGTGTAGCTGTGTGCAGTGGGATATGACTGTGACATATGTAGTTCAGCATTAAATGTCAAACATCTGATCCATGTTATCTGTGTTCTGTAAAGTAGTGTGTACAATGCCTGTTTGGGGGAGTAGCGCATACAGTTATATAAACATGGATGTGACAGAGTAACAAATACATGATAGTCATATTAACGGGTAGCTTAGCATTGGCAAGAGCTGTACCAGGCTAGTATGCTAATCTAGCATTTGCAGCTATATTATACACCCTCTAATATTACTGTGTGCTGACATGTGACACCTGTTCATGTTAAAGCAAGGCCCAACAGGTCAGCCGTGAGGTCCACGGACTTACAACAGTGTGGACCTTGCGTGTGTATGGCACACACATACGGAGAGATCTGTCTGTGTCAGATATATTAGCATCTGTACATGTGCATAGAGCAAGGGACATACTGCAACTGTTTGTGAAGGGTGGACATACATATGTTAGTGAAGGTTGTTATGTGCATATTTCTATGTAGGTTGTAGTGTGTGGAAAACAAGACAGCATACAGTGCTGGTATATGACATGTGGTGGTTAAATGCTGTGGGTATGATTTGTCAGGTTTGCAGTGTTGCAGCCAGTGAGGCCTGCTAAAGCTACATGGGCTGAGAACACCTTCAATGCATTCCGCACAACACTGTGCAATATCATTACATAACTGTATACCTCACAACCTTCGCATAATTGATATTCCCACCATGAAAGGTGGACTGTATATGTGCCTATATGTATATCTATATGTACACCAATGGATGTTTATATGTATGTGTGTGTATATATATATATATATATATATATATATATATATATATATATATATATATATATATCTAGAGAGAGAGAGAGAGACAGGGTCATATTTACTGCAACAGATGCCTAGTGACAAAGCCATGGACTCAAGCTCAATGTTGAAACTGCATTGGCATCCCTTCTGGCAAGAACTCTGTACCCATGAGCTACCACATAGGTGGTAGTCTACTTAACACTGAAAATGTGATAAGAGACCATGGGACACAGGTAGACAGTATTCTCCCATTTGATAATCACAGTGCCACACTAGTCATATAATCTGTGGCACACCTCATCACAAAAGGTGTGTCATCCATGGAAATATAGGTCAGTGTTCCCCTCTACTCATCATACATAAAATCCATTATAGAGTACAATGCCCCATGTGGTATGTATCTCACAAGACATCTACAGCAACTGGAAAGTCCACAGACATACCTCACAAAGAGTAATACCGGCCTCAAACAGATGTCCTATGCAGATCGTCTCACAAAACCACAGCTAGACTGTGTTGCATACCGCCTACCCAGAGGTGACCTCTGCCTAACATACAAAGCTATGTCAAACCCAGAGCTGTTGGACATGCTCCACGTAAACAGATCACAATTCCTATGAGCTACATGCTCTAGGGACCTAAACCTTGTCACCTCAATAGACAGAACATGCTGGAGGGATAGATTCCTATCTCAGAGGCATCCCATACTCTGGAACAGACCACCTATCAATAGCAAACCAAGCTCCTCATTAGCAGTCATCATGAATAATCCTGATGATTGGATGGGAGATAGGAAATACACACCGGGAATCACCTCTGTGGCTCTGCTGGACAGGGACACGTGAAATTAAATTACATGTGTGTCAAAGGCCAGAGTAGCGTATGGCTAGACTTCTATAGGCCCTAGGGCCAATAGCCTATTTCCTACTTATGAATTGATACACACCGACATGTACTTGTTGCAATAATTGCTATGTGAAGTTAACTGAGAGTGATGGTGAATGTGTTGGTGAATGTGTCGAGGTTCTGTAAATGTGTGATAGCTTAGTGGGAAACTGTTTCTGTCATGCTATTTTGTATCCTAGCTCTGATCCCAGCAAAAGATGTGTATGCTATTGCTAGGCAGAAAAAGCAGTATGGCATACAGTCTGACATAGTCCCTTGGTGTGGACTGGGGTGTGCCATTGTAGGCTAAAGCAGTGCATGTATGCTTATTGATTGGTACTGCTGGTGAATCCAAATCCTGTATGAACTGTTGTACTACCTGAAGCTGTAAGCCTAAACAGCACAGTATAGTGTATGTCCACATTGCTTGGAAACACTGTTATGTGTGTTCCCTGTAGTCCTCACAGATTACATACCTCAGCATAATGTTTTGTAAGTACTGACACACAGTACTGTATGGTACACAGGTAAAGCTCATCTGGGTTGCCATACCTTTGTGTCTTGTATGTATGTCTGATGTGTGTGTGGGTATGCCTGTAACATGCCCTCGGTCATATGTGTGTTACAGGATATAAGTGCATATCTAGCAACATGTATAGTCTAGTACAGCAGCATGCCACCTATACTAATGAATTTGCACATATGTTAGGCAGGGGTTTGCCACCAACAACTAGTGTGGTATACTGGCAATTCTGTAACTGGACTTTACAATCATTGCAATGGATGACATATGTCTTTATGCATTACCTCCTGTGGCTAGGTGGTGCAGTGTGTCGCATACAGTGTGACATGTACTGTTGCATAGTCTTACATGCTGGTTTCTCTTTGTTGCTGTGCAGAACATAGTTTGATATCTAGAGCATGCCAGGCACTGTCAGGCAGTTGTGGTATGAGCACCGATATGTGGTATTGAAAGTGTGTATCTTCTGACAGCCAATAGGTTGCTATATATGGCAGTTCAGTGATATCTGTATTTTAGAATGTTAAGTGTGCCACATGACTTGCTCACACATATTGTTTCAATGTCTTCCAGGGTCATGGCCCACCATCGCAATCCGACATATAGCCCAGCCGAGGATGAGCAGATAGCAACCAGCCTGGTTCAGCACTACACCCTGCTGTTCTCAAGAACCAGCCAGGACCAGCATGAGCGGACTGCACTGTGGCAAGATGTTGTCCATTGGGTAAATGACATAGGCATGCATAACCGGACATATGAGCAGGTACGCCATCACTGCAGTGATTTACTTAGACATGTCCAGCAGCATGCATCTGGCGTCTGTAGACAACGGCTTGCCACAGGTGGTGAGGTAGCCATCCACCCCCCCTCACCAGAGTGGAGAAGCTGCTCCTCAGCCTGGTGGCTCCTGGTCAAAAACAACAACAGCAAACATGTATCATCATGGAGTCAAGAGCCACCCAGCGAGTTGACACGGAGCATGCAGGTAACATGGCATATCTGTAGACTACTGTTACCTCTGTTGGTAGATCATGCATATGTGAGATGTGTACTGTGTAGTTAGAAGATGTGGAGCCTGGTGTTGTGCAATACTGATAATTTGGAACATAATCTGTAGGCCTGTGACTGTCAACTGTTGTACTACTGTAAGATTGCAAACCCACAGTAGCAATGCCACAGTTGTTGCCACTGACAAACTGCCTCATATCCTTGTAAGTCCCTCTAGTGTGACAACAAGCCAGCAGACCCATGCTGGTAAGTGTTCTACATTTAATATTGCATAATATATGTGCATGTCATAGGTGAGGTGTAGGACATGTACACGTAACACACCTACGCATAATGGATGCTGTGCATGTTTGCTGTGAGACTATGCACATCCCAGTAACGTTAGTAGCTGCCTCAAACACATGCAATACACAGATCATCCCACACAATTGTGGCAAAACTGTAGTGGACATTGGATAGGCGGAGTCGATATACATGCACACAACATTCACAACATTGTCATACACAGTACACGTTAATATGCTACACATGGCGTATTCAGACACCCATTGTAAAGTTACACTCCAGTATCCCAAATGTCATCCACACAGCACACATAATATACCTGAGGGGTAGGGGCTTATCATGGGGCTGTGCGACACTCTGCAACACATAACGCATTCATGTTAGGCAATGCTCCCTTATTGGGCACCTTACAAACCCATATAACAACTGACTGTGAAATGGTGAATGTAGTCATGGTACTGCAGTTCAGGTACAGCATGCTAAGTGCTGGTCTGTCACACATTAGTAGCCTTGAGTGACCACATGATGCTGCATGATGATGGCTCATGGTACTACACCCCATCCAGTTACAGTAACCACTGTACTATACATAACATTCATTGCTATGCACCTCACTGTTGTGTGTGTGCAAACATATGCACCTATACACAGTATGCATAGCAATCACCATTTGTACAAAGTGACAAATCTATGTCTTGTAATGCTATGGAGTGTATACGTCACATGACACACATTGGGTATGTGTGATGTTTAATGTTGCAGTTGTGTTGTAGCATGCCATGTCATGGCTGGCACTGGCATGTACACAATATGTCCTATGCACACCATAACCACTGTACAATGGCTATGTTGAGCAATGGTATTCCATCAGGTATACATGCACCACTCATCCTGTGTGTATACATAGCATGCATGTGCTAAACCTGTGTCCACAATATTAAATATTATTCACGCTTCCTAGATGACATTTACATCTTATGGGAAGGCACTGAGGAATACTTACATCAATTTTTAAATTATATTAATTCTAGTAGTGATTTTCTTAAATTTACTTGTTTACATAATCAGACAGGTTTGGCATATCTTGATACGTTTATTTTTAAAGACAATGATCAATTTCCATCTAGAATATATAGGAAGTAAACCTTTTCCAATAGTTATCTTGAATATATGAGTAACCATCCTAAAAGTCTGTTGAGGAACATATACAAAGGTCAATTAATACGAGCTATAAGGATGACATCTTCTTATGTTTATATGCTGGAAAAAGTTGAATTTATAACTTCTTTATTTAAGGACAGAGGATATGATTTTAAAATGATGGACAAAGTAAAGAGGCAAGTAGTCAAAGGGTGGGGTATGAAATATATACCATTATTAGGATTAAACTATAGAAACTCTTCTAGTAATAGTCTTATAAACTACTCTAGCCCTAAGTCAAGTAAGTTAAGTAGAGCGTGTATTCTTGTATATGGACCTCACATTTTTATGGTGAAAGAAATATTAAGAAATAATTGGAATATTATTCAAACAGATACATATGTTTCAAGTATAGTGGGGAATGGACCAAGTTTTGTAAACAAAATGGGCCCTAACCTTAAAAGAATCTTAGAAAAGGGACCTATTAGAATATTTGATGTACCCACACACACTTACAAATGTGGAAATTGTAACTACTGTTATTTGATTAATAACAAAGAGGTAGTAAAACTCAAAAATATACCCAGGTCTAATATTAAATTTCAACATGGAAATTGTAGAACAAAATATGTGGTCTATATTGCTCTTTGTAGTTTATGCCCAGCTTTCTACATTGGAAAGACTGAGAGGCATTTTAATAAACAAATCTATGACCACATGTATTGTATTAAAAAGTGTGATGAAAGGAATGCACTTTATAGACATACAAACCAGTTTGGAAAAGAGCACAAGTTCACATTTGGTATAATAGATATTATTAAATTGGATCCTAGAGGTGGGGATTGTAAAGGGCAGTTGTCATTTCGTGAAATGTGGTGGCAATTGTATACGGATGCCTCCACATTCCCTAGATTGAACGATAACAATTCTTTAAAACCTTTAATAAAGTAAAAACATCAGTATCTAGGTATAAATTTAGAATAGAAACGCATAATATATTTTATTATTTTTATTATATCATTACTTAAAGATCGTAACATTTAATGAAGTTGCGGTTATACTTGTTTTTTAATTGAAATGGTCAGTAATATTGTATCTGCATACATAAACAAAACAATGAACTTTTCACATATATTTTGTTATATATTTTATATAAATATATGCATACATATATATTTTATTACTATATAATAAGTTGATGAATTTAAATTGGTGTATCTTAGTGTGATCGCAATTTAGCGATGATTTTTTTAGAAGTATGGCAAAGTTTTAAATGTACTTCAATGTATTTGGTGTTGGTATGCCTTTAAATTGTATGTATGGTTTTGGCGCCAAAAAAGTATTTTAAACTTGTTTGAAACAAAGCAGCAGTTAGTTCTGAGGAAGCCTGGTGTGTATACAGGTGAAAGCGCTAAACTCATTGTGCAATTCACTGTGTCGTTTCACTAATAAATCTTGGATTATTTTACGAGTGCAAAATTCTTTTGCTTAGTACCTGGGTTATACCTTTGAAGGAACTTGGTGCCGGTTCCCAAGACTACATAGCAAGAGGCGTAAGCTGTTTATTATTCGTTTGGTTCTAGCCTTGAGTGACCACATGATGCTGCATGATGATGGCTCATGGTACTACACCCCATCCAGTTACAGTAACCACTGTACTATACATAGCATTCATTGCTATGCACCTCACTGTTGTGTGTGTGCAAACATATGCACCTTTACACAATATGCATAGCAATCACCATTTGTACAAAGTGACACATATGTGTCTTGTAATGCTATGGAGTGTATAGGTCACATGACACACATTGGGTATGTGTGATGTTTAATGTTGCAGTTGTGTTGTAGCATGCCATGTCATGGCTGGCACTGGCATGTACACAATATGTCCTACACACACCATAACCACTGTACAATGGCTATGTTGAGCAATGGTATTCCATCAGGTATACATGCACCACTCATCCTGTGTGTATACATAGCATGCATGTGCTAAACCTGTGTCCACAATTATCTGCTAAAGACACAGACGCTGTAATCAGAAATGGATATCTATGTGACACACAGATACACATCCAGCCATGGTACGTATACCTGTGAGTGATGGTGCACAGGACATTGCAGAGCTTTCAATACTTGCACAGCAATGTTGTGTTCATGTACACATTGCATTCCAGGGTGAGGCCAATCACTGAACAACAACACACATGAATCAGAGCCATGTATACTGTTATTAGCAAGAGCTGTCTACATTCGCACTGCATGCTGTTGAGCAACACACATCCTGCATGCTGACACGTGCGATATGACTGTTTGGCTTGTGATACTGTACCCCACCATCAACCTCTATAGAATATGTTCTGGATTGCTGGTGGTGTGTGTGTGTGTGTGTGTGTGTGTGTGTGTGTGTGTGTGTGTGTGTGTGTGTGTGTGTGTGTGTGTGTGTGTGTGTGTCTGTTTAAGTGAGGAGTGTATTTGTGTGCATGTGTGCATGTGTTCATGTGTGCATGTGTGCATGTGTTCATGTGTTCATGTGTGCATGTGTGCATGGGTGCATGTGTGCATGTGTTCCGACATCATGTACAGGTCGTAAAGTGTGTTTCCTGTCTTCCTCTCACAGGTGCTGAGGTTGGGCTGGTTCACTGCAGCAGGGAACCTGATGTCACTGAGCAAAATAGTGATAATGAGGATAGGTGTGTTGAGGCACAGGCATGTTTTCCAGGGTCTGTCGTTGGGCCACCAATCGACAGAACACACGTTTCCACCCCATCCATGCACACAGTCATACTGCTAATACATCCATCACCAATGCCCTTAGCTGAGGGACAGTGTACAGTTGGTATTGGCCAGGACAGTGTGGTATCTATGGCACATGCAGCCTGACACAGCAGCCATACTCAGATGTCTGGAATGGTACCACATAGGCAGATGTCCAGGGGTTCTCATCAGAGCACTGCTGCTCATCATGCCCCTGGCAGACATGTCACAGGTCTTACAACCTCACGCATTTTGCAGGCTGTCATGGAGGCACAGGCACGTATGGAAGGGTACACCAGACAGGGACTAAGGGCACAGAGGGCACATAACACTGCTGTAATTGACAGTATCCGTGAACTAGCAGGTGCCATCCGTAATTACACTGAGGTCACTGATAGACATTGGGGTGAGACATTAGATTTTCTCCGCAATGTCATGTCCATGTGTCAGGACAGTGCGGGACAGTTGAGATGTCGATGTGGATATATGCCAGCAACATCAGCAGCTGGCAGTCACCGCGGACGTCTCTCAAGTCACAGCCACTCCCGTAGTGCCAGTACCAGCTCCAGCAATGTTGGGGGTGGGCTGTTCATAGACCATCCTAGAAGACCACGTGCATGTGGCTCTGGACAGTCCCAGCAGGGACCTGGGTCCAGTGTACATCTGTCCACCTCTGAGGATAGTACCCAGTCTGTCTTAGTATCTGATACTGTCAGTAGCACACCTGCCAGGCACAGGTACCATGTCTGTGGCCAGAGACGGTGATCTGTAAAGCCTGGCAGGTACAGTCTGTGGCTGTCTCACAAATCCCTGTATATGGCAGCCACATGGTGGAACTGTGTGCATGCGGACACACACACACATAAACCAGACACCTAGGGCTAACACATATCCGCACACATTACATCAACATTAGCCCATAGCAGTACTCTTGGCCCTCACACACACACACACACACACACACACACACACACATACACACACATACATGTCAATTGTATGGCTCAATGTAGTCCTCTGGCAAACCAACAACACACCCTGTGCATATGATGAAACCTGTGCCACCTCCTGTCATCTGTAACATTAATGCAGGAACAGGCTACCATGGTGCTGATGCACAGGGTGACTTTACAGCATTATAGCAATGTTAGCATGTTGTCAGCAGTAGAGTGTAATGATATCCTTGAAGGTGTAGCTGAGCAGGCATGATGCATTAAAGCTATGATTGTCAATGTAGTATTGTTTACACCAGTGTTAGTTCCAATAGTGTATTGTCCACCCACATGCCACTTGGCTGATGTGTGTAGTATTGGCAGCATGTGTTAGAGAGTGGACAGTATGTGTGGGATGTGTGTAGCACAGATTTGCAGGTGTACATTTGTGAACATGGTGGAGGTGCACTGTCTGCATGTACGTGCATAGTGGACACATGGGCAGGGTGATATGCCCTGTGTTACACAGTAACACTCCATAGCTTCTATTGGTGGCCAGTATGCATTGTACTACACACATTTTGATACTTGAGTAAACGTGTGTATGATATGGTTTGACACTGTTCTGTGGGTGATACTGTTACTATCTGTCATTGTTTTGCATTCTGGTAGTATACATAACCTCAACAGCCTGACCATAAACAATCGTTAGATGATGTCTTGACAACTGACACACAGATGTAGGACACACAGTAACATTTCGATCCTTCAGGTACTATACTATGCCAGTAACCAGTGGTATTCACCTGCACCCATTCCTGAGACCACTCCTGTTTGGCATATAGCTCTCTTAGGTACAAGCATTCACAGTAGGGATACGTCTGGAAATGCATACTGTGGCCTATAATGCATTCTCCAGATGACACACACATCCTCCACAAAGGTATCATACAGACAGATACCTGTTGTCAAACCCATGCTGTAAAACTATTAGCCAACCAAAGCATAGTCATCCACCTTTACGAAACATAGTATCCCCACAGTACCACATAGGTAGTAAACACCAACATGTTGAACAGGTACCAATGTGTACATGCAGCCAAGTGTTACATCATCTCTACTTTGGTAATCACATTTCCAAAGGTATTTTGACATCCCTCACTGGATCACATAAGCAATAAGGGGTCTGCATGCATATCCACAAAAGTTGTTGTACACCTATAATGAATAGTCAGCATTGACAGACTTTGCTGCGTTTGAACAGGTCTGTAATATACCTCAGCCATAAACCCTCACTCGCACAATTCAATAGAAATGGTAATGAGTGTGTGTGACATGGATGACCTAGGCCAGGGATCACTGCAGTGGCTGGCCTTGTCACAAGCATACAGATGTGACCTAAGGTCTGGAAAGCAGCAGCACACTCTAGCAAAGATGACAGATGTGTTCATGGAGAAAGCAGGTTTCCCACCTATGAAATAATTGAGGTCACATGTACGTATATGTATTTGCCACACAGCTACCTGTCATACAGTAGTAAAAACAAAACCCACAACACATTGACCAACAGTGTCACATACACACACTCACCAAGTGCAGGATTCTAATCCTTACCTAACTCCTTTATGATAATAGAACAGTACACATTAACACGGCGTGCTATACACATTACTGGACATTTTCCTTTCCACAGGTATATTTATAGGATGGTGACATCATCAGACTTGACAAAGATAAGTATACCACTTTTAAGGTGTTTTACTACTCTTCAAAATGGTTGTCCCTTTCCAAGGAGATCACACATAAACACCCACACAGTTGTCAAGTGCAGGATTCAATCCTATTTAATTACTACATGATACTAGAGAATTACGCATTAACATGATGCACTATACACATTTTTGGGAGGTTGCTTTTCCACAGGTATATTTGTAGGATGATGACATCATCAGACTTGACAAAGATAAGTATACCACTTTTAAGGTGTTCTACTACTCTCCGAAAAGGTTGCTCCTCTACAAAGAGATTACACACAAACTTGTCAAGTGCAGGATTCAAACCCCTATCTAATTACTTCATGTTACGAAAGGGTTACACATTAACGTGACACACTATAAACATTACTGGGAATTCTTTTTTCCACAGGTATATTTGTAGGATGGTGACATCATTAGACTTGACAAAGATAAGTATACCACTTTTAAGATGTTCTACTACTCTCCAAAAAGGCTGCTCCTCTCCAAAGAAATTACACATAAAGTTGTCAAGTGCAAGATTCAAGCCCCTACCTATTTCATGATACTAGAGGATTATGCATTAACACAACGCACTATACACATTACTGCAAGTTCTCTTTTCCACAGGTATATTTGTAGGATGGTGACAACATCAGACTAGACAAAGTGGGTTACATTAGGTGACATTAGGTGGGCTACATAGAAGGAATGTCTAAACACTTTGGCCATGTGATCATCAAAGGAGAGTTTACTATCTACCTGTGTCCCCAGGGCCTACAGCAAGGGGGCTTTGGAACTTTCCACTTTGGTATTGGGAAGTGTGAAGTTTGCTTTTGAAAATGTCTTCACAGTGGTTTCATTGAATGGGGGGCCGGGATATGGATGCCCAGTGTGATTACTTTATGATCTGATATTACCAGCGAGGGGTTTATCTCTGTTGTGGTACACTGGTACCCCTTGTTGGTGATGATCAGGTCCAGTATGTTGTCACATCTAGTGGGCATGGTGACCAGCTGTTCCAGGGTGTTACTAAACTCTAGGGAACATTGGTCAAAGGACATTGTACACGAGTAATTCTCCCACTAAATGTTTGGGTAGTTGTGATCTCCTCATATAATGGTGATTGATAGGACCTTTGTATTTTCCACTGTTCTCTGGAATACTGAGTGAGGTTCCTGAGACAAGGTGATCTGTAGCAGGCTACAATCTGATAAGCAGCTTTGCCCAATTTTAGTTGCACTTGCATGGTCTCCAAGGCCTCATGCTGTGCCACTAACCTGAAGGTGTGGGTATCCATAAGGTAAATGGATACACCCCTTCCTTTGGTATTTTACTCATGGTTTTGTGTCCGAAGATCAGAGGGAATGTGAGTGTTTACGTGGAGCATGTCCAACAGCTCTGTGTTTGACATAGCTTTGTATGTTAGGCAGAGAACAGCTCTGAGTAGGTGATATGCAAGGGAGTATGGCTGGAGAATTTTGAGATGGTCTGTGTATGGCATGTATTTCAGGCCACTAATGCTCTTTGTGAGGTATTGCTGCAGGCTTTCCAGTTGTTGTAGTTGTCTTGTGTGAGGTACATAGCAAAAGGGGCGTTGTACTCTATTATGGTTCTAGTGAGTGATGAGTAGTGGGGAACAATGTCCTCTTCTATTCTGCATGAGACACCTTTTGTGATAAGGTGTGCCACATAGGAGGATTTCCTGAATACTGTGGGGATGTGATTATCTCAGTTGTGTCCACTGTCCACCTGTGACCCAAGGTCTCTTGTTACACTTTCAGTGTTAAGTATACTACCGCCTATGTTGTACTTCATGGCTACAGGGTTTTTAACAAAGGGGATGACAATGCACTTTTTGGCACTGAGCCTGAGCCCATGGCTTTGACAACAGCCATCTGTCTCAGTGAGGCCCTTTTGTAGGATGTTCACATCTTTAGTGTTTACAATCATGGCTCCTAGTTTGCAGTCATCTGGAAACTTCAGTAGTCACAGACCTTCCATGTTAAAGTTTACTTCAGGGAAGTAGATACTAAACAGGACAAGACCCAGGCCTGGACCCTGTGGTACTGCACTCGTCACTGGTCCAAAGTCATACATGGAGTCTGCTACTTTAACAGTGTGTGTTCTGTCAGTAAGCCTGTTGGCAACCCATCTTGCGACATAGCAATGTATACCTCATTTAGTGGGTTTATCTATATTTACAGAGTGTGGGGTGGTGTTGTAAGCCGTGGCAGGATCTACATAGGCTGTGCGAACCACCTTACCCTTGTCTATGGTTCTGGTGACTGCTTCAATGTCATCTATCAGGTTTAGGAGACGTGATCTGCATTTTACAAACCCAACATGGTTGTGGTCCAAGGTTTTGGGATTACAAATGTATTTTTTAAGTTGTATGATGATACATTCCATGGCCTTGAAGGGCAGGCTCATCAGGCCAATGGGGCGCTAGTTCCTGAGGTCCATGGTGTCTCCACCCTTGTGTAGTGGGATAACCGTCGTGGTACACCATTCAGCTGGCAGAAAGCCTGAGGTGTGGCAATGACTGAACATGGTACGTCGGTGTGGTGCCTGTTCGTTCTGTGGTTTGTGTAGAACACAGCCTGGGAAGGTATCTGGTCCCATGGCTGCTGTGATACTGGCTTTGGAGTATATTTTTTACCTGTGCAGCCGTGATGACAGCAACTTTGCAGTCTTCCATTATAATGACGTGCTCTTTCATGGGTGAGAAAGGGGTAAAGTTAACACTGATCCTATCTGCCAGGATGTTGGCAATATCAATTGGGTCTGTATATTTAGTGCCATTGAGCTGAAACTCAGAACAGATCTGAGTGTTGCCATGACATGGACCTGTCTGTTGTGCAGATATCTCCTGAGTAGACAGTATGCAACTGAGTACAGATTGGGTTAAATTCAGTCTTGTTGCATGGGGCAACAGTTTGAGGCCAGTAATCCTCTTGTTGAGGTACTTCAGTGGTCTTTCCAGCTGCTGACGGTGCCTAGTCAGATTCATCACAAGTGTGTTGTGTTACTCTCTGATGGGTCTGATGACTGATGAGTAGAGGGAACCTCCTTTGACCTACATGCACAGACCTTGGCAGGTTGTGTGAACACATAACATGATTTTCTGACCACTTTGTGAATGTGTTTCTGGAAGTAGAGATGACTAACCACATTTGTCCATAGATCCCTTATTATCACCACCATATTTAGCCTAAGTGTGTGAGCATGCCCAGTATGACCTTTCAGTATGTTGTTGCCTGACATTTGCTTCATTTTTTAAGTGTGTGAGCATGCCCAGTATGACCTTGCAGTGTGATGCTGAATGAAATCCACTACATTTGTTGAGTGTGTGAGCATGCCCGCTATAGACATTTATACTATATGTGTGTGGAAAAATCAAGTTGTATTTTTACAGCAGGGCTCACCTTTGTGTCATAAATCAACAGGGATCATGCTGTGCCTGTA
Organism: Protopterus annectens; assembly: GCF_019279795.1. Lineage (NCBI taxonomy): Eukaryota > Metazoa > Chordata > Ceratodontiformes > Protopteridae > Protopterus > Protopterus annectens. Next base: position 1,222,272,973 of record NC_056732.1, read on the forward strand.
GGGCTTCCATGAGACACTTTGCATGGACTTATCAACATTTCTACATACGGTGGGGACAGCTATTCTTTGTACATTTCTCCCCGGGGCACACCTGATTGTTACTATGGGTGTACATAGGATGAAGGGTTCACCTGACACTTATACACATTTGCTAGGCCTGCACTGCTATGTAAGGTTCTCCATTTCAGTCTGTACTGTTGCCTATCGTACTGGCTTGAGGCATACTACTGTACTACAGATCTTAGCGTCCACTGTCACATATATTAGATTGCGACTTCATAGCCTACCCAACCCACATCACACCGCCTGGCCTGCTGTTCTCTGTCTGCATAGGCCTGTGGAGGAGGTTACCCATATGCCTCTTTAGGGGCATGCTACAGCATTTCTTTGTGTTTGCATTAGTGTATAATTGTCCTGCTGTGTCTGTGCCAGTGAAATGCTGTCATGGCTTAGTGGTTCAGTACTATGACTATAGTGCACAGTATCCTGGGTTGGAGCCCTGTCATTGCTTTTTATTTTCATGCTGGGCAGACCAGACTGCTTAAGGAACAGTAAAGCAGATATGAGCATGTTTACCTGACTTTGCTCAACTTTGCCCAACTTTGCCTGACCTTGCCCAATATTGCTCAATGTTGCCCGACGTTGCGCTAGTTGGCACAGGAAATTTTGTTTACATATACTAATTAGTGGTAAAAGCTGCCTAGCACTGCTTTATATTTCTTGAAACATGGCAATCATGCCTCAGGTGGTGCAGCAGGGCTGCCTATGTCGGATGCACATAGTACACTCCCTATACATATGTGAAAACAGGTAATGTCTAGTTAGGCATCCCTTTTATTTTATGTGTGAGTCAGAGAGAGGTATAATTTCCAGGGTTCCTACTGAGCCAGTGTATGTGCTATGCGTTGCCTCTTTGCCAAGGCCAAGGCATACTGGGCATGCCTCCTTCTGCCTACTGGGGCAGGCTCAGGTTGTTCCTCCTCTGAGTCACGCTGTGCCTGTGCAGGCCTTGGCAATGGTGGGTGGCTGTTTGGCCCTGCTCCATGCTGTTCCTGCTGCAGCTGTTTTTGCAGGATCATATTGTGTAACATTGCACATACCATGGCAATTTGGGTACATGTAGTTGGTGAGTATTGCAAGGCTCCACCAGATGTGTCCAGCCACCGGAACAGTGACGTGAGCATCCCAAACACACGCTCAATTACATTTCATGTTTGTGCGTGTGCCTCATTATGGAGTTCTTGTTCAGGTGTGTGCACATTTCTGATGGGTGTCATCAGCCACGGCTCCAGTGCGTATCCAGCATCCCCCACTAGGTGACCGTCAGGGATGTCCCCATTGGCAAATGTCTGGTACAGCTGCATCAGATGCCAGATATGGGAATCGTGGTAGCTTTCAGGGCAGCCACTACACACATTCAGTATTATGCACTGGGCATCGCACACGACCTGGCAGTTGATGGAGTGGAAGCCCTTGCGGTTGATGTAGGCCTTACCCCGCTCACCGGCTGGTGCTTTGATGTGGATGTGCATGCAATCAATTGCATCCACTACCTCATGGTATTCTACTATTTGCTGGAAGAGATGCATATTGCTGGCCAATGCCTCATGGGAATTGGGGAAATATACATGATCACTGACATGTACTGACATGGCATTCAGAAACTGGTGCAGTACCCTGGATGCTGATTCCTGTGAAATCCCCATCATATCACCAGTTGGTCTCTGGAAGGTACCTGTTGCTAGTATTATTAGGCAAACACATACCTTGGTTTCCACTGGGATGGGTTCCCCTCTATTGGTTCTGTGTATGAGGCATGGCCTGCACAGCTCAACAATTTGCTGCAGGAGGTCTCTGTCCACTCTATAGCGCTCCACTATCTCCAGCTCATGTAACGCCTGGTAGGTTACCCTGGGTCTGTACACTCTTCTCTGTCTCCTCAATGTGGGTTGCTCAGCAGCATTCGCAATGACACCACCCTCAGCATCTTGCACATGCTGCCTTATAATAGCAATGGCAACCTCTAACATTTTTTGTCTCAGTTAAGCTTTTTAAGTTTTTACTTCTCTTCGTATAATGCAGTGTTGCAGTGTTTCTGAGAAAAACATGGGGGAATGTTGTTTGCAGAGTTCTACGTGCTGGGCTGGGCTGGGCTAGTGTACTGCCTGTGTAATTGGCTGATTCTGATTGATTTCACCTGGCAGCTCTGCTAGTTCTCCTTGGTTAACTTCCTACTACTTCTTTTCCTTCCTTTTCCCTTTCTGTTTCCACAGGGGGCAGCGCCGCGCAAACATGTGCACACACGCGCACACAGGCTTACATAGGCTTAGGCGGGTGCACATCCATGCACGCAGGCTTAGCAAGCCTTACCTAGGCTTACACGGGTGCACACATGTGCACACAGGCTTAGATGGGTTTACAGGTGTGCACATGTGCGCACACAGTGTAAGCATCTTTGCAAGAAACTTTAGTGATATCCATGGTGTACACCTTTGGTTTCTGGGTTTCAGTTAAGACAACTGTAGACATGCCTCTTCCAGTCCTGAGTAACTCACAGCAAACACATGCCACTCTGCTCCATTAAGCTTACAGTCTTTCATACATACCCCCTCATGATGTCACCTATCTTCTACTCTACTACTCCCCTAATCCTACACTTACACACTAGGGACATGGTTCACATAGCAGGGAAAATTGAGATTCACTATCCTTTTCCTCATTTGCATAGGATTGCCTACTAATGCTTGGTTACATCTCTCAAACTGAGCTTCCCCCCTTAGCAACCGCTACTCAGTAGCCATGTTGTCTTCAGCCTGCCATTCACCTGCATGGCAGGGGAACATTTCTAATACAATGTCTATTTCTGGCTTTTTTTTATTTTATGGTTTTTATAGCGCTGCACGTTTGCGTGGCGCTGCGCTACGCTTAAATATCAGAAATCGGGGGGAAAAAATGATTTTTATTTTTTTGCAACAGATAAAAATGCCAATGGCCTTATATTTGGCCATTGACATGCTTCCTCAACTGGATGCATCCTTTATTTGGAGCTGTCATAGCTCTGTTTTGCTATTTGCAGAACGGTAATCCATTACCAATGGAATACATTTCTGCAAATAACTCTACTCTTACTCGGACAGGTTATTGTTTCCTGGATCGCAAATTTACCTCATTTGCATAGTTTTCAGCAGCAAATGAGGTAATTTGCATAACATAACGCTGTCCATGCAAGAGTAGTTTTAGGAGCTCTCATGCATGCCCCTGCCAGCTGTTCCTGGATCGTACAGCAGACATATTGGCTGTCTTGGGTCTTACTCTACTCTTAGACTCCGTGCAAGCCTTCGTGAATCCGGCCCCCAATATTTATATAGGAAGTTGAGTTTTTGTAGAGTTTTTCTGATTATTGTAATAAAATTTAAAGAAAAGTTATATTCTTGTAAAACTTGAAATAGATATGATCAACTTAAATAATCAAAAGCTTTGTCTATGTCAAGGCTTATAATAGATAATTCTTTATTCTTTTTGTTCACTAAATCTGTTAAAGAAAATAGTCCTTTTACATTATCTTGCAATTTTCTATTCTTTCAGCTAACTCATAGAGGATATTATTTAATCTACTTGCCAAAACAAACATAAAAATCGTATAGTCTATGTTCAACAAAGAGACTGGTTTATACAATGTACTTAGTTTAGGTTCTTTACCAGGGTTTAAAATGGCAGATATAATAGAATATTTCCACAAGGGAGGAAAAATAGTTGTAGTTTTAACTTCATGGAATGTATTAAGTAAAACTTTTTCAAAAGCTTATAAACTTTTGGGATTAGGCCATCTAGTTATTTGTTTTACATTTTTTTTATTTGTTTTGTCAATTCCTTGAAAGAAAAAGGTTTGTCTATATTATTATTTTTTTTTATTTTTTGACAATTTCTTTTGAGTGTTGTCCATTAGGAAACTAAACATTTATTATCTTTTGTGATTGATTTAGTACTGTCAGTATTCTCATAATGCTTCTTAAATCATTGTAAAATGTTTTTTTTAATCTGTGGCTCTAATAGTTTGATTATTTTTTTTACATAATCTTTCTTTGATATGATTTTCCTCATTTGAATATTTAGATCTAACTGCAGTTTTATGTAAACTCTTAGGATTAACTGAATATGATTGCAATCTAATTTTCTCAAGGTTCACAGAAATGTTATGTTTTAAGATATCTTTGTATTCTTTAGTTTTTTTATGTTAGCAACTGCAGATTTATCATTTGGTATAAGGTTTAGTTTTACCTTGTTGATTTCATTTTGAATGTCAATGAATTTTTTGTCCCATTCTTTCTTTTAGTTATATACCAGATCTTGGCTTTACCATATAAAACCACCTTTAGAGTGTCCCATAAAATCATATCTGGAACCTCCCCATTATTGTTAAGATCCATGTATTGTTCAATTTCACTTAAAAAACATTCTCTAAAGCCTTTTACTTTTACTATATAAGCAGGCATTATTTGACAAAATCTAAATATATCTGTATTAAAAGTTATTTTGAAAGTGATCACATTATGGTCTGATATAGGGCATAGTACCAACAATATATCATCTATTTTTGACAGTAAAGAATTGGTTACTAAAAATATATCTGTGTTAGTCTGCATACCAAACCTATAGGAGTAAAGAGAAAATTTTAAAGAAGATGATTTATGCTATCTATGTCAATTACATTTCTGGCTTTTATACAGTAATTTAAATGCTTAGCCATTGAAGAGATTTTAAAAGGTTTAGAGCTTGTAGTGTCAGTGGAAGACAGAATACAATTGAAGTCACCTGCTAAAAGTATTTACCTCTAGAAGGCAGCATTATAGGGTCTAAATGCTTTTGTTCACAGCTCTTGTAGCAATAGTAGGTATCCAGTAAATATTGATAAAAGTATATATCTTTCTATCTAATTTTATTACAACTATTGCAAACATACCATCACTGCTTGAGTAAGAATCTACTATCTCTGGTATTCTTAATGATTTTCTCCATAAGATTAGGACATCCCTTTTTTTATAATTAAAACGAGAGCCTATCGATACTTTATAATCCTTAAATAATAATCTGTTTAAATCTTCTGATAGCAAGTGAGATTACTGTAAAAACACAATGTCAGTTTTGTGTAAAGATAAGTATTTGTTAAAGGTAAGTATTTGTTAAAACTACTCCTTTTCATGGGGTTGTTCAACCTAGTAACACTCAAAGATAAAACATTAAATGTGGTAAATTAATAGAGAATACTACTCTGAAGAAAGTTAAAACGTGTTTTCCTCTTTTTATTCTAGCATATATCACAAACAGAATTGTTATGGACAAGCCAAAGTCATTAAACTTAGCAACATGAAAAATATACAATTCAACAGCCTTCTGCATGGAAAACAATAATCCAGGCTTGCTGTGTTCCACATAATAGCTTTGATGTCTTAGTTCAAAATGTTGTTGCTGGTTCTTTAGGCTTTTCCCGGCTAGGGGTCGCCACAGCGGAATGCTGGTCCACTAATGATTGGCAGTAGATTTTTATGTGCAAAGTTGCCAGCCCTGATGCACAACCTTCCACAAAAGTACACCCATTCATGCATGTCTCTACACAGAAGACACTCTTGCTGAGAATCAAACCGGACAATGTCTTACTGTGAGGCGACAACGCTACCGCAGCACCACCACCGCAGTGTCTTAGTTCAAAATACTGACTTAATTTTTTATTTGCTTAACTATCCACAAATAGCATCAAATATTTAAGTTTATATTTATCAATATGAAAAGAAACATAGCTTAGGAAGTGTGCCTACATTTCAAAATTCAGTAGAGATTGCCTTTTATTTAAGCAGCCCCAATTCATTTATAAGTCTTGCACTTAAGGAAAATACTACAATATCTTAAAATTGTTTAATTTTGTTTTTATATTGTTCATGTTTATCAAAACAAGATGCTATCATAATTCACTCCATTCACTCATATCAGTTTACCATTTAGAGTGCCAACAATGTATCTATCATATTGTCAATAGTTTGTATCTAATGCTCTCTTATTTGAAAATAATAAATTCTTTTAATACACCTTAAGTATTGTCAGTAAAAAAAATTATTACTTCACAATTTGACCATTAATGTATCACCTTTTTGAAGTTTATGAAGTAATGAGTTTTACTTTGCCGCTTCCTGTTCATTTTATCATTCATTGCACTCAAAGGATAGAATTCAGAAATTATACTGCCAATGATAATCTATTTTTACTCATGACAGTAGTCGTTTCTGATTCAGAGACAGCCCAAGTGCATTGCTTTACATTGACGAAGTGTAACACCATGCTAATGAGGCATTCTGGGGGTGCAGTATATTTAAATTATTCATGTGTTATCCCCTAGAATTGCCTGTGGTAAGTGCTTTATGCAGCTGAGTGATTCATAGAACTGCACAGCTGCATAAATCCTTACCAACAGCTACATTAGTTAGCTCAGCCAAACGTTCATGGTTACCCATTACTCTTGATGGGAGAGATCATGTAAGAGGTAAGTGCTAGGGAGTTTAAGGGATAGGTAATGTTGGGAGTGTGTACTTATATGCATGTGTGTCAATACATGTTTGAGTGTATCAAGAGGCATGAGTGACATAAGGTGGGAGTTTGTGTGTATGTGTGTGTGTGTGTGTGTGTGTGTGTGTGTGTGTGTGTGTGTGTGTGTGTGTGTGTGTGTGTGTGTGTGTGTGTGTATGTGTGTGTGTAGGGCTGTGGCTGCCATTCCTTTAAACTCCATTCACCAATGAACAATTCCCACAATACTGCAGCGGGACACACTTTAATATTACCTTAATCCAATTAAAAAGTTAATAGAACTTTTTTTTTCCAGCACAAGGCATACTGAGAACACCAAAAAGTATGAAATTCTAATATCTGGCATTATGGACTGACTGTAAAGGTCCATGACCTATGCAGGTTGTTCTCAAGACTTCCAGATAAAGCCAGGGGGGACACTAGATGATATTAGGGAGTCTTTCTAAATATTTCTCTAATCCACTTAAATAGTTAATAGAGGAAAAAGTCTTGTATCTGAATACATTTACTGAGCAATATGAAGAATGAAACTGTAATGTCTGGCATTATTTCATGACTCTAATAATTCATGATTTCTAAGGGATAGTGACAAATATTTAACTTTTTGTAAACTCAGGAAGAGGTAAGAGGTATGTGTGTGTGTGTGTGTGTGTGTGTGTGTGTGTGTGTGTGTGTGTGTGTGTGTGTGTGTGTGTGTGTGTGTGTGTGTGTGTGTGTGTGTGTAATAAATGCGGGGATGTCTGTGTTTCCTCACTGCATTTTCCACCTGCAGTGACTGCAACAAGGGCAGCAGAAAAGGACAGATTGTCACTTACAGTAATCAATAAACAGTTCAGAGACATGCAAATTAGCTGATAATGAAGCCTTTCCTTCTTGTGGCTAATATGTCTCTGAACCAATTGTTTCTGAAATTGTGCTAAAAGGCACTTTTTGCCTCAACCTTACTGTCTGTGTCCATGTTGTTTTCTGAATCTTGGCCAAAGACTGTGATTCTCATAAATGCATTGCACATCTGTGCAAGGCTTGTGCAACTAAGTGTCTCTACATGGCAGAAGAAAGATACAATGAATATCCGAACTAAAACATGCAGCACTTATTAGCAATTAACTTCACTTAAGGGTATGTAAATGAGTCAGGCAGCAGATATGCAAGTGGGAGTACACCTGCAGTTCTACAGTACATTTATAAAGAGCATCATGGGGTGAAATATATGCTCAAAGGCAAATTAATTAATCCATTGAGCAACAATGTGCTACATAGTGTGTTCGCATGAAAACAGAAAATGTGAATTCAAGCCATTATACCTAAACATAAAGAGTGTTTGCTGTGGCTAGGTTGTACATACTACCATGTCCCTCAAAAGGATGTTACCACTTGAGGCAGACTGTTGAGTAGCCATATATTATTTACAACTGCACTGCTGTATTGTCCAGATATGGGAATTCCTGTTGGAGTCATGGAGGCGAAGGAAATGGGTGTGTACAATAAAGAAAGAAAAGGAGAAGAGAAAACAGAGTCACACATAAGGACAATATATAGGAATGTGTAGTACAGAGGGAAGAGAGATGAACATTTGGATGTGTTAGGGCTACTTTAATAGACAGAAGGGAAGAGGGGGAATGGTGAAAGGAAAGCAAGAGGTAGGACAGGGGAAAGGTGTTTGCATGGGGTAGACAGACAAATAAAGAAGGGAGGAAGTATACACTATAGTATGGGGATATACTGGAAGGACATAAAAAATAGGTAGACAAATGGTGGCAAGGCAGGATGAATATTGAACATGGTATAGGGCGGGACACAAGAAGAAGAGAGCATACTTGGATTGAGATGGGGGCATGGTAACAAGAAATTACCAAGTTATCCCTATCCCAGCCTAAAAGGTACATTACAGGGATTCATCAGGTGGTTGGTGGTATGGGCCACACTCACCCATGCTGACCCAGTGGTAGGGGACAGCCATTCAAGTGATTGGTATTCACTAAAGGAGGCTGTCCCCACAGGCCTCGTATCTGCTCTTTACTCATTTTGCCATGGCCTCTATGACCTCTTCCACTTTTGGATGGCTCAACTCAAGCCACATAGATTAGCTACTTGCTGGCAAATGACTGGAATCCTCACCAATGAAGCACTCTAGGACTCATCACCCCCATTAACCTCAGATAAAACATTTGCTGGGGCTGGACTTGGTAGATGTACCTGTGGAGAAATTCTATCATCCAGGCCTGCAGCAAGGAAATAAACCAGGAAAGTAGTCATAAGTGAATACATCCTGGCATTGGATAAAGACTCTATGGCATATCAGCCCTTGTGCGGGGAACTAACCATGACTGGCCACAAGTCTCTCCTGTCTCCCACAGAAGGAAACATTGCTTGTGCAACATTCCACTTGTGCTAAAACAGGTCACAATGGGTAGTGAACAGTTACCATGATATGGTGCTACATAGCTCCACCCCAGAAGAAGATCCTGCAGAAAGCTACAAAAAATATATAGGCATATCACATGCAATGCTGTTACCTTCCCCTGATATGTAAGATATACACAATAGTAGACCTAGTTCCTAGAATAAGCTTGACAATTATTTGTCAGTAACCAGTCTTAAGCCTACAACTGGATAAAGGAGAAAACATGCAAATGTTAAAGCAAAAAAACAATTCTTATTTAACCATCTGGGAGGTTCCTGCCTAATGTCTCCTTCCAACACTTAGGGCTCATCATGGCTATTATGCTACACATTATCAAAGAATAGCCTGCAAAGTTCCACTGACATGGGGATGCCCATGGTTTAGGGCAACTCCTCAGTTTGGTCATACAGGCACCTACTTTTGTAAGTACACCTTGACAGTGGACTATGGCTGTGAAGGAGACAAAGTATTATCTTATTCTCATTATTATGTCCTGCAGATGTTGCCTGGTTGACACTAAATACATTAATTATACTCACACATTTCCCCTGAAAATAATATGACTTTTACAAAGAACAAGATGATGACCTGTAAATCATGCTCACAATGCAATTTCTGCAGCACTGACACTAATGAAGTAACACAACACACTTACCCATGCAGTTCTCTAGCACAAAATCATGACAATGAGCAATGATAGGCAAACATAGGTAGCTGGCTGTGCCTTATACCACTGATAAACCATAGTGAAATATGGTGAGTCATAAATATGCATGCCTCCTGACCCCATTTGCCTATGTACTGCAGAAATAAGTATAAAACTGCATAGTGTTGGAGACACATCACCTTTTCTAGGCTACATTATACAGATTTAGGAAATTATGCTGCCTAGTTGGTCACCATTATTAGGAGGAATATAAACAATATTTGGATCCAAAGGCAGTCCAACGAGGTATGCTGTACACTGAAAGTATATAATTAGCTGCAATTTCTCTGCCTTCTTAAGGATGTGCCCACTTCTGTGCATTCACATTACTAAAGAATAGTTACAGTAATATGCATGCACCTACATGTCTCTCAGGTTTGTAGAAAGTATTGCTACAACACCAAGACACTCTGCCTTTGTACATGACTGTCACTGTTACACAATTTTTATTGTCTGTCAAAGGTATGTGTTGGTCTATGATGATGAGCACAGCACTCGTATGCTTACACCAGATACCTCCAATGTAGCTCAGGAGGGCCTTATCACTGGTGGCTATCAAGGTGATCCTAACACTTGTCTAATAAGTTGACTGTCCTAGCCTGTACGCAACAGTTCATAGAAGCATCTGTTATATGTATTCCCATAACTGTCCCAACAGCTGTTATATGGCATACCCCAAAACAGAGCTGTCCCTTTGATTAGTGTACATTCTACATACTTTGCTCCTCTGTCTGCAGCTGCTATTTGACCATTCCAAGCAGTTCTATTTCACTGTGTCATGTCTTCACAGGTGACTGCATGTCTGGAGGATGAGGTGGATAGCAGAGCCTAAATAATTTCAGCCCTGCCAAAATGATGCTCTGCTAGAAGCACTTAAGATACATAGATGTCACTTAAGAGGGGATGCTGTCCAGCCATTAAGTGACCAGGTGTGGCACATAGTGATCCATGACAAAAATGTTATAAAGAAAAGCAACTGTAAAATATATCAGTAGTTAAGTATGTTATCAACATGCTAATCTGTGCCAAAGTAAAGGCACACTCTTTAGCAGCTAAGATAGTGGCTACAGTGGAGGGTCGCAGTGCGCAACAGTGTGACAGAACCAGCGGATTAAGGAAGATTAACATTAAGACGGAATGACACTCATATATCTCAGTGGTTGATGCATCAAGTTATACCTCTAACACTGGATAAATGTACAGTTCTATTGCTCATAGATGCTGTAGAATGACCATGGCAATTGTTGGATATATATTGTTTTGGGTTCATCAGGTCTCCAGCCATGGCAGGATGATAATAGAGGTAGGTCAGGTTTGAGTGAATTGTCTTGCAAGTACAATCTTAGCATGCATGCCACAGAGCACAGTTTTTCACAAGTGACTATGCTCATTCCTGTGTGTTTTGTTGCGTATTTAAAATTCACAACTACTGTATCTTTTGTAGAGGCTGAGCCATAACAGCAGACTGATGACATCATTTGTGCTGTGTGATGATGATGAACACAGATATCTGACTCACAGTCTGATGACACAGTGGCAATGACTATCTCCATCCAGCATATGCATCTACCTTCAGTACAAGTTTAATGTGTGTCCTCAACCCCAATAATCAGGCTGTAATGCATGAGTCCTCAACATTCATACTAGAGCAGAGACATCCTCTGTGGTTCTTACAACTAGCAATCATCACTTTGTGACTGTGGAAGTCGAGTTACACATTGTGTCTAAAATGGGTATCCCCCATTTTGTAGCCTTACAATGTTGTTGGATACCATCCTGTGTCATGGATTGCCCAGGATATGTGGACAGTACTCAGAATCAATCATCAGATGTGCTTTAGCCTACTGTAAACCAGCTCAGTGTGGTCCTCAATGTTGTGTTATGTGGCATTAGTGAGGATATTGATGGTCAAGTCACAGTAATGACTAGTCTCCTAAGGACTCTGGTAGCACAAAGTATTTCCATTTCAACAGCCCTAAGAAGAATTTCCAGTGCCATCATCACACACTCACTGGCACTGTTTTCCAAGGTAAAAGAGGGCATACATCAGAGTGGCCGTGTAGGGAGTACATAGTGGGGGAACATACCTCACTTGCCTCTGGAGCTTTACCATGCTCCACCAGCCCTCATCGTGGGCCATGACTTTAACCTCCATTTCAAGGACACCTCATGTGCAACCTCATCTAGGTTACAGTACTGCTATCACACACAATCTCTGTCAGAAAACATCACAACTGTTGTGTAAATATCCAGCACAGTGAACACAGATCACAGTCATTATAGCAGCACCCCAAACACATTACAGGATTACATTTTGTATCATGCAGAGTACCACTTATCTTGTGAAGCCTTCTCTCAATCACGTCACAGTCATATTGTTTGACCTATAATTCATTACAGCAGGGCATGGCAGGGCATGGTATATGATACAGAATATCCACCATCTTGGGACCCCTATCTATGAATTCTTTGATATGACACCTACCAAGTGTGTGTTTACAGGGATGTCTCACTGCATCCTTGACTACCTGTGTGCATGGCAGCTGTGAAACACTCCTCCATCCCTTCAATGTGTTAAAGGTGGGAATGTCAGACACATGGTATGGCTCAACTATGCACCTGCCAGCATAGCTTGATATGTACAATGCATGCATCATGTTTGCACTTTATGACAAGGTTTATCACTGTGTATTATAAGGGCCCAGACATGTAAGCTAGGTTCATTGCTTTGCCTGCACTGTCACATACTATACACATCATTGTTTGGGAGAAGGGGATGTGGCTGATGGCAGCCGATGTTCCACCACACTTTCGTCAAGCAGTGGTGTTTCTAAACCTTCCATGCTGGCCATTCACATGTGTGTGTGTGTGTGTGTGTGTGTGTGTGTGTGTGTGTGTGTGTGTGTGTGTGTGTGTGAGTGTATCTTTCTTTGTCTGTTTATCTGTGTGTGCATGTCTGTGTGGCCTGATTATATCCGTATATTGGATATGTCCTGCCTATTTCTCCATGTCCATATTATGGAGCATGCAACATGCTAAAAAATGGAGGCTATGGCTGGATGATACCAAACTGGTCCCCTCCAGACATGTCGAAGCAGTGGAAGAAGTCTTTCAGCAAGGACAAACACATGCCCTGCAATGTGGTCTATGGCATTTTGTTGAATCATAAAATATTGAACACCTTTTCATTGAATAACTATTTAGCAAAGCTACCGATCGTGGGATGGAATTTTCAGTGAAATCTTTCCCATGGCAAGGCAACAGTTGGCCACCATCTAGCATTTGCCCTTTTCCCCACTGTAGTATGATCTTGAAGTTGGTATTTAGTTATGGGGGTGTCAGGGGTGCAGCCCCTACATCTGGGGTGTGTGAGGAGCATAGTTCCCCACATGGGTAGTTAATAAGTTTTATTATTTTCTTCTCAGTCACTAGGGTAGACTACCTTCGCCTCACCATAGGAAACTTTTGCTGAAAATTCTGTTCCGTGATTGGCAGCTTCACTAAATAGGTGTTCGATGAAAAGGTGTTCACTGTTTTAAGATTCAACAAAATGTCATAGACCCCCTGCAATGTTGTAGGTTACTCTTCTCTGTGTGTAACATGCAGGTGAGACAATCAGGGCTCCATCAAGATCCCACCTTCACCTGCAACAGATTATGAACTTGTGTCAGTGCGTTGCTACCTATGAACACAACAATAGGTGTGTAGCCATGTGAAATTTCAGTATTCAAGAAATGGTGTTATAGCTAAAGTATTTACCAGATATGTAAATTATACATTGGTTATGATCCCACATATCACAAACCACAGGGCAATAAATAAAACAGTAGCTCTTTTTGTTCACAAACTTTTGTCACTGTGGGCATCTTGAAACTTTTATTGCTATTCAATTAATGCTATCTAGTACCTCAAGGAGGTTGGCAGTGTCATAGAAGACATACACATACTGTTAGCTCCATTTTGTGGTGGTAGGAAACTGTATATAACTCTCCACTTCTGGACACATTATATGAAGGAAGCTGTTGAGTTTTCTACAGGCTGATACTTAAGAAATATCCCAGTGTGTCCCTATCTGGCTCCTGAAAGGGCACTGTAGCCAGTATAAAAAGCTATATATAAACTCTTTGGTCTCCAGAAATATGCAAAGTGTTACTGTTTCTGTATTTTGGCAACACATGATTAACAACACAATCTAAGTGCTAAGCAACTTAAGAGTGATCAATTATCTCATAAACAGTGCAACTGTGATAAGAAAGCAACTGATGAAAACATTTGCATTAGCACCTGTTTCCCCTTACACAGATCCTAGGAACCAGTAATGTTAAGCACTATACATGGCTGTGCAATGCCTGCCATGACTGAGCATTCTTGTTATATGCATGACTAAACATTTGGCATGATTTTCCCTTTTATAATCAGGGGGACAGAGCTGTGCAATTTCCTCTATAAACATCTATGAATCATAGCTGTGTTCCCTTGCCTAGATTCTAATATTGTTAAGATCTCATTTTATTACACCATTTAATTTGCATTGCATTATACAGCAATTTGCATGTATTATCTTTTGTATACTTGGGCTGAATGCACTGGAATGCAACAGGGAACTATAAATGACTACTAGCCTGCACCAGCTGATGCATTAACAATTCTGGCACAAGTGTATGATACTTGCTATGCAGCTTGTCTATGAATCCCAAACAAAGCCTTCACACATTTAAATTCAGTGTGTATTATTTGCAATAGCTATTAATATGTTTTCACAAGAAGTATAAACCCTTTCCTGATACACAGTTATATATCATTCACTGTTCATAGCATGTTGAATTTGACCATTAATAATTTCCTTTGACTTATATAATCATTGCCTTGAAAATGTCTGCATGAACGTAATCTAAAATTGTATGGAACATTCAATTAACGTCAACTTTCTGTCGTACAGAATCACACTCCTTTAGTTTTAAATATTTTGTTCTAAAACTCTTTATGTTATGCATAACATATTTTTTGCTAATTTTTACTTAATATTAATCAGCACAAGGTTTCTTCTTACTTGCTACACCACAGTATATTTCTTTTATATTTTTAAGACTTAAGTTTGCTGATTTCACATATAGACATGGCTTTTACAACTGTGAACTAACACTGGTATCACTTATTTGTTTTTTCAGTAAGTCTGTCACCGGGATTCATGAAGCTCGGCGCAAGGCCGGTGTAAGGCTTGTGCCGGTGGTGCAGTGAATAGTCGGCGTAGCAGCGCCATATGCATACTAATGAGTGCGCGCCACAACCACAGACACATGCGTAGGGCACGTGAGCGAGCCCAAGTAGGATGCGTCCGGAGGCGTGGCCAAGCCGGCAGGCGATGAGCAACCTAAAGTGCTGACTTCCACAGGCCGCCCGTAATAGTAACCGCACCAGCCAGGGCCCGTGGAGAATGAAACGTACGCAGACTATGCAACATAGTACCCATCCCAACAAAACAGAGAGCCAAACATCAACCCACAAAGCCCTAAGTGTACCCGTCCAAGGAACAAAGGATACGCGTAATACCGTGTCCGTCCCGCAATGCACTGTCAGTGGGCATACCCAGTGAAGGTGTACCGCAGCATGTCAGCACGCCGCACCAACATAGAAGTAGCGACATGGGCATGGTCACCAGCAGTAGTGAGAGTACACAGCCGGGTAGCCGTGTTGAGATAACAACAAGAAGGAAACAAGATACCCTAAACACAGGCAAACATGTGCATAGCAGCATGTACCACACCCAGCAACGTGCTCGTCGCATACACATAGGACGGCGTATGTCTAAGCGTAATATCCAGAAGCAGAACTCATGCATGCAAATGTAATACACAATAGCCCCAGCATAGCATGTATCCCGCACCCATGTACGACCGTGCACCCAACCCAGCTAGCAGCCTTGCGCAGCTACAGACCTACACACAATGGGCATACCTGAAATGTGGTAAGAAGTATTGTCTCAGGCAGTGCCATGTGGGCAAATATGTACCCCACATGTTAACAACCCACCTCAGGTACAGATATCCAAATGGCTGCATGTGAATGTGTCGGCAGAATGTGTACATCCCGCATGTGGTATGGACCTGTCGAAACCCCATAGGCGTGCACATGCCACGGTGCACATAACCGTACACATCTGGACAAGGCGGTATGTTCAACCACCGTACTGATGATTAGCTATGCAGACATGTCAAACACAACACATATAGCGGAACATCTGCGTACCAAACAGGACGCCCTAACAGGGTGCCACAGGCACAGAAGGGGAAGGTGGGACATCACATGTTGAGAGTAGCGTTGCCGGACAGCCAAACACCCACGGCCAACGCAAAGGACGGAATAACATGCATATGCCTGGATGGATGTTGTTAGAAAAATATATATCTAAACATATATGAAGTGCTAGTTTAGAAGCAAATAGTATATAATGCATTTATTCTATTTTACAATATGGCAGTAGAAATGATCTTGCATGTAATTGCCTGAAGCTTAGCTGCAGTGTGATTGAACTCTGACCCTGGCAGTAACCAGTTCAGCAGGCTTATGTCTTTCAGCATTAATTATCTGCTGGGTTAGAGAAAAATAAATGTATGTACATGTATATCTTTCTTCCTTCCACTGAGGAGGATG